>NC_060119.1:604300748-604646050 GCF_021461395.2 Schistocerca americana | reverse complement strand
GCACTGTCGTTCCGTTGGAAGGACAACACTACTTCTTCAAGATTGCATGGAAAACCACTACTTCTGTGTGCATTTTCCTTTACTGCTGAGACTTTGAGAAAAACACTGCAATTTTACTGTGACGAATGATGAGAACTGTCTTTATGGACTGTGAGAAAATTTTAGCTTTTGACCAACATTGTATCAATAAGTGTGTGCATTTGATTTCTTTGTTATTGTAATTATGAAAAAATTTTTTCAAATCTGTATTGGCCACTGCCCAATCCAATTTGTAAAATTTTTTGTGGGGAGCATGGGGGCTATGTAAGTAGGCTGTTTAGGTTTTTTTATTGATAACGCCACCTCTGTATGAAAATCACTGGCTGTGCTGTGTGCAGTCTGTGGCTGCTTTGCATTGTTGTAATACTCGCCATTGTAGTGTTAGGCAGCTGGCTGTGAACAGCGCGTAGCGTTGCGCAGTTGGAGGTGAGCCGCCAGCAGTGGTGGATGTGGGGAGAGAGATGGCGGAGATTTGTAATTTGTCATGAACTGCTATATTTATATATGATGATATCAAGGTAAATACATTGTTTGTTCTCTATTAATATCTTTCATTTGCTAACTATCCCTATCAGTAGTTAGTACCTTCAGTAGTTTGAATCTTTTATTTAGCTGGCAGTAGTGGCGCTCGCTGTATTGCAGTAGCTTGAGCAGCGAAGATTTTTGTGAGGTAAGTGATTTGCGAAAGGTATAGTTTAATGTTAGTCAGGGCCATTCTTTTGTAGGGAATTTTGAAAGTCAGATTGCGTTGCGCTAAAAACATTGTGTGTCAGTTTAAGGACAGTCGTGTATAATTGTTCAAAGGGGACGTTTCAAACTGTCGGTAGCTTTTCATGTATGCATTGATCGAAATATTTGTTCTTCTCGTCAATCCAGTTGTTAAATTCTTCGTTTATGTTCGTGAAGTGGTTGTCTGTGTCTAACTAAAGATTGTTAATTGTTTGGTCAACATATTTACCTTGTCTTAAATTTTTGTAACCCACTTAGTTACTGATTCATGTACTGACATGTGAGTTGCAACAAATTCACACGTGGCGTATACCTGTTTCACTTCATTTTGAATGTTTTTATATCATTTGTTATTTTTTCCTGTTGTAAATTTTGTTCAGAAATTTTTTGATCAGATTCAGTCACTTGAACGCTCAGTCTTGCCTTTATTTCGTCTACGCTTTCATAAACATAAAGTGTCGTTAGTGGTTTTTAGTGTTACCAGATCGCTCTTAATCTCGTAATGTCTCATTTTTAGTGCTATCACACCTTTTGCATGTCTGCTTGTTGTGCTCGATACGCGGTTCAGTATCTTTTTTTATTTTTGGTCATATGCTTTTGCATATTTATGATCATATGATCTTGTATTGATGTCACACATGTGTTATTGACCTTTTTATTTTCGGTCATTTCTTTGATAATAATATTAAGCATATTAGCGATGTTTATCGACTGAAATTGATCTGGCCCCGCCACGTCATTTGGCATGACGTCACGGTCAAGAATTGGTTCAGAGCTGGCTCTTAATAATTGACTATTGGTCGGCATGTTAACAAAATTACCGTCAGTAGGGATTCCAACTACTGATTGCCCATTAGCGTCTGTGTCAACATTAGAATTATTGTCAATATTCTGTTCATTGTACATGTCAGATCCTTCTTGTGTTTGCTGTCTGTTGTGTTCCATTACCGCGAACTGTTTACGTCTTATTAACATGGTATACGTAATATAGTATGGAAGGAAGAAATGTTTGAACTCGTGAGAAATTAAATTGGTGATAATTAATTTCGTCGAATTCAGTGAAGAGAGAATGATGGTTTTACTGGGCAAGAATAGCAATTGACCGGAAAATATTTGGCTGTAATGGCTGCTCGCCATTTTGCATTTTACAAGACATAATTCTGCCATTTTGTTAAATAATGTAAGTCTATTGCTGTAGCGGACTGTACGGTAAAATAAAATGCAATTCGTGATTTTGAGCAAAAGTGATTGCCATAATTTCGGAAAATTTTTATCGACTTTATGGAATGCGCTTAAACTAACGTGCTAAACTATAAAAGTGGTATCTTACCCCCGATCTTATTTTTCAATGCAGATTACAGGTTTCATCATAATTTCCATTAAATTTCTCCCCAGTTTGGCTGTTACAATTTTTTCAATGGTAATGGCTCCTCGTGTATGTTCTCATTGGCCATGCAACAAAGAAACACAATATCGGACTTCGAAAACATTTACCCGCCGAAGAAATGTTTCCTACTGGGCAATTTATGTGCACTTAACGAACACGGAACATTTTACCATGTCAAGACGCAGTATAGACGAAGGCCGTCTTTTAATACAAAATGAAACAAATATTAAGTGATATCACTGTATTTAATTATCACACATAAACAATAAATTTACAATGAAACATTAAATCAGTCGTTGAATGCAACAATATGCAAGTGCACCTTGTATGTTCGCGGGTATACAAAATACAAACGATTAAAGCGGTGTGCCGTATAAATCTGCGTAATCGCAAAAAAAGCGCCCGTCTTAGTTCTCTTCTAAAACAAAAAGGCTCACAAAAACAACTTGAGTGACGCAATTTTACTTTTGCTTTTGCGGTTGTATCCTACGTTCGATACAACCGTTCATAGTACTTCATTTTTAATTGATTATTTATTTATTTATTACGTTTCAGATATTTTTTACGTAAAAACCGGTCTTCCCCCACATGTGCCTATAAAACACTCAGTAATCAACTCATTCTACTGATATATATCTTCCTGAATTCTGAACTTTAGTAGTGTCTGACGTTTGATGGGTTTGCTTCAATCACCTGCGGCACTGATATACATGACATTAACAGGAAATGTTGGGAATGTAGCATGATTATTGATCTGTGAAGATAAATTTTACGAGATAACACTTGTCTCATTCGTTCTGAGACCACTAAGGCGTCCATAACAATTTTTCAAATCTCCACTCTTACAAAAGACATTAAAATTTCATTATAATGCTGTTCTTTCTTTTTGTACAGATCTCCATTCACATCTGTGAGATGCTCACCTCTAATGACATTCATTGTGACTTTTGCTCCGTTTCCCGTAACATTAATTTCGGAGCGGGCCACTTCCGAAACTTTATTTACTTTATCGGCACACCTACTCGTAAACTACGATCGTAGCTACAGGCACGTCCCGGCGATCGTCATCATTTCTTTCTCGTTGTGTTCATTAAGCTGCGAAGACTGCATTTCGATTGACAACTAAAGATGCCTGCTCCATATTCAAATGCTGCGTGAGCGCCAACTTTTCACGAACTGTGTGTGGTAACTTTTGTGCTAGAATTAACATTAATTCTTTCTCTTTAACCTGATCGTCAAGGAAGACATTCTCATTCCAATATTTCTGCATAATTATACTTTCATATAGTACCTTGGTGTCTTACGTACTTTGGTGATGTGAGAATTTTTGGTTTTATGTCCCACTGTTTTTCTCGAGACCATGCCGTGTGAAATTCTTTGCTGGTGGAATAATTATCGGGTACACTGATACCACAGATACGTGCTTCGCCTTTCCCGCGGCTGATGCACATATCTACTGTAGTCAGTTCTGTATAATGGTTCGGATACGCATGTTTGAACTGTTTAGTAAAAGTTACGGTACGAATACCTCGTTTGGTTTCGTATTCGTAGAAATTTGGTGCACTTATTCCATTGCCTATAATTATTACTTAGGATACGTTAACAATGTTACGATCTATTAAACGTAATACCGCATTTCTTCCCGCACAATGTCTTTATTTACTTCATTCGATTCTTTGTCACTTTCTAAGGCTTTCTAGTAAATATTGTCTACTTCGCTTCCGAACTCATTTGCACTGGTCTTAATGCCGCCAGTTAATATCATTTTCCTCTCACTATTACTGCGACAAGCAATCTTTGCTTGCTCAGTTTCTTCTTCTTGGACACGAATTTTATCGTGAGCCTCGTTAACCAATGTTTTCGTTTATACCCATTGTTCGTCAATCTGTATCTTAAGATCTTCAAATTCAGTTTCGAGTGCCTGCTGTTTGAACTGAAATTCATATTCCAAACTCATGTCTCTGATTCGGTGTACTAGTAAGCTCTGCTTGCACACCACCAATTGCATCTCATAAATTATTGTGACCTCCCTGCAGTTACCTATTAATATGTTATCCAGAACTTCCAGTTTTCTGACGAGAGTAAATTTTTTAACCATTTTCTGACCAGTGTCTTTAATAAGTTGACAAATTTTCATTTTTTGCAGTGCCTGCAACATTACATGACTGCTAACAATTGTTCCTGTTTCCCAAGTAACTGTCGGTACTGAAATGTGCATTGTTGTACTAAATTTCAGATGCCGCTGTCTTATGTTTCACGATTCACAGAATTAGCATACTCAAAACACTGTTCTATTAATTGATATGCTCAACTATTCTTGCTCAAAATATTACTGCCGTTTTTCACTGTACCACCGTTTGTATTAACCTTTGCAACAATCACCATTCGTTGTAACATAGATTCATACGTAAATGAAGATTTTGGTTCACGGATGAAAAATTGTGAACACAGTTCACGGCTCCTTTCTTATTCACTCCTAAACAACGTAGCACCCGGTTCTGCACGAAGCGCCACTGTTGAAAGTGGAAGTAACACTCACACTATCTCAACGCTCATTTCTCGGAGTCATCCCAAGAGACTGTAGCAGCAGTCTGAATGTGTAACGTATTTCTTTGGAGAATTATAGTGATTTTATTTCTATTCTGATATGGTGAGCTTCGCTGGTCAGAAAAGCTGCAATTCTGCTCAAGGATATCTACTGGTAAATTACGAACATCAAATGTAGGAGAAAATCTGTTTGCTAATATACTCCCACATAAAAACGCTCCAAAAATACACATTTTTCCCAAAGCAGCACGCCACAAAATCAAACGCGGAAAACCTTTCGTCCGACCCCGCCTGTGGCTCACCGAAGTTAGAAGGAATTGCCCGTTAGTTTAAAACCATTATTAGTCAATCTGTGTCTTAAAAATGTTGAAATTCGGTTTTGAGTTCCTGCTGTTTGAACTGAAACTCATATTTCAAATTCATGTCTTTGATTCGGTCTACTATGAGCTCTGTTTGCGGACTACCAATTGCATCCCATAATTTATTGTAACCTGCCTGCACTTACCTTTTACGCACTGTTGGCGTCGGCGATTAATCACTATCACAAGATGCAAGAGTTTAGTACTCTTTGCCTGTCAGTGTTTTCCCATATGTTCTTTTCTTCACCGATTCTGCGGAGAAGCACCTCATTTTTTATCTTATCAGATCATCTAATTTTGAGCATTCTATATTAATAACCCATCTCAAATGCATCGATTCTCTTCTTTTCTGCTTTTTATACGCTCCATTATTAGTTACCGTTACCGTACAATCCACCGAAATTTCTGCCTCAAATTGATGCCTATTTTTGGTAACAGTAGCTGCTTTTGACCAGGAGTGCCCTCTTTGAATATGGTGGAGGAGGAGGAGGATATTAGTGTTTAACGTTCCGTCGACAACGAGGTCATTAGAGACGGAGCGCAAGCTCGGGTGAGGGAAGGATGGGGAAGGAAATCGGCCGTGCCCTTTCAAAGGAACCATCCCGGCATTTGCCTGAAGCGATTTAGGGAAATCACGGAAAACCTAAATCAGGATGGCCGGAGACGGGATTGAACCGTCGTCCTCCCGAATGCGAGTCCAGAGTGCTAACCATTGAATATGGTAACCTGCACTTTATGCCCTGCTTGCTTTGTCTGTCACCTGTGATTTTGCTTCCAAGGTAGCAGAATTACCGAACTTCCGCTACTTCGTGGTCACAAACTTGATGTTATGTTTATCGCTAATATGGTACTCGCCATTACTTTTTTGTCAAAAATGGCTCTGAGCACTATGGGACTCAACTGCTGTGGTCATAAGTCCCCTAGAACTTAGAACTACTTAAACCTAACTAACCTAAGGACATCACACATCCATGCCCGAGGCAGGATTCGAACCTGCGACCGTAGCGGTCGTGCGGCTCCAGACTGTAGCGCCTTTAACCGCTCGGCCACTCTGGCCGGCACTTTTTTGTCTTTATTCGGTTTGTCCTCAATTCATAGTGCACTCCATTAAACAGTCTAATCCATTCATAGATCTTGAAATTTGTGGGACGGTGGCACTGTCTTTTTACGACAGCCTGAAAACTATTTCTGTGGTCAGTCAGAAACCAATGGAGAACGTACTGACCGCAGTTTCCAGTCTGCAAGTCCACATTCATCTTTTGTTCACTTAAAGACATGTCTCTACTCTATGTTTACTCAGAGGGCTCAGGAACTGTGATTATAAATAAAAGTTTTGAGTTCTAACTAATTCAGTTATAGACGTATTTAAGAAAATTTCACACGTCCAACGTAGGAATACAAAATGTTCAAATGTGTGTGAAATCTTACGGGACTTAACTGGTAAGGTCATCATTAACCTAAATTATCCTAAGGACAAACACACACACCCATGCCCGAGGACTCGAACCTCTGCCGGGACCAGCCGTACAGCCCATGACTGTAGCACCTGAGACCGCTCGGCTAATCCCGCACGGCGTAGTAATATTCCTGATAATAATAATAATAATAATAATAATAATAATAATAATGGTGTCTATCATTAGCACCACTATGAGCAGTTCAGAGGCGACCCCTACGGTAAGTTAACATTAAATGGTCTTTCGCGCTGACCTTTAATAATCAAAGTTAATTGCTCGCCACAAAAGTGTAAAATAATCTCATCACTTGCCACGCGGTTTTTGTTAGAGTTACTGGTGGTACACAAACAGTTACTTCCTTGAAATCTAAGCAGACCAGGACGGTGTACAGTCCTCGCGAGTTCACTTCCCATTTGTACCGAAAGAATTCTTTAGCAGCAGCACGGCTGTGACGTCATCCAAGGCAGAGGGGAGCTGGGGTTTGACTGACGCGGACCGATTGATAGCTCGGTGCGAAGTGAAGTGTCGCTGCCTCAGTACATGAATTAATTTAGAATCTTAGTAATTTCTGTATGAATGGAGTTAAGTTGGCTTTAATCACAGAAAAAGTTTTAGCTCGCCTCCATTTAAACTTTGCCCTCTAGAATTTTTAGAAGAGAATTCAGAGTAGAGCATGACCTCTGAACGACATCTACAAGAGACGTTGTATTGATTGGTATTGGCACCGAAGTCTTGAACTTGTTACATCTTCATTATTTAATCGCTTTCATCAGGTGTTGTACTAAAGACTTTCTGTCGTTAATATAAATGATACTTTTTCTATTACAAGTAAGGACCTTTTTGTTCCAAATTTACTATTCACTAAATGACTGGAAAAGTATTAGAGGCAGCTTGATGGGGTCATATAGTTAATGCTTTTATATCGAACTGAAACTTCATACCAATTTTCATATTTCTAAGACTAATATCTCGCGCCTTCAAGTTTTCGTAAAACCGCCAATTTTGACCAAAATTTTGTTCCGATCAAGTTGAAACTTGTAGTAGCTAATTTTGACATACATTTGCACATTCTGATCGGTTTTTTGGATTTATAGCTTTATTATTTAGCACCACTTGTTTTTTTATTTAAAACCATGGATTTGGAGAAACGTATGCATCTGATTAACAAATAAAAAATTAATATACGAAAGCATTTGTTGACAAAATTTGGAAAAGCTGCTATAATTTTTAATTTCATTCTTAAATTATGGCGGGAGATACTTGTTTGCTACGCCCAGGCGCGTTATAATGACGTGGCGCTAGTAGCAGTGAAATGGGGCAAGTCCCGGCATACTCGCTCGCCTCTCTATCTCTCAAATGATACAGCGCTTGTTTCGCCACAATTCCTTTTTCACTTTTACTCAGGGATACCGGTGTCATCAGTGACTGTTGCCACCTATATTCTTTGACCCTGAATTTCAGTCCCTTTCTGTCATCGTTTCTTCGATGTATAGACTGAACAACAAGGGCCAAGGACTGCATCCCTGTTTCAAGTCTTTTAAACCCTAGCACTTCGTCCTTAGTCCTCCATTTTCAATGTTCTCTCTTGCAAGCTGTACATATTCTACAAGGTGGGGCAAATGAAAGTGGGCCGGGTACAAAGAAACGCAACAGAGCAAAGGAAATACAAGGTGCGCCGCTTAAATCCGGACAATTGAAACTTTTGTTGAAGATATATTTACTAAAATAAAATAAAGATGAAAATTCTTTACGTATAAGTAGTGGTATCTGTCAAGAGTAGCATTGCTTGATGTAACCCCCATCAGCCGTAATGACCGCCTCCAATCTTGTCCTGAAACGATCGCACGCACTCCTTAAAACAGCGCTGTCCATATTCGCGAAAGCTACTACGATAGCGGTGCGTAGAAATTCGACATTAGGTTGCCTCGCGTTATTGGTAACTCTTTCGACTAAGACGTCAATAGGGTATTTCACTGTTTTCTGGAAATTGTCTTAAGTGATTAATTACGTTACTTTATGCTCCTAACATGCCTTTTTCCTCTTGAATTTCAGTATTCTTTTATAAAAACGGAAACGAAATTCAAGTAATTTGAACACTTACTAAAACGATCCATTCGAATAACGTGATGCCTGTGACGTCACTGGCTAGCTCGCGTGCTCTTACTGACATAATGTTAAATCAACAGTGATGTCTTGTTTTGGAATTTACGTTTCGGAAAATGGGTTACAAGTGGTGTGTAGTACCATACTGTACAAATACATCCACAAAAACTCTTGAAAAGTTGTTTCTAAGTGTTCCAGAGAATGAGAAGATGCGCAAAATATGGTTGCACTGTAGCGGCAAATTGCCACGCGTCGACTAGCAAGTTCACTAACTTCACTTAAAACTTGTTGCACTGTGAAGTAAGTACACTCCTGGAAATGGAAAAAAGAACACATTGACACCGGTGTGTCAGACCCACCATACTTGCTCCGGACACTGCGAGCGGGCTGTACAAGCAACGATCACACGCACGGCACAGCGGACACACCAGGAACCGCGGTGTTGGCCGTCGAATGGCGCTAGCTGCGCAGCATTTGTGCACCGCCGCCGTCAGTGTCAGCCAGTTTGCCGTGGCATACGGAGCTCCATCGCAGTCTTTAACACTGGTAGCATGCCGCGACAGCGTGGACGTGAACCGTATGTGCAGTTGGCGGACTTTGAACGAGGGCGTATAGTGGGCATGCGGGAGGCCGGGTGGACGTACCGCCGAATTGCTCAACACGTGGGGCGTGAGGTCTCCACAGTACATCGATGTTGTCGCCAGTGGTCGGCGGAAGGTGCACGTGCCCGTCGACCTGGGACCGGACCGCAGCGACGCACGGATGCACGCCAAGACCGTAGGATCCTACGCAGTGCCGTAGGGGACCGCACCGCCACTTCCCAGCAAATTAGGGACACTGTTGCTCCTGGGGTATTGGCGAGGACCATTCGCAACCGCCTCCATGAAGCTGGGCTACGGTCCCGCACACCGTTAGGCCGTCTTCTGCTCACGCCCCTACATCGTGCAGCCCGCCTCCAGTGGTGTCGCGACAGGCGTGAATGGAGGGACGAATGGAGACGTGTCGTCTTCAGAGATGAGAGTCGCTTCTGCCTTGGTGCCAATGATGGTCGTATGCGTGTTTGGCGCCGTGCAGGTGAGCGCCACAATCAGGACTGCATACGACCGAGGCACACAGGGCCAACACCCGGCATCATGGTGTGGGGAGCGATCTTCTACACTGGCTGTACACCACTGGTGATCGTCGAGGGGACACTGAATAGTGCACGGTACATCCAAACCGTCATCGAACCCATCGTTCTACCGTTCCTAGACCGGCAAGGGAACTTGCTGTTCCAGCAGGACAATGCACGTCCGCATGTATCCCGTGCCACCCAACGTGCTCTAGAAGGTGTAAGTCAACTACCCTGGCCAGCAAGATCTCCGGATCTGTCCCCCATTGAGCATGTTTGGGACTGGATGAAGCGTCGTCTCACGCGGTCTGCACGTCCAGCACGAACGCTGGTCCAACTGAGGCGCCAGGTGGAAATGGCATGGCAAGCCGTTCCACAGGACTACATCCAGCATCTCTACGATCGTCTCCATGGGAGAATAGCAGCCTGCATTGCTGCGAAACGTGGATATACACTGTACTAGTGGCGACATTGTGCATGCTCTGTTGCCTGTGTCTATGTGCCTGTGGTTCTGTCAGTGTGATCATGTGATGTATCTGACCCCAGGAATGTGTCAATAAAGTTTCCCCTTCCTGGGACAATGAATTCACGGTGTTCTTATTTCAATTTCCAGGAGTGTATTAACTTATCTCCAAGATATGCTCTCTCACTGTTGCAACAATGGATAGCGTCATTCAACGAAATTAAACTGCTAGTGAAAATTGTCGTTTCACATAACTACACCTGAGTGATTCGAAAGCTCAGTTGTTTGAACGCGTTGGCTGTTTTGAGACAGTGCCGCATGATGTGAAGGCAGTGAATCCTAACCGAACAATACCGCTGCGACTCATTAATCTAGTTCATATCCATCGGCACTGTACCTGTCTTAATGAACTAAGTAGTACCTGCTAACTATTTTACTTGCGTGTCCCTTTCTCCTGATTACATCTCCTAATATTCCTAGTTTTGCCATGATCTTGAATCCTACACTATGGCCGGCCGCTGTAGCCGAGCGGTTCTAGGCGCTTTAGTCCGGAACCGTGCTGCTGCACGGTCGCGGGTTCGAATCCTGCCCAGGCATGGCTGTGTGTGATGTTCTTAGGTTAGTTAGGTATAAGTAGTTCTAAGTCAAGGGGACTGATGACCGCATATGTTAAGTCCCATAGTGCTTAGAGGCATTTGAACCGACACTATGCCTATCTCTAGTTACTAGTACACGTGTTACTCCTATCGTCCTTTCTCACCCTAAAACACTTACTGTATATAATTCTATATTTACAGCAGTAATTCTTACTTCTTTTCCGCCTCAACCTTAAACAAAATTACCGAGGATTACGCGGTACCCAAGGTTTTCCAAATCTCACTCAGGCACACTCTCTCCACTGGCTGGTGTAATGCACTTTTTCATGACGAACCGAACATACCACAGGATGTGACTCAGTTCATGGGGCGGAGTGCCCTGGTAAACTCCACTGGGTGCATACTACTGGAGTCAACGGTTCGGCCCTCGGTCCCTTACTGAGCACTACAGCGGTGTCTAACGCTGACATTATGGCCAAAAATATGGAAAGGTCTACTTACAGTCCTTGCCGTCCCACATTCTTGAGATCTCTGCCTTCCGCCTGTCAACTTTCCTTTCCCCTTCGGAAAGCTGCTACTATGGAACTATGGCACTGACTGCTGTCACCCACATTGTCCATCTTCACGTGCATCTTTAACAGTCCATCCGATACCAATGGTACCAGTATGTGAGGAGGCCAATGACACCAGTGTAACGGCGGGGGGGGGGGGGGGGGGGGTAGGCTGTCTGGGTTGTCTGTCGAAGATGGGGGATGTGGACAGCAGCAGAGGCGGCTCCTGGTAAAGATACAAGAACTGTTTATCAGTTCTTCAGTAATTCATACAGTTCTGGGATTCTTCTAGTTGTGCTCCATTCTCTGGGACAGTCCAGAGTTCCCTCTAAATGTTCCGACGTTGTAGATTGCAGATGTAGACGTATGGCGATCGGCGTGCACGCGCTACAAGGGGACAGAGAGCTGCGCTGGCGTCTCCGGCATTTGAGCCGAGCTGAGACGGCAGGATGTGTCCGTTCTAGGATCACGGGCGGCCACCAGGTCCTCTCTAATGCGGAAGGTCGCGTCGTTTCAGTGGCATGGCAGTGTCGCTGCCCGGAGTCGAAGTCTGGACCGATGGTGAGGTGCAGAGGCGGGCAGAAGGCGCTGTGTTGCCTGCCCGGGCTGCGCAGACAGGCAGACGTTCCTTCGCGGACCGGTGGCAGCAGAGTTCACAGCGAGGATTCCCAGCTGACACACAGCGGGCGACTGGTGCGGCCCCGCTGTGCCCGAATGTGACTTTCTCAGCTGGCCCAGCGTTAACATATTGGTTCCCAGCGCTGAATTTGCGGAAGGGCTGCTGCTGTGGGTCACAGTGAACCATCTGGAACAGGGCAATGGCCGGTGCCTGGCGTAATCGTCCACGACGCGGAAGTCAGTCGAACCGGAGTGGCTTCTCGAAGTCTGGCCCAGGTCACTGACACCCGGGACGGTGTCACGTAAGTCTTGGTGATGCTGAGGGATACTGGTGAAGCAGGAGCGGAGGCCGGCTGCGGCCGAGGTCCGTGGCTTGTGGCCTGATTTCGGCGCTCGTGATCCGATGACACGGGAGCCGATGCGCAGTTCAATGACCAGCATCTTCTGTCTGACTGCAGCTTCGTTTCAGTTCTGGACTCTGGCTTCTGCTCCAATTTCCTCCCGTTACACGTAATACAACATATCATCGATCAGTGCGAGTGCTCACATCGATAGTTATTACGCTCTCCTATCTACCGAAGAATGGAAAAGAAATGTGAGCATCTGTTAGTGCAACAGCTGAAGTAAGAATATTGGACACGAGATTTAATAATGGAGATGGGCATCGATGAAATTATCAATACCTTGCCCTCAAGCGATGATGCTGGTGATGATCTTGAAACAAACATAAATGACAGCGATCTTTACTTAACACCATTTTGACGCTTCTTTCAGGCACAATTAAATACACTTTGTAGATATTACTGCTGCTTGTGTTTAATAAATACAACGTGCAAACAGATTAAAAATATCAGTTTCTTATTTTCGAGTTATAGTGTCGTAAGTCATACCTTCATCTACATTCATTTTTCATTGTTTTCGATAGATAAATAATACATAAGTTGTAGGTAAAATTCTCGTGCTTGAATATGGCGACAAATTAGGTGATATGCGATCCGAAGGAAATGTCACTTCAGCAGTCAATAATTCCGTGAGTGCCACCTCCGATTTCCTGTTAAGGGCGTAACACGAGTAGTGATGATAGCACTGCTGCAAGAAGCCGATGCTGCCTTCCCCTCGCCGCTTCTCACTCATCGACGGCCATAATGCGGGGGCTCGGCCGTTCCCGACAGCCACAGCACCAGTCGTCAATTTATCGTGGACAAGTAGTGGAGTGCAGACAGAACTGCGCACGCGCAGAAGCTGGCTTTAAGGTTGACAGCCTCCACGCATGCGCACAGCACAGCGTACGCCGACGGATCGCGGCTAGACGGCGACTGTCGCCTAGCAAAGGGACGCGAAGTAGCCTACACTTGGAGAACGCCTTATAATATGAGCTGACTAGTAAGGAAATAAAACGTCTACACTATAGAACTAAACTAAGATTAAGAAATTAAGAAGAACTAAGCTAAGGAATATACAAATAGAGGACGGAGTAAACATTATCTACAGAAATCTAGTTGTGGCCGTGCGGTTAAAGGCGCTGCAGTCTGGAACCGCAAGACCGCTACGGTCGCAGGTTCGAATCCTGCCTCGGGCATGGATGTTTGTGATGTCCTTAGGTTAGTTAGGTTTAACTAGTTCTAAGTTCTAGGGGACTGATGACCTCAGCAGTTCAGTCCCATAGTGCTCAGAGCCATTTGAACCATTTGAACCAGAAATCTAGTTATACATTATGATACTATGTACAAGCTGTTTACACTTACGCAAATGACTATTCACACGCTACACAAAAGGGGATATCTACATTAGGAATGAAGGAATATAAATTAAATCTGGAATATACTACGAGAGATAGGATTGTGCCCTGCGTACGACAACACTTTTCTCTCCAGTTGAAAAAAGGTAAGTCAAAACGACGACTGCAATACGAGCACGTGCGCTCTTACAAATCACAAAAAATACTAAAGAATGAACTGCGTACTAATAGGAATGAAATATATGCATATTGAAAGTGTGATGCATTCATAGCGAGCGAGCAACTGTGCACTTAGTTTTAATTTAGTATGTAAGTGTCCTTCCAGTGAACGATGCAGAGTCACATCCTGGGTAAAAAAAGGGAACAATATAGTTAGGTATTTGGTACCAAATCGTAAGGGAAGCACCGAAAATAAATAATTATATGTACAAAAATATGTGTGTGTTATGGTGTGAACGTGTGTATGAGAAAGATACCGTGCGCAAGACGTAAAAAAAGGTTGAAATAAGGTCTTGTGCCACCAAATGAAAAGTGGTCGTACAACGCATTAAAAGTTCATGTGACTGAGAAGAGCGCCAAGCAAGAGTTATTACAGTGCATTTGCACACGGACACAAGTTGTCTCAACATTGGCTTACATTTGTTCATTGGCACAATTCTTGTAAAGACATATTCATGCACAACAGAAAACGCAAGACCGATATCATGTCGCAAAGGAAGTATATGTCACCAGTACACTCTTTACAGTCGATTATCACACGTGTGTAACACAATAATATACTGCCAGAATGTGTCAGTAGGTAGTACACACGAAGTTTGTGGATTAAAGCAAGTAGACAGTCGTGAAATGATGTACTCAATAGTTCTCTCGTGATGAAGGAAAGATTGCAGTGATAGAGTAAAAATGAATGCTTCTCCCTGTCCATAACATTTCCAGTAGACCAGTAGACATATATACCAGTAGACGTACCCTAATAAACGTGTCAGAGGCTAGTTATGTAAGCATATCACGATTTCATGTTATGAAGCTTTCCTTCCCCCGCATCTGCAGCCATGGATACTCGAGTTGAGTGCGGTGTATGAGCACATCATGTGATAGTATTATATGCAAATGTTTTGTCCATACTGGAGACTGAGATTGAAAAAATGACAACCTGTGTAATGTTAAACTAAGATGATACAGATTGTTCACAAATGAACATTCAAAAGGATAATGCCCGAGAGTAAAGTGTGATAAAAATGATCATGTAAACATTGAAAGATGCCATGTGACATAAAATCACAAGAAATGTACGTAATATTAACTGTCGTGTATGTATAATTTCTGTACAGTTTTTACGTAATTTTTTTTACATTATTTATGTAATGAAATGTAAATGCCATACGAAAATGAATATGTACGGAGTAAGAAATATACAAACCCGACGTGTCAACATATTTTAAAGTATATATACTCAGGTTATTGTAACAATGATGAAATGTAACAAATATGATGCAATATAAAACTGAATATGTCTTCCACGACAGCATATGTAAACTAATAATTGTAAATGTGGTTCATATTTTGTGAAGATTTGAAGCCCGTAATTCCCTGTGTCCCCGTGAAAAAAAAAAAAAAAAAAATTCTGCTGCAGAGAGAGTATGGAAACGAATAAAGGCATTGGAGACTTATTTTGAACCCATTCGAGCGTCTTCGGGATATGCTGATAGCGTGAGCCCAGCTCAACCACTGAAATATGTGGGTTACGGCAGGAACAAGTGCCTGGGCCGTAAATAATGAATCTCCTCGCCATAGCGTCGATGGTTCCATTCTGCACAAGCCTCAGCACACCAAATTGCAGTAATGGAATGAACACTTTTATTGACTTTGGATAAACAAGTGACGCTGTAGCACACTCGTGGACAGCTCCACTTAACTGCAGCGTTAGATTCCAATGATCAAACTACAGACTCTAAATTTAAATGTGCCTATTGACACAACCTATAAAAACTTTTTGTAAGTAGTAGTAGTAATCACTTGTAAAGTGTACATCAAACAAAATTATATACGTGTAACGTTATGACAGGTTCCGGGAGTAAACGAGATAAACTTGGCCACGAATAAGGGTCTCGGTATCCTGGCAGGCCAAGACTTAAATGTACAAAAAAGGTGAAAATAGTGTAACGCACCGCAAAAGTATACTGACTTCCAGTGATATGGATAAGGCCAGTATAAAGTGCGTGTGTGTGTGTGGGGGGGGGGGGGGGGGGGGGGGGGGGGTGCCGTCTCCTTGAGGCAAAGATATCGTAGGGAAGTATGATTGTATCTATGCTCGCAGAAAAGTGAAGAACAAAACAATCAGTTTTTTGATGTATCTCATTTGTTTGTTTCAGTGATCTCGGTGTCGCCAGTCTTTTGAGCTGGTGCGATAAAGACGTATATAATTGCGATCTCTCAAAATGGTTCAAATGGCTCTGAGCACTATGGGACTTAAAATCTATGGTCATCAGTCCCCTAGAACTTAGAACTACTTAAACCTAACTAACCTAAGGACAGCACACAAGCGATCTCTCAGTTTGTGTTAAGTAAAAGTTATAATATGCGGAAGTCAGAATTTTCTTTTGTGCTACCAAGTGACATCCTAATTTTCTTCTCCCGATGCGACTTGGAAATTGATTTGTAAATGGTCCTTTTCGGAGACGAACTCAACACGAAGAGTGAAAAGCCGTCGCAACCACGACATCATTGTTGTACATCTTTGAGATGAAAAGGAAGTACCAAGCCGCACACCAAAACTAAAAGGAATTAACTTTTATCCAATGTTCCAGAACTGCCACAGTGTTCTTAACACGCACGCATCTATACCTGCGCGCGTTTCTGGGCGGACAGTTTTTGGTGCAGCTCCCTCCTCCCCCCCCCCCCCCCCTCCCCGCCCACCCAACCATTTATAAGGCTGTATTTAATTGTACCTTTTATCTGTTATTGTACCGGTCACAGTTGTCTGTCATGTAATTAGTGGTCGGCTATTCAGTCGCAGTTAATCTGACGGTACTAGAGCGGATAAGATCGTGAAAGGCTGTCGACTGGGAGCCAGGTAGCGCACTGTAAATTTTGAACTGTCACCTGTAGCGGAAGCAGTCTGTTGTGACTGTATTTTTATTGCTCTATTTGCCCTTAGGCTTTTAAAATTCAGTTCGCTGGAACATGTCATTTATCCAGCTTTGGTGTTTCTGTTTTTATTCCTTATGTAAATAATTTGGTTTTTTTAACGCTGTAAGTTGGCTTTTGCGCAACTCTAACAACCTCCCTTTGCAGCGAAATTGCCTCGCATGCCTATTTCTTTTAAAACAGTATTCCTTATGCAATTTTAATTGAATAACAGTGACTTGCATGAAAAAGCCTTCAGCTGACCAGTCCATGAGTTTTCTTTTAACGTGCTTGCCTGTTTGTTAAATTTTTTGCTATTATGGATACACTTTGACTAAAAATTTTATAAATTGAGGCTATTTGAAGTTTCTTTAAAAATGATATCTAATGATTTTTTGATTAGAAAAGTTTTGATGATAGATAGATAATGTGTGTGAAATCTTATGGGACTTAACTGCTAAGGTCATCAGTCCGTAAGCTTACGCACTACTTAACCTAAATTATCCTAAGGACAAGCACACACACCAATGCCCGAGGGAGGACTCGAACCTCCGCCGGGACCAGCCGCACAGTCCATGGCTGCAGCGCTTAAGACCGCTCGGCTAATCCCGCGCTACAAAAAGTTTTGAAAACTGTGTGTTAAAAAGTCTTTGGAAAGTAGGAGACGAGGTACTGGCGGAATTAAAGTTGTGAGGACGGGGCGTGAGTCGTACTTGGGTAGCTCAGTTGGTAGAGCACTTGCCCGCGAAATGAAAAGGTCCCGAGTTCGAGTCTCGGTCCGGCACACAGTTTTAATCTGCCAGAAAGTTTCAGTCTTTTGGATTTCTGTTAATATTTTGGAATTTTCTTCAATGATTATAAAAAGCAACTGCACGAAAATGTAACGAGGCGAAGCGACCATTTGGATGCACTTTAATAACTTTTCTGATGTCTTGACCATACTTTTTATTGTTTCAATTTGCTGTCGCTGACGGGAATAGCAATGCATGAGCGCCACCTGTTCCTCTAAGTGAAGGCCGTGGCCTCAGCTGGTATATCTAGACTTTTCAAATTCCTATAAAATGGTATTTATGAATTTTTACTGATGCTAGTAATTTATACGCTGTAAGTTTAGAAACATTGTTTAAAGACAGTTGGTCTCGTGGACCCTAGCGTCACACAGCGTGCTCTTCCAGTACATTATTTTCGATCACTCAAAGGATCTGTTACGCATTGTTGTATATAGAAATACTTTTTGTAAAACATCGTAAATTGGATTTCATGAACTGTTGTACTGACGAAATTATTTTATACGATGTAACGATGAAAGCCGCTCAGGGTAGCTCTGCGGTTAAGGCGCCTTGCCACGGATCGCGCGGCTCTCCCCGTCGGAGGTTCGAGTCCTCCCTGGGGCATGGGTGTGTGTGTTGTCGTCAGCGTAAGTTAGTTTAAGTTAGATTAAGTAGTGTGTAAGCCTAGGGAGCGATAACCTTAGCAGTTTGGTCCCATAGGAAGTTACGACAAATTTCCAACTTCCGTAACGATGAAAACGCAGTTGCAAACAAAAAAATGAAGCGTGTATCTCGTATCCAGCAATACCTGGCAGTTTAGTTCAGTTGTCTTTCAATTTGTCCCTTGGTAGCAGTTCGCACTTGTTTAGTGATTGCCAATGTTGATGAGATACAATGAATCTAATGGAAAATTTTATATGATTGACGTGACACTGGTAAAGCTAGGAAGCTATATTGTACTCTTTATATTATGTCTCTAATCAGTGGCGAAATGTAACTTATTTTAATATCTTCTGATACCAGGTTTCTGTTGTTATTTTATAGCCTTTGAAAATACCGGAATACCGAATCAGGTAAGGTGATTTTGGAAATAATAAAAAGTGTCGTCAAGACGTCAGAAAAGTTATCAAAACATGAAAAAGGGTATTTAATAATATTTTGAGTAAAAATTTTTTTTTGTAACTGTATGTCAAAACGCTTCTGCGTTTCCTGTTATCATTTTGGATTTTTCTTCAAAATTTTAAAAAGCTTATCTGCTGATCTGATTAAAATTTCTGTAACTGTGTGTTCAACAATTATCAATAAAATCTTATGCGACATTCCCTTGCAGTTTCCACTCCAGTTCTCCCCCTCTCCCCCCCCCCCCCTCACCCCCTTACCAATCATCAATCATAAATGTTAAATTACTATTTAGGTAGGAAAGTCAAATGCGAAGCTTTGCAGTTATTCTCCACTGCCAATAATTACAAGTAGTTTGAATGCGTTATAACATCAGTGCAGATGCACTACTGCGTGGCCTCGCGGCTGCATGGAGCGCGCCAGGTCCGTATTACGCACGCTTGGTAGTCCCGGTTTCCGGCCCATCACGTTTGATCCTCCAGCTCATTCGAGGTGTTGACAGCGCACGTCAGACAGACAGACGCGTCGGCTCCATCCAGACACGCCTGTTTGCAACAGCATGCATAAACAGCGTCCGTGCCAACGGCGCGGGCCCACTTCCGTCGAGCGCGTCATGGGAGCGTCGTGTCCGCTGGCTCATAATTTGGACCTGGGCTCTTTCACGCGAGAACGACAGCTGATTCAGTTCCAAATCTGTCGTTGGGTTTCACTAGCTTACTGCGTATTGTCTCCCACCCCGGTGTGAACCATTGCGTCTAACTGTAAATAATGCAAAATGCTGTCTTCTGAAGCTCAAAAATGCTGTTTCTAGTTGAATAACTGTCATATTTTATGAAAGGTATATCACAATTCATGTTACCCACCTTTAAAAGTTGTAGAGGGCACTTAGGAACCCATGTCCGGAAATGTCATCCAACGAGACTACAGAGCGTCAAAGTTATAGGCGCGGGCGCTTGTAAAAAAAGTATATACAGAGTGATTCCGTGATGATGTTACAAACTTTCTAGGATGATGGAGGACGATGAGTGGATCACTTTGGGGTAAGGGTCCCTATACTGCAAACGAAAGAGTCGAAGGTTATAAGAGAAAACCATTCTGATAACTTTGACAATGGAATACACGTACCGGTGTCGTTGCTAAGGTTGTAGGGCAGGCAACTTTCAGAGATGGTAGTTTTGATCATAACAACAAAAATGTCTAGTAAACCCGGGCTGTAAAATGCATACCTTAAGAGCTATGAGCACTTGTTCAATAGAGTAGATACGTACCACAGTAGCGAAGATCTACATCTACATATATACTCCGCTAGCCACCAATCGGTGTGTGGCGAAGGGCACAATTCGCGCCAAAGTCATATCCCCCCCACCCTGTGTGCCACACTCTTGGACCGCGCGAGGGAAAAACGACTGTCTGAACGCCTCAGTACCATCTCCAATTTCCCTTATCTTTGAATGGTGATCATTGCGCGATTTGAACGTTGGTGTTAAAAATATATGCTCTACATCCTCGGTGATTATCGGATTTCGGAATTTAGTCAGCAGCTCCTACCATTTAGTGCGCCGTCTATCTGCAAGTGTGTCCCACTTCAAACTTTCTATGAGATTTGTAACGCTCTCGCGATGACTAAATGTACCAGTCCCGAATCTTGCCGCTCTTCACTTGAATCAGACCCAACTGGTAAGGGTCCCATACAAACGAACAATACTCTAAGACTGGACGAACTAACGTATTGTAAGCTATTTCCTTTGTTGAAGGACTGCATCGCTTCAGGATTCTACCAATAAACCTCAATCTAGAGTTTGCCTTACCCGTTACTTGCGTAATCTGATCATTCCATTTGAGATCATTTCGAATAGTCACACCCAGATACTTGACGGATGTTACCGCTTCCAAAGACTGGGCGTTTTATTTTGTACTCGTACATTGATGGCGATTTTCGCTTTGCTATACGCGTTAGGTTGCACTTACTAATATTGAGAGAGAACTGCCGGTCATTACACCAAGCATTTATTTTCTGCAAATCCTCATTGATTTGTTCACAACTTTCGTGTGATACTACTTTCCTGTAGACTACAGCATCATCGGCAAACAGTCTAATGCCGCTGTCAATACCACCAACCAGATCGTTTATGTAAATCGTAAAAAGCAGCGGACCTATTTCGCTGCCCTGGTGCACACCTGAAGTTAAGCTTGTTTCTGTTGATGCCACCCCGTTCAGGACGACATACTGCTCCCTGACTGTTAGAAAAACTTTCTATCCAACCGCATATGTCATCGGATAGACCGTAAGCGCGCACTTTTTGGAGCAGGCGACAGTCCGGAACCGAGTCGAACGCCTTTCTAAATTCAAGAAATATACCTGGGAGCCGGTATCTAGAGCCTGTTGTAAATCATACACAAAGAGGACCAGCTGTGTCTCGCATGACCGCTGTATCCTAAAACCGTGCTGGTTTCTGCAGATGAGCTTCTCAGAGTCTAGAAAGGTTATTATGTCTGAACGCAAAATATGTTCCATGATTCTACAACAAATCGATTTCAGTGAAAGTGGCCGGTAATTATGTGCATACGATTTTCTACTCTTTTTGTAGATTGCTATGACTTGGCCCTTCTTCCATTCTCGTTGAACTTTCCGCTGTTCCAATGATCTCTAATAGGTGATGGATAATAATGGTGCTATATTAGTAGCATAGTCAACATATAATCTTACGGGCATACCGTCTGGGCCAGGTGCCTTCTTGGCGTCTTAGGATCGCAACTGTTTTACAATCCCAGATACACTAAACACTAAATAAGTACATGTAGCTCTTAAGGGTTACGTTTTCAAGCCCGTGTTTCTTGGATATTTTTTCCCCTTGTTTTGGTCCATAATATCACCTCTGAAAGTTACCTACACTAGAATCTTAACACTAACGGTACCGGTACGTGTATTCCACCGTCAAAGGTATCAGAACGGTTTTCGCTTGTAACTTTCGACTCGTTCGTTTCCGAAACAGGTACACTTACCGCAAATTGATACATTTATCCTTCGCCATCGTCCTAGAAAGTTTGTACCGTCATCACGGAATCACCCTGTGATCCACCCTGCACAAAAACAACCTTATGTATTGTGATCATAATCGATATCAAACATTTCATGCATATTACAAAGTATCGACCAAAGCTTTCATTAAGTGACGTGAAAAAAGGGAGTGAGTATTATGTTTCGTCTCCCGAGATATTTTTTCACTGGAAAAAAAATGTCAACAGAATGCGAGAGATCGAAAAAAGAGAAATGTACTGTTGTAGCATACGCCATTGTTCACAGTGACGATTAAAAAAAGAATAACCAGAAAAGAGCCAAATATGGGGCCAAAGTCATGCCTGTAAACTATTGACTATAATATATATAGAAGAATACAAACAAAAAATTGAAAATTTACTCACAGCGGTTTATTTTGGTTTCAAGAATGGCGAATGTACTATAGAAGCGGTTATGATGTTGCGTTTGACAGTGAAAAGCAGAATCAAAAAGAAAAAAAAATGGGGATGCTTTCCTGGCATTTGTGGATATAGAGGTAGCAGTAAGGTGCAGTTCAGTAACAGATCTGTACTGATATCATATACTGACATTCTTAACGTCGCCCTGCTGTAGAATTCTGGAGCATATTATCGGTTCGAATATGCTACGTTTTCTACAGACAGAAAAGCTTCTGTCCATAAATCAGTATCAATTTAGGAAGCACAGTATGTGCGAAATTCAGTGTTCCATTTCGTCGTACGATATGTTGCTAACCATGGACGACTGGTGGCTGGCAGTTTCCATATTTATAACCGGCCGGAGTGGCCGAGCGGTTCTAATCGCTACAGTCTGGAGCCGCGCGACCGCTACGGTCGCAGGTTCGAATCCTCCCTCGGGCGTGGATGTGTGTGATGCCCTTAGGTTGGTTAGGTTTAAGTAGTTCTAAGTTCTAGGGGACTGATGACCTCAGAAGTTAAGCCCCATAGTGCTCAGAGCCATTTGAACCATTTTTTCCCATATTTATAGATTTCCGGAAAGCGTTTGACACAGTGCCATACTGAAGACTGTTAACGAAGGTCTGAGCATACGGGATAGGTTATCAGATATGTGAACGGTTTGATCACTTCTTGAGGAGTAGTACCCACCGGCGTTGTCCTGGACCTCGATTGCTTATCGGAGACAGAGGTATGACCGTGAGTACTCCAGAGGAGTGGGATGGGACCGCTCTGTTCTCTCTATAATAGCTGATCTGAGAAAGTGAAGCGGTAGAAAGCGAGTGAGGAGAGTGGTAATGTGCTGGACCAATAAAATTTCGATTTTTAACAAACTTTATTCACAAAAACTCAAAACGCAACTTTACACGAGACATAAATATCAAAATTCTATGGAAGCTTTTACCAAACTGACAATATAATTTGATCAACCAAAACTTTGACCGTAGAGACGTTACAAGATATATTCAACTGTCTGTATCAATTCTGAATTTGTTACAGCAATCGACTGTCCAATTTCAAGCACTTGCTAGAATGCATGAATAAGCTTAGACAAATGATTACCACATTCGCCAAGGGCCCATTTAAAAAAGAAACACATTCTTAACCGATCACATAAAATTTTGAAGTGAATGTCATTAACTGTTTTAAATAAGCCACGACATTAAATTTTAAAGCATTATGCAAACAGTTAATGTTGGAATAACTCTAATTGATGGTGGAATGAATCTTTAAATAACAGAGCACACAAAATTTTAAAAAATACGCATGAAATTGCAGTTGATGAAACTAGTCCTTAAAGGAAACAATGGCACAACCTTTTTTGAAGCTGAATTGAGCTAATGGTGAAATTAGTTACACTTACACTCACACACACACACACACACACACACACACACACACACACACAGACACACACACACACAGAAAAAAGTTATTTTAACAGACAAAGTAGCATGCCGAGTACATGAGTGATAAACAGCTCTGATTTCTAAAGGTTGCATTATTGAGAAAAGCGCGGGAATGGTAATAGGTAACAGTCGAATCGAATTGCGACCTTGCGCTGTAGTAGTCGTTGAATCATGGAGAGAGGGTGTTGTATCATGGTGGAATGAGTGGCTCGGATAGCGCAGGTGCTTCACAGAGATTTCTGTCTGAGATGTTCTATGAAATGTAATCAGAGGATGAAGGATGATTTTTAAGATTTCTGTGTAAAGAGAGGGCACTTCTGAAAAAGGTAACTCGTTTCGAGTTTGCTACCAGGAAAAGCGAGTTCAGTAATTATTTATGTATAAATATTATAGGAAAGATTACACTGTGGCCAATAATACCTACGTGCTGGTAATGAGGAAAACCATAAGTCATTTGTTCAGTGCTCTAATTAGCCCTCCCCATTTAGAATTTTCTTCACTTCCTAGTACAATATCATTTAAGTAATCTAAATGAGGAAAGGCTAACTAGCATTCTGCACATATGATTGGTAGTATTTCCCGATTACCAGCACATATTTATTATGACAATGACTGGACTCGCCCTTGCAGCTAACAAACTCGAAGTAGCTTACCTTTTTCTGAAGTGCCGTGTCTTTACACAGTCATCTTAAAAATCATCCATCATCCTCGAGTTACACACCGTGGAACATCCCAAACAGAAATCACTGTGCGGCACCTATGATATCCGAGCTGCTCATTCCGCCATCATACAGTACTCTCTCTCCGCGATTCAACAACTACACCTACGCAAGGCTGCGATTCGACTCGACTGTTACTCACTACTTTGTCCTTGCTCTTATCAATAATGCAACCTCTGGAAAGAGAGACTGTGTGTCGCTCATGTGTTCAGTATGAAAAGGTATTTAAAGTGGCAATGTTCCGAATAACCTAATAATTTTCATTATACTTGCTTCCAGTGACGCACCGAGTGGCAATACACAAAGCTAATCGTGATTTACTATCATTTCGGTTAAAGTATAAACTTTTCATAACCTGACTCACAGCAGAAAAGCCCAGTAACTATCTGACAAAAGGAATTACAAACTGCTGCCTCAATAGGCCACGATCCGGAGCATGCTGTTAGACCTTTCTCTTTCTTACACGAGGCATAGAACGATATTCTCACAAACAACGCATATTCAAATGCGATTTCTGAGTTTAAAACCCACGGCTCAACCTTTCCATACATGCAAAATGTATGTGGCATTACTCCTACCTTCTTTGTCAAGTTGGCTATAATGCTACCCATTTGCGTATCTAAGCATGTGGTACACTTCCTGCCTGGCGTTTGTTGCATTCCATCTCTATGCTAATGTTGTGAAGACCTTTAATGTACACTGAGAAGACGAAAGTCATGGGGCAGCCGTATGCACATATACAGCTAGCGGTAGTATCTTGTGCACAAGGTATAAAACGGCAGTGCGTAGGTGGAGCTGTCATTTGTAATCAATTGTGAAAGACGTCCGACGTGAATCAACAGACTTTGAACGCAGGGTGGTAGTTGGAGGTTGAAACACCCCTGTTTAAATTCCTTTATTGGTTTTTGTGTAATTTACCGAAGCCGCCAAACAGTTAATTATTATGATTATATGACCGTGTGCTTAATGGATGAAGGCTATCGGTTTTCCTGCTGTGGTTACGGGGGTATTTCAACCGAGTGCGGCTGTTATGAGACGGAATTGTTAATGATTGAGAGTTTGTCTATTAAGGACCACAAAGGTTGCGATGTACAAACTGATATGTATTTTCTATAATAACACACAAATTCTGAGGCAGTTGCTACCTTCGCCTTACACGTATAATTACGGTTATATCTTTTTATTGGTTGCCGATTTTAAGTACTTCGTCGCACGCAATAATGATGGTTAACATCCACAACAATCCTCACTGCAATCCATGGTTGTTGCTGGCCGACGCGGTTGACGCGAATCACGTAATTCGGCACTCGTCACTTTTGGTTTCATATCACTCGCGAATGGGTATCGATGAGGGTCCACCCCACGACGATCAGGGAGACGCGCTCATTTGTCATACTCCGGTGAATTTACTCGACCACCATTCTTGCCCGTCTCTCCAGTACCGCTCTTCACCCGACACTCTCCAGTACTACTGCGCACTCGACACTAGGCCTCCTGCAGCGCTCGACAATCGACTCCTGTCTGCTGTCGATCTGGGTGTCGGATACTAATATCTATGTTCGTGGGATCACGGATCCCTTACAAGGTAGACCCACGGGACATTCCAATTCAGAAATTGTTAGGGAATTCAATATTCCGAAATCCACAGTGTCAAGAGTGTGCCGAGAATACCATATTTCAGACATTACCTCTTACCACGGACAACGCAGTGGCCGACGGCGTACATTTACCGACCGACAGTAACGACGCTTGGGTAGAGTTGGTAGTGCCAACAGTCAAGCATCTCTCGTGAAATTACCGCAGAAATCAATGTGGGATGTATGACGAACGTATACGTTACACAGCGCGGCGAAATTTGACTTTACTGGGCTATGGAAGTGAACAACCGAAGCGAGAGTCTTTGCTAACAGCAAGACATCGCCTGCAGCACTTCTCCTGGGCTCGTGAACATAGAAGCATAGAAGACTGGAAAACCGTGGCCTGGTCAGATGAGTCCCGATTTCAGTTGGTAAGACTGATGGTACGGTTCTAGTGTGGCTCAGGCTTCACAGAGGCATGGATCTAAGTTGTCAACAAGGCAGTGGAGACCATTTGCAGCCATTCGTGGATTTTATGACCCAAAACAACAGAGGAATTTTTATCGGTGACACTGCATCATATCACGGGGCCACAGTTGTTCGCGACTGCTTTGAAGAACATTCTGGACAATTCGGGCGAATGATCTGGTCACTCAGACAGTCCAACATGAATCACATCGAATATTTTTTGGATACGGTCGAGAGGCCAAAGACGGTTGTAGAGGCAGCATGGCTCAATATTTCTGCAGGGGACTTGCAACGACTTGCTGAGTCCATGCCACGTAGAACTGCTGCACTACAGAGTGCAAGAGGGCTTGTGACATGATATTAGAAGGTACCCTATGCCTCTAGTCATCTCAGTGTACACTGCCTGAGAAAAAAAAAATGAACCCCCAGAGGATGTGTTTGGATGTCAATGTAACTTCATCTATGAGCACACTATCTGAATGTATGTATGTGATTAGAGTTGCAATTCTCTGTGACAGAATGGCCGCCAGAGGAGAATAACGTTGCTTGTGTTGAGAGTTGTCACCAAACGTGGTAAGGTACATAATGCTCGTGAACAGCGTCAGATGTGATCACTGTGAAGGACATGGAGATGTTGCGTATTTATATGAGACAGCGTTATCAGCACCTGTCATTGCAAGGAGCCTGTCACTGGGTCTCCATTTGGCAGGCAGATCGAATCGTGCCATATCCAGATTTGTGGGCATCCTGATGTAACAGTGTCCACATGTTAGACTGCATGGGAACATGAGAGCAGGCATATTCGTCGTCAAGGTTCTGGTCCATGTTATCTGACTACAACAAGGCAGGATCGCCTTACTGTGCACCAAGCATAATGTAACACATTCACATCTGTGCTTCCACCCGAAAATAAGTGAAGGACTCCCTGCGAGATTCTGTACTTTTCCATACAGTTGGCCGGAAATTAGCAGCAGCTATACTAGTTAATTGCCGGCCGTTGTGGTCGAGCGGTTCTAGGCGCTTCAGTCCGGAACCGCGCTGCTGCTACGGTCGCAGGTTAGAATCCTACCTCGGGCATGGATGTGTGTGATGTCCTTAGGCTAGTTAGGTTTAAGTAGTTCTGTCTAGGGGACTGATGATCTCCGATGTTAAGTCCCATAGTGCTCAGAGCCATTTGAACTAGGTAATTACCGTCTCATGTGTAGGTTCCTGTTGACAGTGCAGCACCGGCTAGTATGGCGGCAGTGCGAGGAGAAGTTGCACCGTTCCAATATCTAGGAGAGGAGCATCAGCGTTACTACTGGGGCTTTGATGGGAGAGCCATTGGATATGACTTCAGTAACGGCTGATAATGATTGAGTGCCCTTTAGCGGCACAACAATATGTCACTGCACTGATATGCAGCGTTCTCTTGTGTTACTTGCGATACGAGAATATCCTGTTGGCCTTTTTCAACATGACAATGCTTGTGCACACATGGCAAGTGTCTCTATGTACTGTGGACAGAAAGATCTTCAGATCAGTCCCTCATAGATCTGTGAAAGTAGCTCGGACACCAGTATACGGGACATCAAAGGACCAGTCACAACAGTTGTAGGCCAGCTAGGAGATACAACGGCTTTATGACACCCTTCCCAACCGAAATAGTGCTTGCTTCAAGTCCAGAGGCAGTGTAACGTCATACTGGTAAGTCGTCTGATAGCGTCAAGTTCTTTGTAATTGTGACTTCATTTTGTTCAAATAACATGGCATTCCCTCTCAGCCAGTGAAGTTTGTTTCCTCCTCTTCTTTCGAAAATTTTAAGTGAAACAAATGTGATCAATGTTCTCAATATTTATTCTTCATGTCCACATATTTATTCCTCATCATAGCCATTCTGGCGACGAACAGTTTTTTGATACCGACACTGTGAAATGTTCTGTTTTTTTGACGTAGGCACAGCCTCACATTTGTTTGCACCCCTTCATAACTACCAAAGTGAAGTCGTTGAAGGTGTTCTTTAAGTGTTGCAAAAAGATGGAAATCGGATTGGACCAAGTCAGGACTGTGCGGAGGATGTTGGTTGCCAGAGGATGGTTGCTGATGTCGCAGTGTCCGTGTTTCTTCGGCGTTGTCAGGCTGAAGGAGAGGGTGCTCCATGTGTGGACGAAATCTTCGAATTCGCAACTCTTATTACAGCACGATGTTTCTCACGTACCGACACTGCGTTGTTATACGCTGTGGTCTTAAACGCTGAAATTCGGAGCCCTCTGGCGGCAGAGAAGTCGTCGCCTAGCATAGAAAATGATACACAGGGGGACGACAGGGGTTACAGCTCAGTCTGTAGTTTCTTTTCAATAATGGTAGATTGTCTGCAGTAGTGCCAAGCTACGAGGGGTGTGGACTTTAAGACTCTGTAGGACGCTCACAGCAAGAGACACTAGTATACTTGGGGATCAAGTTAACAATGTCTGTCAGCATTGAGACTAACTACTACACTGAAGGCTAAATTTAAACATTAGGAAAAGCAAAGGCTGCAACTGGTTGTACAACAGAAGTCAGTGTTGGTTGCCCTTGTGTGAGCACTAACAGGAGCAGCGGATAGTAGTAGCATTTTAAGTACAGATTTGCAGAGCAGCATTCCAAGTGAGAGAAACAGACTTGTCGGAGCGTACCGAGGCTGACAACGAGCGACACGGGGTTGGCGAATGAATGATCTGCTGAGAGTCTGAATTCAAAAACGCGCTTTCTTAAAGGATTTCGGGGGCCCATTACTTCTCCCTTTCCATAGTCCACCCACCAACCCACCGGCACTTTAAACAATGTGACGAGTCGCTAATGCACTTCCAGGGCGCCTCCGGCCAACCACATTCAGAGCCCTTCCCTTCTCCTATTCCTGGACTTCACAATAACAAATTCCTAGTCTGATGGCAGCTGCGTACAGCTGAAAGCTAAACGCGACTAAGGTTTGTCTTATGACTAACAACAACAGTGTTTTACGCCACTTGACCCCGCCCAGAGCTGGCCGCTGTGAGCGAGCGGTTCTAGGCGCTTCAGTCCGGAACCGCACTGCTGCTACGGTTGCAGGTTAGAATCCTGCCTCGGGGCCGGCCGGAATGGCCGAGCGGTTCTAGGCGCTTCAGTCTGGAACAGCGCGACCGCTACGGTCGCAGGTTCGAATCCTGCCTCGGGCATGGATGTGTGTGGTGTCCTTAGGTTAGTTAGGTTTAAGTAGTTCTAAGATCTAGGGGACTGATGACCTCAGATGTTAAGTCCCATAGTGCTCAGAGCCATTTGAACCATTTGAACCTGCCTCGGGCATGGATGTGTGTGACGTCCTTAGGTTAGTTAGGTTCAAGTACTGGGTTGTCAAAAAGTCAGTATAAATTTGAAAACTGACTAAATCACGAAATAATGTAGATTGAGAGGTACAAATTCACACACATGCTTGGAATGACATGGGGTTTTATTAGAACCAAAAAATACAAAAGTTCGAAAAATGTCCGACAGATGGCGCTTCATCTGGTCAGAACCCTCAGTTTCCAACTATGATGAGTTTGTAGAAGCCGTGAAAAGATGCTCAAGACTCTCAACTCCCAGAGGCTGTCGAGTTAACTACATACCTGGCTTGACAGAAGAATCCGTGAAGCATCTACATAACTATATCCAACTTTTCAATGATAATCCTTACAGCATTGAAACCTTAACTGCTGGCCAAAATTTATCCTCGGCCTTAGCCAAATCCAAAAAAGAACGATGGATAGAGCTACTCGAGAACCTTGATATGTCTAAAAGCAGTCAGAAAGCCTGGCAGTTGCTGCGACGCCTGAACAACGACCCTGTCCACAATCATGGCCATGCAAACATTGCACCAGATCAAATTGCTCATCATCTAGTTCAGAATGGAAGGGTCAATTGTTCTAAAGATAGAACAAAACTCAAAAGAGAACCTGAACGTGAAAACAACCATATATCAAATGACTTCATCTTACAAGAACTCAGAACCGCAATTCAGAAATGCAAAAATGGTAAAGCGCCTGGTCTAGACGACCTAATGATTGAGCAAATTAAACATTTTGGTCCCATCACGGAAAGATGGCTTCTGCAATTCTATAATGGTTGTCTGAAGCGGAAACAGATCCCTGCCATCTGGAGGAAAACTAAAGTTATTCCCTTACTAAAACCTGGAAAGGGTGCAGCTGATCCTAAGAACTACCGACCGATTTCGCTCCTTTGCCATTTGTATAAAATCTATGAAAGAATGTTGCTAAATAGACTCACTCCCATTGTTGAAAAACAACTCATACCTCAACAAGCAGGTTTCCGACCTGGAAAGAATTGTACAGCACAAGTCCTTAATCTGACTGAACATATTGAAGAGGGATATGAGAAAGGATACATTTCCGGGGCTGTCTTCGTGGATCTCACAGCAGCATATGACACCATTCAACATCGACAATTATTGCACAAAGTCTATTACATCACTAGAGACATTAATTTCACCAGAACTGTGCAGACACTTTTGGAAAACCGGCGATTCTATGTGGAGTTCCAAGGAAGAAAGAGTAGATGGAGAAGTCAAAGGAATGGCTTGCCTCAGGGTAGTGTCCTTTCCCCCATATTGTTCAACATATTTACAAATGACCAGCCTCAACCTTCTCTTACAAAGAGTTTCATCTATGCAGATGATCTTGCCTTAGTCACACAAGCCAGAGATTTTGACACAGTAGAAAACCAGCTTACTGTTGCTCTCAAGGACCTATCTGAGTACTACAGAGTCAATAACTTAAGACCGAACCCTGCTAAAACTCAAGTTTGTGCTTTCCACCTACGCAATCGAGAGGCCTATAGAAAACTTACAGTGTTTTGGGAAGATCAAGAGCTTGAACATTGTTTCTACCCCAAATATCTGGGTGTCACCTTAGATCGAACGTTGACCTACAGAAAACACTGCACTAACACCAAGCAGAAAGTTGCTGCTCGTAACAACATCCTGCGGAAGCTCACTGGCAGCGTTTGGGGTGCAGATCCCAAACTACTAAGAACATCAGCCTTGGCCTTGTGTTATTCCGCAGCTGAATACGCATGTCCTGTATGGTACAAGTCATCTCATGCAAAGCAGGTTGATGTGGCCCTGAACGAAACCTGCAGGACAGTAACGGGATGCCTCAAAGCTACACCTATTGATAAACTCCATAAACTAGCAGGTATTGCTCCTCCAGACATAAGGCGTGAAGTCGCAGCCAAACTTGAGAGACATAAAGCAGATCATAACACCGATCACCTGCTACATGGATACCAGCTACCAATTAGTAGACTCAAATCTAGGAGGAGCTTCATGAGAACTACTACACCCCTCACCGGTCGGACTGGAGCAGCCAGACTATCTCAGTGGACAGCAAAATCTGACAGTAACGATTGGATGACTCCTTCTGAGACCCTTCCTCCTGGTGGAAATCAAGTCTGGACAGTGTGGAAGTCTCTAAATCGGCTCAGGAGTGGCGTCGGACGAACTAAGGACAATCTGTTTAAATGGGGCTTCATGAAGGAATCTTCCACCTTGTGTGACTGCGGAGAAGAACAGACAACCAAACATTTAATTAACTGTCCTAGATGTCCTGTATCATGTTCCACACAAGAGCTTGTTGATGTTTCAGACAATGCTGCTGCCGTTGCACAATTTTGGGCTAATACCGTTTAGTTTGTTCTTTTATGATTTGACCTGATTTGTTATATTGTATATATTGTAAATATTGTTGTAATGTTTTTGACTCGAAATAATATAAAAAAATCTGGTCAGAATAGCAATAATTAGCATAAGAAAGTAAGACAAAGCAAAGATCATTTTCTTTACAGGAAATGCTCAATATGTCCACCATCATTCCTCAACAATAGCTGTAATCGAGGAATAATGTTGTGAACAGCACTGTAAAGCATCTCCGGAGTTATGGTGAGGCATTGGCGTCGGATATTGTCTTTCAGCAACCCTAAAGATGTCGGTCGATCACGATACACTTGCGACTTCAGGTAACCCTAAAGCCAATAATCGCACGGACTGAGGTCTGGGGACCTGGGAGGCCAAGCATGACGAAAGTGGCGGCTGAGCACACGATCATTACCAAACGACGCGCGCAAGAGATCTTTCACGCGTCTAGCAATATGGGGTCGAGCGCCATCCTGCATAAACATCGTACGTTCCAGCAGGTGTTTATCAGCTAGACTGGGGATGATGCGATTCTGTAACGTATCGGCGTACCTCTCACCCGTCACGGTAGCAGTATTGACGTTTTGCTGTGGAGCACCATCTGTCGGACATTTGTGAACTTTTTTTTGTTCTAATAAAACCCCATGTCATTCCAAGCATGTGTGTCAATTTTTACCTCTCTATCTACATTATTCCGTGGTTTATAAGTTTTCAAACTTATACTGACTTTTTGATCAGCCGGTAGTTCTAAGTCTAGGGGACCGATGACATCAGATGTTAAGTCCCATAATGCTTAGAGCCATTTGAACTATTTGAATCGCGCCCAAAGGCCATTCGTGAGTGGGGACCGCTGACTTAGCGCTCTGACCAATTTAAACACACTGACATTGCGGTTTTCAAGGACAAGTATCAGGCTTGCTGTATCTGCTACGATGTGCCTCTTTCTGACCATCTTCTACTGTGACGTGTTATTAAAGAGTCTAGACGTTCGATGGAGTTACCAGTTAACTCTCTGAAGTGAAACATTTCCCTGGTAAAGCTGCTTAGATCGTCTGGAATCTGCGGGGCTCTAGCACTTCCGCTGACCTCCGGTAACCTGAATGCTACTGCTTTTGCCTCCTCGCTGCATTGTGCCTCTGATTTACTATCTTGGAATGCCTTTTTCTGGCTTGCAACAGCCTTAAACTTAACATTGTACAAGTCCTTACATCGTCAATGAGTGACAGTTGTTTTAGTTAAAAAGCATTAGGCCCGGGAGTAGACAACATTCCATTAGAACTACTGACGGCCTTGGGAGAGTCAGTTCTGACAAAAATTTTTGAAGACATTACTATTGCGGATTCGCTATTGAGATCTGCAGGTGGGCTTGAAACTGTAGTGCAATGGCCATACACAAGGTGGCAATGAATAAACAAACTGTTCGTTCCATGCTTCAGGATGGAGTAAACTACCGCTTTCTCTAAAAGACAGAAATTTTCAGAGCGAGAGGAATTATGTGTAGTCCAATTGTACGTCCTCCGATGATCTGGTTCCACTAGTAGTTACTCGGTAAGATCTGGTTTTAGTCTGCAGGATGCAGTAGAGTGTTCATGTACCATCTGGTGAGCAAGATGTATGAGACAGGCGAAATACCCTCAGACTTCAAGAAGAATATAATAATTCCAATCCCAAAGATAGGAGGTGCTGACAGATGTGAAAATTACCGAACAATCAGTTTAATAAGTCACAGTTCCTTACAGACGAATGAAACACTGGTAGAAGCCGACCTTGGGGAAGATCAGTTTGGATTCCGTAGAAATATTGGAACACGTGAGGCAATACTGACCCTACGACTTATCTTAGAAGCTAGATTAAGGAAAGGCAAACCTACGATTCTAGCATTTGTAGACTTAGAGAAAGCTTTTGACGATGTTGACTGGAACACCCTCTTCCAAATTCTGAAGGTGGCGGGGGTAAAATACAGGGAGAGAAATGCTATTTATAATTTGTATAGAAACCGGATGGCAATTGTAAGAGTCGAGGGACATGAAAGGTAAGCGGTGGTTGGGAAGGGAGAAAGACAGGGTTGTAGCCTACCCCCAATGTTATTCAATCTGTATACTGAGCAAGCAGTGAAGGAAACAAAAAAAGAAATTTGGAGTAGGTTTTAAAATCCATTGAGAAGAAATAAAAGCTTTGAGGTTCGCCGATGACATTGTAATTCTGTCACAGACAGCAAAGAACCTGGAGGGATAGCTGAACGGAATGGACAGTGTCTTGAAAGGAGGATATAAGATGAACATCAACAAAACCAAAACGAGAATAATGGAATGTAGTCGAATTGAGTCGGGTGATACTGAGGGAATCAGATTAAGAAATGAGACACTTAAAGTAGTAAAGGAGTTTTGCTATTTAGGGAGCAAAATAACTGAAGATGGTAGAAGTAGAGAGAATATAAAATGTAGACTGACAATGACAAGGAAAGCGTTTCTGAAGAAGAGAAATCTGTTAACATCGAGTATAGATTTAAGTGTCAGGAAGTCGTTTCTGAAAGTATTTGTATGGCGTGTAGCCATGTATGGTAGTGAAACATGGACGATGAATAGTTTAGACAAGAAGAGAATAGAAGCTTTCGAAATGTGGTGCTACAGAAGAATGCTGAAGATTAGATGGGTAGATCATATAACTAATGAGGAGGTATTGAATAAGATTGGGGAGAAGAGAAGTTTGTGGCACAACTTGACTAGAAGAAGGAATCGGTTGGTAGGACATGTTCTAAGGCATCAAGGGATCACCAATTTAGTATTGGAGGGCAGCGTCGAGGGTAAAAATCGTAGAGAGAGACCAAGAGATGAATGCACTAAACAGGTTCAGAAGGATGTAGGTTGCAGTAAGTACTGGGAGGTCAAGAAGCTTGCACAGGATAGAGTATCGTGGAGAGCTGCATCAAACCAGTCTCAGGACTGAAGACCACAACAACAACACATAACAGCAAGCTTTCGTACATCAGATTAGGCACGGTATTTGTCTACGGCCGACGAGGTGTGGCGGCGGTGTTGTCGGGGAACCGCGCGGCCGCGCCGTCGCTGGTCTGTGGGCTGGCAAACAGCAGGGCGCGCCGTAGGCGGGCGAGGTTCGCCTGCCGCCGGGGCCTGCGTGCCTGCGTGAGCGTGCGTGATAGTGCGTGCGTGCGGCCTGGTGCGCGCCGCAGGCACACAGGGGCGCCGCCGCCGCCGCATCGCCAATGAGGGCGGCCGGGGAGCCGTGCCCAGCATCCCGCGCAGGCTGTCTACCAATCCGTCTTGTCCCCACAAACAGCCCCTAACCTACACACACACATCGCCACGGCGCCCTCTCACTAACTGGCCACCGCAGACCACTCAAAATAATCAACTGCTGCAGAATTTAACCAAGTTACGTTTCTTAATACATTGACGGAAAAAATCACAACACTAAAAAATAATTAATGTAGGATAATAAAATTTCGGCAAAAGATATTTAAATGATAATTAATTGAAACCCTCACCTGCCGACAGGTGTTGATGTACCTCGATGGGGACAGCTGAAAATTTGTGCCACGACCGGGACTCGAACATGAGATCTTACATGACAGACGGTCTATCCATCTGAGCCACCGAGCACACAGGTGAATAGCACGACTGCAGGCACTTATCCCTTGCACGCTTCCTGTGAGACCCACATTCCCAATCGAGGTATATCAACAACACCTGTCGGCAGCTGAGGGTTTCAATTAATTATCATTTATTCTAGAAAAGCTGCACGGTCATCAATGGTATCTGTTCTTTCGAGAACGGTTACTATCTTCATATATATAGTTAATGGCTACCCAGCCATTGACCTGCGTCTGTGCGAATGCGCACAGGTTGCCCGAACTCTTACTGGGAATCGTCACCTTAGTATGCGCGGGTAATGAATGTATGGGCAAATACCTATTAGATACATTACGTGTGTAGATTATGGACAGTTGGGAATGTGGGTCTCACGGGAAGCGTGCAAGGGATAAGTTCCTGCAGTCGCGCTATTCATCTGTGTCCTCGGTGGCTCATACGGACAGCCAGCACGGTAGCTCAGCGTGTTCGGTCAGAGGGTTAGCTGCCCTCTGTAATTAAAAAACTGAGTTAATCGATCAACAACGAACTTAAAAACGGATGTCTTACGACGTCAGAACCGAGCAGATGCAACGAACAAAAGCGAACAAAATGAGATTAAAAAAAAAAAGATGGATAGAGCGTCGGCCATGTAACTAGGAGATCCTGGATTTGAGTCCCGGGCGGGGCACACATTTTTAGCTGTCCCCATCGAGGTATATAAACAATACCTGTCGGCAGCTGAGGGTTTCAATTAATTATCATTTATTCTAGAGAAGCTGCACAGTCATCAATGGTATCTGTTCTTTCGAGAACAGTTACTATCTTCATATATAATACATATTTAAGTGATGAACACTGTAAGATCACAGATTAATTTAAGCACGAGAAAAGCCATTATAAATGTTTAACGCCGGTATGGCAGACTGGTGAATGCAAGCACGCAAACATGCATGTATTGTGTTGCACAGGTCCCTGATATCAACTTGTGGGATGGAGTTCCGTGCCTGTTCCACTCGGTTGGTCAACACAGGAATAATTAATGCTGGCTTAGGATGACACTGGAGTTGTCGTCCAGTGATGTCCCAAATGCGCTCTATTGGAGACAGATCTAATGATGGAGCTGGTCGAGGCAATATATATACGCTCTGTACAGCACCTTGGGCTACAAGAGCGGTGTGTGGGCGAGCGGTATCCTGTTGGAAAATACTCACTGGAATAATGTTCATGAACGGCAGCGCAACAGTTCGAATCACCTTACTGACGTACAAATATGCAGTCGGTCTGCGTGGGATAATTACGGGAGTGCTCGTTCTGTCATACAAAACCATACCCCAGACCATAACTTCAGGTGCAGTCCAGTGTGTCTAGCACACAGAAAGGTTGATTGCATGTTTCCAGTGGCCTTCTTCCAACCAACACAGGCTATCACTAACACCGAGGCAGAACTACCATTCATCAGAAAACACAATAGACCTTCATACTGCCCTTCAATTAGCTCTTGCTTGACACCACTGAAGTTGCAAATGGCGGTGATTTGGGGTTAGCGGTATGCGCGCTGCAGGATTTCTACCTCGGAGCTGTCCTTGAAGTAGCCGATTTGTAACACTTTGTTGTGTCATCTTGGTGCCAACTGCTGCTCAAATTGCTTCTGTAGGGGCAGTACGATGCGCCAGAGCCATGGGCCGAAAACGATGGTCTTCCCTCTCGGTAGTGATACGTGGCCGTCCGGAGCTGAGTCTTTCTGCCACGGTATATTCTGTTGACGACTGCTGCCAGCAATCATGTACAGTGGCTACATTCCTGCCAAATCTATCTGAAATATCGCAGAAGGAACATCCAGCTCGTCGTAGTCCTATTACACGACCTCCTTCAAACTCACTTGAGGTGTTCATAATAGCTACTTTGGGGACTTAAAGCCATTGTTGACTAACATCAATTCATCACGTCCAGTCTCAAAGGTGGCTAACGCTCACGATCGGTATGGTGTGTATTTAAAGAAAACGTGATTTGCATCCTCGTAGTAGCGCTACTAGTACCACTCTTATGCGAATGGAGCGAAGCTGGAACAGACATCATACATCATCAAAATATCCACGGGTATGCTGCCGGTCTATAGTGTCCAACGGGCACAATATTTCGGCGATCATACATGTCGCCATCATCAGGTGAAATGACGGACTGAGCTCCTGTGAACGTGCCGGCACGGAGATCCGTACGCTATGGCTGCTCAGAGGGAACTGGGTTCGGTCGCGGCGTTTGTGAAGACTAATAATTTACGTAACCATGTACAATAGTGTATTGATTTAAGCCACATACGCACAGAAGAAAGATGTATTCGTATCCAAATATACCAGCAATGTATTATAATGTAAAATGAAGCTGGAACCTTAAGATATGTAAGTAACTTGGGTTATATACTTCTACATAAGAGCTTGTAGACAATTGGCGTATAAACAAATAGTACCATTTTTGAACGCGTTACAGATGCTTGAAAATCACAGAGGTTGAAATGGGCCAATCACAGCGATCATAAAAAGAATACAGCCTTCGTGGACTACGTTTTCGTTTCCAAAACACATTGAGACTGCGGACCCCACAAAAATGAAGTTTTATTATGTACAATGAAATTAAGATACATTGTTTTCGAAACCCCTTACTTGTCTACCATTCCGAAGGATAAGTTTTAAATTTGGCCCAAAGATGGCTACAACCTTCCTTTGTAACGGCGCAAAAGCGTGGCGCCCTGCGACGCCACCCTCGGGCTCAGCGATGCATCAAACAGCAAGGCGTCGAAACATAAGGAAAAAGGCCACAGCCCAGAAGTTGATGTGAGGTGTAAGGTGCGTTAATGATACCACATTGGCACTAAACTTCGCAATTCTGCCCAACGCCACCGTGGATGTCCCACATGATGGGAAGGCCGTCACACCCCCTCTTACCCTCCTTTTGTTGCCTCTGCGATAGAGGTCAGGAGCGCGACACTCAGCCTCGGAATCACGCGGTTTTCTTATGACTGGCCGGCGGAAACATTTCAGAGAGACCGCCTCTCAGAATCGACACTAAAAGACCCAAGGGGATGGCATAAATGGCGTCAATGAAATCACCCCTTCCATTGGGGCTTTGGTTCCCACAAATTTCACCTTCCAGAACTACAGTTTGCAATGCGATGAGTAACAGGACGAAATTCTTGACAACCTGCGACTCTGCTGCCACATCCTCGGCGTCTCAACCATACTGTAAGGAAACAGTGGGGGTGCAGCCTTATTGAACGTTATCTGGTGTACAGAGTTAACGGCTGCTTCTTTAAGAGTACAAATAGCTGCATTAAATCGCACATATCATAAGGCTGCTCGACAAATTTTTGTTCGACGGTGGCTACCGTGTAGAAAAGGATGTTATCGGAAGACTGTTTGAAGGAAATCTCACAACACCAGGGCAGCGCCTGTTAGCTACGTTGCGTTTCATTTGTTCTTTCGTTATTAACGATGTTATTGATTATGCATTCTCTTAACGACGTTGCGATGTCAGCTCTTTAAATGTTTTATTTCTGGTTATTGGTTATAGCTTGAGTAGTCTGCGTATTTGTCACCTAAAGTCAGGTGTATTGGTTATACCTATAGAGTACACGGAGTACATTATCTCTTCCAAGCAAGTTAATCATACTCGGAACATGTTCATCTGATTCTGATGTGTATGAGAATAAGGTTATGAAAATACGAGTACTCTGGTTGATCAAAAAGCCTTCTTATAATTTTGTGTTTTCATTTTACATTTGTGCTTTTAAAAATTATTAAAACAAGTCAGGAGCTATTAAATTTCATGACTTGTTTTACATTTGTAATTTACATTTATGCCTTTTCTTGAATTAAAACTTGTTACATTACAAGAGGGCACATAATGCATATTTTTTAAAGGTTTGTTTTAAGATCAGAAATCGTTACATTAAAATTTACTAAATTTGTTGCAAGGGAAAGTGTTAATGCTATTATAGTTTAGTTAAAGCTCTGATGTTAATTTTTTTAAAGAGAGTGCACACTCGCTTATATTTATTGCAAATTATAAATGTTTGTGCAGCAACTTTTGCATATTATTGTAATAAACGACAAATGGCAATTGTTCTTTAAATATTATAAGGTGTAGTAGAAAAACCGGTAAACTCCACTCCTCAAACCATGTCTCACATGACTGAAGTAGTAATTTCGAAACAATTAACTATTGTTAATCTGAGTGTGTTAAAGACTATAGAAGACTATAAAAGAGCACCTTATGCAATAAAAATAAGAAAGAATCTACAGTTTCTGCAGTTTTAAAATTTCCTTTAGTAGGCCGATGATTGTCAAAATGGAGCGGGTCTTTAATTACAGAAAAACGGAAACTTAATTACACTGACCGTTATTAGCTACAGTACTACTGATTGGTCTTAAATGCCCTGCCTCAAGTCGCATTCATCTCAAGAGAAGAAAGACTTGTATGTTTTCGAATTTAAGCCAAGTATTATAGGAAGTAGCTGTGAAACAGAATTCGTTCTTGATCCTTGAGAACTATCATACTTCTACTGCCGTACATGATAAAATTCTGCATGACATCAATGGAATCCACGTTGTCGTTCACATCGAAAGTCATTCACGTCAAGACAAAACAGAATTTTTTAAGGGAATCTGAAATTACTATGTGTTGTTTATTATATCAAATTAACAGTCCTAGGTAAAGTTCATAAACAAGCTGATTCTTGTACTGTGATGCTTCATCGAGACCTTGACACATTACTTTAAAATGGAGCATTCGCGCAAAATTCCTGTCGAAAGTTCTGCTATACATATTGTCACGCACTGTAGCAAGTCTAGTTCAGGAGAAGATCGAGCGAATAATGCAACACGCATACAGATTGTTAGTAATTTATTAAAATTTGAATATGGTAAATACTTTGGAAACAAGTAGTGTTCACACAAATGAAAGGAAATTAGTGCTGCCGCTAACTTATAATATTAAGCACTTAGTTACAGAATGGTACTTGCACATCAGAGTCTATTTGTCTTTAACACGACATAACCTGCAGTATAACTGCTCTAGCAGCACACAGCCGGACCTGTATTACGATACTGTCGCCCCAAGTGTACTTAAAGCTATCGCTCAATACATATGGACTGGGCTGAGCTGCGCTACGCTCGGACACAGATAGCTTTCCCAGCTGCAGTGGCTTAAGGGAACACTTGGGGGCGTGTCTACGCCGACATACGCCTTTCGTTGCTACCGACTGTCTTTACTTATGGGGCTTCGTGAGGTATCAACTTTTGCATGAGCCCTCGTTCTGCGGACGATACCACACACTGTATTCCATGTGAGTAGACATATAAATGCAATAATAATGCCTAAAGCCATCTGAGTAATTAACAAGCCCAAACTTTTAACTGCATCACGTGGAAAGGTGACATTATAACATCATAAGGCTCATGCACGGTGGGTCAAAAGGACTTTGACGATCCTGAGAACACACCAAAGGAGTTAATATTTTAGTGATATGTATTAATATGATCACTTCAAAATGGTGAAGGTTAATTCGCACTCTTAAGTTCAGAACTACTTTTTCCTTTTTTTTTTAAAGAAATGAGAACCAAAGCGTTATTCTTCGTAGACACCTGCATAAGATGTTAATGTTTCTGAAATCTAAAACATCGGTAATAAGTCATCCTTATCTTACACTACTCTTGCAAGATGGAAGAGTAGTAACTGGTGAGTCCGTTCCACTACACAGTTATGGGGCTCCTACAACTGTTAAGTAATTGTTTTCATAATATTCCCTGTATTACGTATATCGTCAAGAATTATCCTTAGAATGGTGTTATTTATGCAATATTTATTGTACAGCAGACTTTATCACTGCATGATCAGCCTTGTGTTGAATTCATTGAACATATACAGATATACGCTCCCGTTAAAGGTAATCCTCTTATTGCGGAACTACACTGAAGAGCCAAAGAAACTGGTACCCTGCCTAATATCGTGTAGGGCCCCCGAGAGCAGGCAGAAGTGCCGCAGCACGACGTGGCATGGACTCGACTAATATCTGAAGTAGTGCTGGAGGCAACTGGTGACATGAATCCTGCAGGACTGTCGATAAATCAGTAAGAGTACGAGGGGGTGGAGATCTCTTCTGAGCAGCACGTTGCAAGGCATCACAGATATGCTCAAATAACGTTCATCTACGGGGAGTTTGGTGGCCAGTGGAAGTTTTTAAACTCAGAAAAGTGTTCCTGGAACCACTCTGTAGCAATTCTGGATGTGTAGGGTGTCGGATCGTCCTGCTGGAATTGCACAAGTCCGTCGGAATGCACAATGGACATGAATGGGTGCAGGTGATCAGACAGGATGCTTACGTACGTGTCACCTGTCAGAGTCATTTTAGACGTATCAGAGGTCCCATATCACTCTAACTGCGCACGCCCCACACCACTGCAGAGCCTCCACCGCCTTGAACAGGGTCCATTGATTCAAGAGGTTGTCTCCACTCCCGTACTCGTCCATCTGCTCGATAGAATTTGAACAGAGACTCGTCCGCCGGTGGAACATGTTTCCAGTCATCAACATCCAATGTCAGTATTCATGGGAACAGGCGATGTATAAAGCTTTGTGTCATGCACTCATCAAGAGTACACTAGTGGGCCTTCGGCTTCGAAAGCCCTTATCGATGATCTTTAGTTCAATGGTACGCACGCTGACTTGTTGATTGCCCAACGATGAAATCTGCAGCAGTCTGCGGAAGGGTTGCACCTCTGTCACATTGAACGATTCTCTTCAGCCGTCTTTGGTCCCGTTCTTGCACTACCTTTTTCCGACGGAGCGATGTCGGACATTTGATGTTTTACCGGGTTTCTGATATTCATAGTACACTCGTGAAATGGTCGTACGGGCAAAACCCCACTTCATCGCTGCCTCGGCGTTGCTACGTCCCATCGCTAGTGCGCCGACTATAACACCACGTTTAAACTCACTTAAATCTTGATAACCTGCCATTGTAGCAGCAATAAGCGATCTAATAATTGCACTGGACACTTGTCTCATATAGGCGTTGCCAACAGCAGCGTCGTATTCTGGCCGTTTACATATCTGTGTATTTTGATACGGATTCCTACATCAGTTTCTTTGGCGCTTCAGTGTACATTGAAGACCAGATTCCTTTGCGTCATCTGATGTACGAGTCTACGTATTTTGGGTATCATATTTTCGATAGGTGCTTCAGTCGATACGTGCTACGTTACCTAGATAGATGCGGCTCCTGAGGACGAGGCAGCGCCTGCCTGCTTGAACAGAGCATGGTGGAAAAAGTAACGCTGAAAGCTCTGTACGTTAAATTTTATGTTGTGAATTATCGGTTCATTCACGGAGACCCTGATACTTGCAGGTTCACCCATATGGGTACACGCAGAAAGCCTACTAATGCTGCAGACTGACAGGATTCTTCTCGCCCGCTAACATCTAAACGACAGTCCAGGCGACGATACAACTCATTACAAAGTCTTGCTCACACTTAGATAGCTTTACAATGTACATAGTATACGCACTCGACGAAGTACTAACACTAATACTGACAATAATAATAAGTAAAAGCACGAATTGTGTTGAGTTATCGTTATTTGTTCCGTTTCGAACTTTATCTTAGTTTTTTTTATTGATTCGTATGGCTAGGACCCCCGTCGGGCAGACCGTTCGCCCGGTGCCGATCTTCCAAGCTGACGCCACTTCGGTGACCTGCAGTCGGTGAGGATGATAGGATGATGATGAGGACAGCACAACACCCAGTCCCAGGGCGGAGAAAATTCCCCGACCCACCGACCCAGCCGGGAATCGAACCCGGGCTGCCGGCCGTGGTGGCCATGCGGTTCTAGGCGCTGTAGTCCGGAACCGCGCGACTGCTGCGGTCGCAGGTTCGAATCCTGCCTCGATCATGGATGTGTGTGATGTCCTTAGGTTAGTTAGGTTTAAGTAGTTCTAAGTTCTAGGGGACTGATGACCTCAGATGTTACGTCCCATAGTGCTCAGAGCCATTTGAACCATTTGAACCCGGGCCCAGAGGATTGACAAGCCATCACGCTAACCATTCAGCTGCTGGGGGCGGACTTTATTTTAGTAATGTAGACTAATTCAACATAAATGAAAAATATTGTCTACTGCTGAACTGCTGCCTTTCTGTAATTCTTCTTTGAAAAGAAACAGCTGAAAATAAATCAAATAAAAAAAAGATGGTCTCTTTGTCCAAACTTTCTTTTGGCAACATCAATTGACACAGTTTCACGTTTCCCCAGAAAAATTATTGAAATTAGAACTAGGGTTCTTTAAAAAAATTGCCAAAATTTTGAAGTCTAAACGTTTAAATACTAATTTACAGCAGTATATCATTTTTGGAAAAAGCCTCGTAAGAGATCTGCGGCCACCTCAACGAAAATACAATAGTCTTCGCCACAAATATAATTTTATCAGTGTCCTAATGTGTTTGGTTGCATGGCCGTTTTCCGTTGTAGCTATTATTCAGCGCGTGCAAAATAAAACTGGCCTGAGAAATACCAACATTTATAAGACTGATGCGGAACTGACGTTTGTTAGGAGAACTGCCTAGACGGAAAATGTTGGGAACAGTCATTTCGACGCACCAGTTTGGCGCTGCTGGCACGTGTCTGTGCACGCACGTCTACAGCGTGCTCTGTCCCGGGTACTCGACTGTGTGACTGATTGAGTGAAAGGAGTAGATTTGTTTCGTAACCATTTTCATTGTAAGAGGGGCGTTTAATAAGTAACGCAACAAATTTTTTTCATGAAAGCAGGGTGGTTTTATTCAGGATTCCAATACACCATATTATAACCCAATCTTTTGGATAGGAAGTCTTATTTTGCGACATAATTTCTGTTTGCGACTGCCGTACGGAACCTTGTTGGCAGGGCCTGTATGCCTGCGTGGTACTACTCGACTGGTGGACGTCGGAGCCAGAGTCTTGCTGCATCAGTAACCTCCCCGTTAACCATGTAAGTCGGAAAGTGCGAATTCCGGGCTCTAGGGGGAATGAGGCACAACAGTCCAATGAAGTTTTGTGAGCTCCTCTCGGGTGCGAAGAATTGTGTGAGGCCTTGCTTTGTCATGGAGAAGGAGAAGACGATCGTTTGCACGTTTCAACGTTGCAGGAATCACAGCTGTGCGCGGCCGGCCGGCACGCCGAACATCGGACAGGTTTGCTTGACCCTGTTGCGATGCCGTGCCGGCCCTCTGGCCGAGTGGTTCTAGGCGCTTCAATCCGGAACCGCACTACTGCTACGGTCGCAGGTTCGAATCCTGCCACTGGCATGGATGTGTGTGATGTCCTTAGGTTAGTTAGGTTGAAACACGTATGTAACATAGCAGCGATGGCGAGGCATTGTAGCATCTGTGACCAGAGAGTTTGCGCTTGACCGCGAGTGTTGCGAGCGGTTCTCAGTCTGTCAGTCGTTGCGAGTCTGTCAGTCGTTGCGAGTCTGTAGCTCTGTCTAGTTGCAGAGCAGTCGGTCGGTAGTAGTCGTGCAGTGCAGTACGCTAATAGTCGTCATGCAGAGCGGTCGGTCAGTAGTAGCAGCCCAGTGCGGTTGTGTGATGTAGGCGGTCGGCAACACTGGTCAAGATGCTGAATGAGGTATACTGTTAATTAATATAATCATTAGATAATGTAAAAATTTGTTTATTGTAATTAATTTCCAACAAATGCCCCAATAATAATTTTGATCTCAAAAGCATTTTTCAAAAATGTTATTTTTTATTGAACTAAAGATTTAATTGCACTTCCCATTTCATTCCACTTCTTTTAAAGAAAATTTTCAGTAAAATTACAGAAAAAAGGAATATTATTATTTGCAATGCAGTTCCTCCAAGCCGTGCGCAAAGATAAGAGCAGAAATTTGACATCCAGTTATACTGAGGTAAGAATCTAATTCTGATTGTTTTACACAGGGCCAAAGACCGATGTTTCGGTTTAATTGAATTTTCTTATCACTGAATTGACCTTAATTTTTTGTGAAGAACTTATATTTGAGTCAGATTGCGAATTTCACATTTTTGTTGCCATTGTCAATACATTTCATTGTGGGCGAGGTTACACTCAGCGCAATGTCCATTAGCATTCTTAAATAATATTGACACTCTTTTAGAATTTTTTTGTGGGGAGGTTACACTGGGCTCCCATTTGTATTAAGTATTGTCTTTTTTTCCTTTTTAAAAAATACGGTGGGGAGGTTACACTTGGCGACACCCAGTCCAGGATCGTATTTCGTTGAGAGTCTTTTGAACAACAGTCAGATATCTGCTCTTATTTGCTTAGATATAATTAGGATTTGGCGCAACGCTTTTATTAACTTGTAACTTTCTTTCTACAGGTCAACGGCAATTCGTTGCTCTGTTGTATTTGTGTGTTGTTTTTGCATTTGTGCTTATTGTTTTGTGAAAAATTGTGACTATTGTAAAAATGCCGCGAAAGACTGTGAATAGTGTATCGCGAGGTATTTTGAATGAAATTACCGACTTAAACAGCGTGACCGACAGTAATTGTGACACGCAGTGTAATGATGACAATCCTGCGTTCACTAACAATCAGTGTATTCCAACCACTAATGATGACTTTTGTCTTAATGATGAACAAACGAACTCGGTTATGTCCTCTGTTGATTTGACGACAATCGATGACGCGGGACGCTCTATTGTAATGAGCGCTGCCCAGCTTAATACACGCGATTTGGAAAATTCAAGTAACGTACAGACAAATTTGTCTAGTGAAAATGAACAATGTACTGAAAGTAGGACGGATTTATGTAATTCCGAAATAATCTCTGACAGTGTACATTCGACTGACAAACTTTTTTCTAAATTTCAAAATGACCAAATGGTTACAGAAAGTGAAACAATTCCAGATCCACTATTGAACAGTACACATAATAGAAATGGTAATTTTGGCTCGGATCCAATTATGGCAATACTGCTACAACTTAGGGAAGATAATAAACAACAGAGTGAAAATTTCAAACAACTTAGGGAAGATAACAAACACTTAAATGAAAAACTTGACAATAAGAACGAAAAACTAGACAAACTTAGTGAACAGATCAGACAACAGAGTGAAAGTTTCGACAACCATTTCAAACAACTTAGAGAAACAATTGATAAAAGTTTCGAACTCACAAGCGAAAGACAAGACGACCTTAAAGAACAGAACAAACAAGTTAGTAAGCAGATTACAGCTGTTACCGTGCAATGCCAGGACATTAAAGAACAATTACGTGTGAATGCTAAGACTTGTGCTAATAACAGTAATGAAAAAGTTGGCACTGTTGCACAAGAATTAAGTAGCACACGTGTAGGCACAACAGAATCACATAAAGACGAGATTAATGCAGTCACTGAAAAATGTTTAGCGAACGAAACACAGATACACGAAATTAATGCAGTCACTGCACAATGCCGTAAAAACGCAGTACAGATACGCGACGAGTTTAATTTAGAGCCACTGGAAGTTTCACACACTCCGAATATGGAAGTTGACGAGAAATTAGCAAGACAGATCAACCAAATGGACGAAAGTGTTACAGTAACAGAATTAACAATTATTTCAGTCACCAATACGTCACAGAAACCGCCACTTTATGAACATGTGTCAGAGTCACGCAGCGTGTATAATGTGAACAATTTACAGAGACTACGCGAATTAAAATCCGAAAAGCCACGCGACTTAAAATCTGAAAAGCTATGCAACTGGAAATCCGGAATGACACAGACGAACAGATTCACACACAAACCCGAACGTGTTTTCAAATTCAATGACGAGAACGTAGATTACGAGCAATTTTTATCCGCCAGGAAGTGTAAAGAATTTAATAATGACAGAACACAGGTACACGCTTTGAGCTGTATACGACAATTTGTTTTTATGCTTTCACCGCTATTGCCTGTAATGCAGAAGCTAGCTTTGAACCAGATGCGACAATTTATTTTTGTATTTACAACAGCATTGCCTATAATGCAGAAAGTAGAATTAACATGGATACAACTATTTACTTTTGGAATTTTACCGCTATTGCTTGCAACGCAAAAGCTAAAATTTATTTGCAGTGCGTAAATGACCTCAGGGGATTCATTACGCTTTAATGAATATGTGCCGTAGCGAGCATAGGGCCCCGAGCTGTAGTAGTGCTATTTCATCTTTAGTTTTCTGCACTGCTGCCTTTTCTTCTACTATCCTTTATATCTATCCAAACTGCTCTTTAACTATTGCTCTACCTAGTATTAAGAATATGTAATGAAAACCGGATATGACAAATCTTTACCGAATGTGACAATTTTCTGTAGGCACTCCCATAATGACAACTACCGCCGTAATTTTAATTACAGATAAAATCGTAATCATCAGTATGTGTAAAATTAACAGCAAACGCATTTTTTGGTAACAATAGTCGTTTTCCACCACAATAGCATGAAAGTCAACCGCTTAGCATACCTAACCAACAATGCAGTCTACAAGGTCAACCAGGCTTTAATGTTTCGCCGCGTGCACGTATAGTCCCAGCTCCAACAAATAGTAACGCATGGCAGCAAAGAAATAACTACGTACAGATAACACACTATTTCAACTCGTATCGCAATGCGCCGTATAGAAATTACTATCATGATAGATGTAAAAATAATGAGCACAATTACCAGCGTACACATAATAACAGTCGGTCTCACCAACAGCAAAATCATACGCAAGAACATATTCTCATGAATGAACCCGACAGTAGGTACCATCCAGAGCGTAACACGTCTGGAAGAAGTAATAGAACAGTTCAAATAGTCGAAATGCCACAGAATCCTCCTAATAATAATAACACGTCAGATAGAATCTGACTAGATAATGTACAGGACGCATCTTGCAATAATACAAGCACTACCTTAGACACGCAAAATGTTGTTCACGAAAATGTAATTACTTTTGACGACATCAGAGACACTCTTTTACAGGAAAGACCAGTTATTCAGAAAACCATTTCACATCCTGTTATCGAAATTAAAATTGGTTCATCGAAATTTTCAGCAGTAATCGATTCCGGATCACCTATATCAGTAATTAATGAGGAGACTTTCAACGAGTGCAACAAAGAGAATACTTATCCGACGTTACCTTTAGGCAAAACAAAAGTGAAAGGAGCAGTATCGAGTAAAGGTGTAGACGTTAAATTACAGACGCATTTATCATTTTGTATTGGAGGTCATACTTTTCACTCTAATTTTTGGATTGTGCCTTTATTGACAACAGACGTTATTTTAGGTACGAATTTTCTGGTACAACACGACGCAGTCATTGATTTTCAGAATTCTTATTTAATGTTAAAGGATGAAAATGTACAACTTGCTTTAGAATTTCAGCACTCATTATCTGCGGAAGAACAAACAATCAACCGCACAGAGGTCATTTCCGCAACACGTGACATAGACTGTAATCCCACATTGTTAACGGATACGTACGTACATAACTATAATACTCCAGACGAAATGGACTACGACGTAATACAAATGATTTCCGATAAAGTTAGACAAAGCAGTGCAACTACAGACGACGAACGAACGCAATTACACAAAATTCTTTTACAGCAAGCTCCAGTTTTTGACAACATTCCTGGTACTATGTCCGGCTTTATGTATGAATTTCAAGTCAAACCGCACGACACATTTAAAGCAAAGCATTATCCTATTCCATACATTCACAGAGAACAGGTTAAAAAAGAATTGCAGGATATGCTCGACCAAGGAATTATAGAACCGGCAGTTAGTCCGTACATAAACCCGCTACATATTGTTAAGAAAAAAGATGGCTCACTTCGCCTTGTACTTGATTCACGTCACATTAATGACATTATTATTAATGAAACAGATCGGCCACAGACATTAGAGGAACTTTTGCAGAAATTTCACGGTACAGCTATTTATTCTACACTAGATTTGAAATCGGGATTTTGGCAAATTCAACTTCATCCGAACTGCAGAAAATATACAGCTTTTCTCTGTTTCGGCGACTGTTATCAATTTTGCAAACTACCGTTCGGCTTAACTATTTCTTCTGCAGCTTTTATTCGCGGTTTGAACACTATACTTCCGACAGAACTTAAAGACAGAATTACGACGTATGTAGACGACATTCTTATCGCAGAAGCTAACTGGTCCGAACACAATCGGATTCTTGAACAACTGTTACAAACTTTTCATGCACAAGGACTTACAGTTAATCTTAGTAAATCGCACTTTGGCAAAACTTCCATAAAATTTCTTGGACACGTAATTTCAGCAGAAGGCATTGCACCTGATCCGGAAAAACTTCAAGCTCTACGTGACATTACCGTTCCTACGACGAAGAAGCAATTACGCAGTTTTTTGGGCTTAATTAACTTTTTTCGTAAATTTATTCACCATTCTGCTTTAGACACGCCTAGACTATGCCAATTAACAGGTAAAAACAGTATTTGGTCTTGGGATAAGCAAGCACACTCTGAATTCATGAACCTGAAACATGCTTTGTTGAATGCACCACTATTATCGCACCCAGATCTTACTAGAAATTTTTCCATTGCCACCGACAGTTCCAACACCGCTTTAGGCGTACACATTTTCCAGGAAATTGAAGAAGATGGTTCTACAGTAATTAAAAACATCGCATTTGCAAGTCGCATTTTGTCACCTGCTGAGCGAAATTATTCCGTTACAGAACTTGAAACATTATGTGTTGTATGGGCTTTTACGAGATTTCGGCACTTTCTTTATGGCAGACATACCACCGTTTACACAGACCATAGAGCTATACAATTTTTGCTTTCAGCTAAATTTACTCACGACAGATTAAGCAGATGGAAACTATATTTACAGGAATTTAATTTTACGATTGTTCACATTCCCGGCACACAAAATGTTATAGCAGACGCACTATCGCGTTCTCTCGGCAACAATCAGCAAGACGTAGCAACCAACTTCTGCAAAGCAAATTTCAGTGTCATGTACATTCAGCAAGTTGCATTTGAAAATTTTATTTCATCGTCACTACAGGACATAGCGCAAGAGCAAAATAAAGACAATGTGTGGAAAGAAATTAAACACCTTTGGCAAGATAGAAAAAATGTTACGATTAGAAACCATTACACTGTACGCAATGACGTTCTGTTTCGCCGCTCTCATCCTGACAGCAACAATTGGTTATTATGCATTCCTGACGAACTGGTCAACAAATTAATTTGGTACACTCATTTAAGCTACGCACATTACGGAGCACGAAAATGTTTTCTTATACTGAGACAGAACTGTTACTTTACTAACATGGAAAAACGTATACGACGAGTTTTAGCGTCTTGTAAAATTTGCCAGAAAGCTAAATCAGACACCACTTCACATATTCCTCCTTTATATCCCATTGTACCTGTTAAATTAAGACATATGGCCGCAGTAGATATTTTTGGTCCGATTCCGAGAACTAACAGAGGTTTTTGCTACATTTTTGTCGCTGTTGAGCTCACTTCAAAATTTGTTACTTTCACTCCGTTACGCAAAGCTACTGCTAAAACTGTTTCGAAAGCATTTGTAAAACATTTTCTATCTCATGTAGGGCATGTAATGAAAGTAATTTCTGATAATGGATCACAATTTCGTAGTAGCGTATGGACACGCATGTTACGAGCTAGAAACATTTCTCCGATTTATATATCCAAGTACCACGCTTCTTCGAACCCCTGTGAAAGATTAATGAAGGAAATTGGTAAACTGTGTAGAATATACTGCCACAAAAGACATATTGATTGGGATACACACATACTCTCATTCCAAGATGTAATTAATTCCATTCCAAATGAATCCACTATGCTATCTCCGACTGTTATACTGAAAAACGTTGAACCACCGAACAAAATTAAAGAATTAGTAAAATTACCCAAATGTAGGCGACTAAGACACCACGAAATAATTGACATTGCGCTGAACAACATCAAACGTGCCGCAGAGCGCCGGAGAAGACAGCAAAAACAGGTTTGTACACGCCGCGACTTTCACGTTGGACAGAAGATATTAGTACGTACACACTATTTATCCAGTAAATTAAAAGGTAAGTGCAGTAAATTTGAACTTCTATACGCAGGTCCATATCGGATTCGCAGCATCCCTCACCCCAATGTTGTACACGTCGAAACTTTGAGAACCAGAAAATCGAAAGGCAATCACCATATCTCAAACATTAAACCGTTTATTGAGTGAAACCACTGTATGATTCAACACACTATGATGTCATTTACTAATGCAATTAATTCACCGGACTAATTATTGATGATTATCGTATTTTTTCTTGGCAAGTGCCCGGCAAGGTAAGGTTAGCAGGTCGCTTTTCTTGTCGTTACACATCAGACCGTGCACATTTTCCACTTTTTTGTGTATATGATTGTACTCCAGTTTTGTTTATATGCACTGTGAAATAGTGAAGATATAACACACACCAGTCGACTTTGACTTTTTTTTTTTTTGCCCTATGATATCTCAACATCGTGACTGTTTTACATTTTTCCTTTTGCTGCTGCATTGTGATATTCTGTGTACATTTTTGCATCTGAACACTGTCAATGTCTTTGACATATTACGTTTTCTGTCATGTTATGCTGTATGCTTAAGTATGTTACCATAAACCAGTCCTTATTTAGTGGGTATATGATTTAAATGCAGGACATTAATCTTTGTTCATCAATTTCAGTAAGAAATGATGCGTGTAAGAAATAAATTCAACAGAAATGGGAATTTCACCTACAGAATAAACGAAAGAGGATGCAATAACTTTATGAGGAAGAGTAAATGGATCAGGATTAACAAGCATTAACAAGACTATACTATACTTATCACAGAATAGCAGTCTTAACTAATTTTTTCTTTCAGAATACAAGGTGATTGATGCAGGCTGTCAGAGAGAACTACACATCTTAGTTTTAGTGATGAAATATGCTAGAGATAAGGAATAGTTATGTAATGAGTAATGAAGTGATTTTTTGCAGATGATAATGAATACTGATGAATAATGATGAAGGATATGATGTTATGAATAATGAAGTTTTTCTTTACAGATGATGATAATAGTGAAGTTATGATGATATGGATAATGAAGTTTTCTTTACAGATGAGGATAATGTTGAAGTTATGTATTTATGCTATGTAGTTATTTAAGTATTTGTTGCAGTTTGCTTTGACAGCAGGTGTTATATTGCATAGTAGGATGACGGAAAGTTTTGGAAAGGACAGCTATGGAACACATTTTTATACACATTTCACTACCTGTTAATTCGAAGTTCACTACTTTTCAGCATAGTGTGCGTTTCTTCTTTCAGGTCAATAATCCATTTTGTATTTTTTTTCAGGAGAAGTTTTTCATGATACTTACTAAACTTGTTACTTATTATACCTGTTCTAGTACTTGCATTTTTATTTTTTACCCATCTGTGTTTATCATTTATAAATGTGATCACATATACTGTCTTGTTACATAACCTTGCTACAGCTGACTCATGACGAATGACGTTACCTTTCCTCATTTGCAGCAATAGGTCAAAAGCAAATAGTGTTATGCCTCAGCAGTTAATTAACGATCCCAACGCAATGCATTGCTAACAAAAAAAAAAAAATAATAAAATGTATTACCAGTCCCAAGTAGTGATACCAGTTTGAGAAAATTCTGAATAATACTGATTAGCTCTGAATAGTATGTCACTTGAGTAATGATGTCTTAATGAGACAAAAAAAAAAGAGTATATATTTAAGATAATGCTTTGTCACTAGCTAATAACTGCCACTATTTATTGTAATGAGACTACTTATAATGCCTGTGATTATTAATGCTATGACTGTAATTAACTGATTTTTAATAATGACTTCGTGATGATCTGAATAATACTGAATGATGAACTATGTTTTATTCCATTCAATACTTGCTGGCCACTGAGTGCCAATAATTAATGTCAGTCGATGAATTGTTATTAATTATGCCATTAATTAGTTCTTGTTTTCTATGTTCATACTTTGTAATTTGAAATGAATGTGACTGTTTAATAATGCTTTGTAATTAGGAGAAGGCTAATAATTCTTACTATATTGGAATTTCAAATGATTAATTAACGATGCCATACTTTGTTATTGGAAATGAATGTGACTGTTTCATAATGCTTTGTAATTAGGAAAAGACTAATGATTCTTACTAGATTGGAATGACACATAATTAATTAACTATGCTACTGTTTAATTATGCTTTGTAATTAGGAGAAGACTAATGATTCTTACTATATTAGAATGACAAATGATTAATTAACGACAAATGATTAATTAACTGTAATTAGACAAATGATTAATTAACGACAAATGATTAATTAACTGTAATTAGGAAAAGGCTAATGATTCTTAATTATACTCTGTAACTGGAAAAGAATGTGATTGTTTCATAATGCTTTGTAATCAGGAGAAGGCTAATGATTCTTACTATATTGGAATGACAAATGATTAATTAACCATGCTACATTTTGTAACTAGGAAAAGAAGACTGCTGATCCTATGTAAGACAATTAATGAACATTTTTCTGTAATACTACATACTTGGTACAGAAATGTTCAATAACTGGGCTATGAATGCCACAAACTGCTAATTAAGTCTGTAATTGTCAATATTATGTGACTTGATGTCCTTCACCTCATAAGCTGACTACCCTAAATTACTGCAATGTCCATTTGTCCTGTTTATCCTAGTGATCATGGAGCACTATATTTGGTTTTTGCACTAATTCTACGTTGGTGTGCCTTGTAAGAGCGTGGTGTTGACACGACATGCTGTCCACCACCGTGAGCAATGAAGACGTTATTACGGTCCCACTGTTTGGTGTACCTAATGTACTGCCAAAATGAAAACATGGAACATTACTACGACAGTTCAGTGTCTTGGCTACACTGATAAATTCTGATGGGAAAAGATCTTCAAGTTGTGTCACTTGGTGTTGTACTTCTGTGGAAAGATATGGACTTTCAGAACAGCTGTGTGCAATCTAAAGTGCTACAACCATGATGCAATCCTTCCCTTTCCTATCCTAATTCTTGTCACATAATGAAAATCATTTTTTGGTAACATCATTTCTGTTCGTAGGTTATACATTTTTTTCGATTCGCTGAACTCCAGTGCGAGTACACTTATGTCACTTGTCAACATAATATTTTGCCAGTCTGTTTATTTGTTCTGAATATGCTAAAGAATTTTTTCAGTGCCTGTGCACTTTGTTATCTGTCAAATACTTTGTATATACATTTTTCTGATTTGCTACTATGTTTTGTATTCACATTTTGTCTTTGTCTGATATATTTTGTACTTAGTGCGTGTGCACAACATTTAAATATTCTGTAAGTTGTAGGATTTTGTTAATTAAAGAAAAATTTTGCCGCGCTTGGCAAGTCCAAATGACTCACCATCGCTGCCAAATTTTTGCCCCCCCAGTGGAGGGTTATGAAACACGTATGTAACATAGCAGCGATGGCGAGGCATTGTAGCATCTGTGACCAGAGAGTTTGCGCTTGACCGCGAGTGTTGCGAGCGGTTCTCAGTCTGTCAGTCGTTGCGAGTCTGTCAGTCGTTGCGAGTCTGTAGCTCTGTCTAGTTGCAGAGCAGTCGGTCAGTAGTAGTCGTGCAGTGCAGTACGCTAATAGTCGTCATGCAGAGCGGTCGGTCAGTAGTAGCAGCCCAGTGCGGTTGTGTGATGTAGGCGGTCGGCAACACTGGTCAAGATGCTGAATGAGGTATACTGTTAATTAATATAATCATTAGATAATGTAAAAATTTGTTTATTGTAATTAATTTCCAACAAATGCCCCAATAATAATTTTGATCTCGAAAGCATTTTTCAAAAATTTTATTTTTTATTGAACTAAAGATTTAATTGCACTTCCCATTTCATTCCACTTCTTTTAAAGAAAATTTTCAGTAAAATTACAGAAAAAAGGAATATTATTATTTGCAATGCAGTTCCTCCAAGCCGTGCGCAAAGATAAGAGCAGAAATTTGACATCCAGTTATACTGAGGTAAGAATCTAATTCTGATTGTTTTACACAGGGCCAAAGACCGATGTTTCGGTTTAATTGAATTTTCTTATCACTGAATTGACCTTAATTTTTTGTGAAGAACTTATATTTGAGTCAGATTGCGAATTTCACATTTTTGTTGCCATTGTCAATACATTTCATTGTGGGCGAGGTTACACTCAGCGCAATGTCCATTAGCATTCTTAAATAATATTGACACTCTTTTAGAATTTTTTTGTGGGGAGGTTACACTGGGCTCCCATTTGTATTAAGTATTGTCTTTTTTTCCTTTTTAAAAAATACGGTGGGGAGGTTACACTTGGCGACACCCAGTCCAGGATCGTATTTCGTTGAGAGTCTTTTGAACAACAGTCAGATATCTGCTCTTATTTGCTTAGATATAATTAGGATTTGGCGCAACGCTTTTATTAACTTGTAACTTTCTTTCTACAGGTCAACGGCAATTCGTTGCTCTGTTGTATTTGTGTGTTGTTTTTGCATTTGTGCTTATTGTTTTGTGAAAAATTGTGACTATTGTAAAAATGCCGCGAAAGACTGTGAATAGTGTATCGCGAGGTATTTTGAATGAAATTACCGACTTAAACAGCGTGACCGACAGTAATTGTGACACGCAGTGTAATGATGACAATCCTGCGTTCACTAACAATCAGTGTATTCCAACCACTAATGATGACTTTTGTCTTAATGATGAACAAACGAACTCGGTTATGTCCTCTGTTGATTTGACGACAATCGATGACGCGGGACGCTCTATTGTAATGAGCGCTGCCCAGCTTAATACACGCGATTTGGAAAATTCAAGTAACGTACAGACAAATTTGTCTAGTGAAAATGAACAATGTACTGAAAGTAGGACGGATTTATGTAATTCCGAAATAATCTCTGACAGTGTACATTCGACTGACAAACTTTTTTCTAAATTTCAAAATGACCAAATGGTTACAGAAAGTGAAACAATTCCAGATCCACTATTGAACAGTACACATAATAGAAATGGTAATTTTGGCTCGGATCCAATTATGGCAATACTGCTACAACTTAGGGAAGATAATAAACAACAGAGTGAAAATTTCAAACAACTTAGGGAAGATAACAAACACTTAAATGAAAAACTTGACAATAAGAACGAAAAACTAGACAAACTTAGTGAACAGATCAGACAACAGAGTGAAAGTTTCGACAACCATTTCAAACAACTTAGAGAAACAATTGATAAAAGTTTCGAACTCACAAGCGAAAGACAAGACGACCTTAAAGAACAGAACAAACAAGTTAGTAAGCAGATTACAGCTGTTACCGTGCAATGCCAGGACATTAAAGAACAATTACGTGTGAATGCTAAGACTTGTGCTAATAACAGTAATGAAAAAGTTGGCACTGTTGCACAAGAATTAAGTAGCACACGTGTAGGCACAACAGAATCACATAAAGACGAGATTAATGCAGTCACTGAAAAATGTTTAGCGAACGAAACACAGATACACGAAATTAATGCAGTCACTGCACAATGCCGTAAAAACGCAGTACAGATACGCGACGAGTTTAATTTAGAGCCACTGGAAGTTTCACACACTCCGAATATGGAAGTTGACGAGAAATTAGCAAGACAGATCAACCAAATGGACGAAAGTGTTACAGTAACAGAATTAACAATTATTTCAGTCACCAATACGTCACAGAAACCGCCACTTTATGAACATGTGTCAGAGTCACGCAGCGTGTATAATGTGAACAATTTACAGAGACTACGCGAATTAAAATCCGAAAAGCCACGCGACTTAAAATCTGAAAAGCTATGCAACTGGAAATCCGGAATGACACAGACGAACAGATTCACACACAAACCCGAACGTGTTTTCAAATTCAATGACGAGAACGTAGATTACGAGCAATTTTTATCCGCCAGGAAGTGTAAAGAATTTAATAATGACAGAACACAGGTACACGCTTTGAGCTGTATACGACAATTTGTTTTTATGCTTTCACCGCTATTGCCTGTAATGCAGAAGCTAGCTTTGAACCAGATGCGACAATTTATTTTTGTATTTACAACAGCATTGCCTATAATGCAGAAAGTAGAATTAACATGGATACAACTATTTACTTTTGGAATTTTACCGCTATTGCTTGCAACGCAAAAGCTAAAATTTATTTGCAGTGCGTAAATGACCTCAGGGGATTCATTACGCTTTAATGAATATGTGCCGTAGCGAGCATAGGGCCCCGAGCTGTAGTAGTGCTATTTCATCTTTAGTTTTCTGCACTGCTGCCTTTTCTTCTACTATCCTTTATATCTATCCAAACTGCTCTTTAACTATTGCTCTACCTAGTATTAAGAATATGTAATGAAAACCGGATATGACAAATCTTTACCGAATGTGACAATTTTCTGTAGGCACTCCCATAATGACAACTACCGCCGTAATTTTAATTACAGATAAAATCGTAATCATCAGTATGTGTAAAATTAACAGCAAACGCATTTTTTGGTAACAATAGTCGTTTTCCACCACAATAGCATGAAAGTCAACCGCTTAGCATACCTAACCAACAATGCAGTCTACAAGGTCAACCAGGCTTTAATGTTTCGCCGCGTGCACGTATAGTCCCAGCTCCAACAAATAGTAACGCATGGCAGCAAAGAAATAACTACGTACAGATAACACACTATTTCAACTCGTATCGCAATGCGCCGTATAGAAATTACTATCATGATAGATGTAAAAATAATGAGCACAATTACCAGCGTACACATAATAACAGTCGGTCTCACCAACAGCAAAATCATACGCAAGAACATATTCTCATGAATGAACCCGACAGTAGGTACCATCCAGAGCGTAACACGTCTGGAAGAAGTAATAGAACAGTTCAAATAGTCGAAATGCCACAGAATCCTCCTAATAATAATAACACGTCAGATAGAATCTGACTAGATAATGTACAGGACGCATCTTGCAATAATACAAGCACTACCTTAGACACGCAAAATGTTGTTCACGAAAATGTAATTACTTTTGACGACATCAGAGACACTCTTTTACAGGAAAGACCAGTTATTCAGAAAACCATTTCACATCCTGTTATCGAAATTAAAATTGGTTCATCGAAATTTTCAGCAGTAATCGATTCCGGATCACCTATATCAGTAATTAATGAGGAGACTTTCAACGAGTGCAACAAAGAGAATACTTATCCGACGTTACCTTTAGGCAAAACAAAAGTGAAAGGAGCAGTATCGAGTAAAGGTGTAGACGTTAAATTACAGACGCATTTATCATTTTGTATTGGAGGTCATACTTTTCACTCTAATTTTTGGATTGTGCCTTTATTGACAACAGACGTTATTTTAGGTACGAATTTTCTGGTACAACACGACGCAGTCATTGATTTTCAGAATTCTTATTTAATGTTAAAGGATGAAAATGTACAACTTGCTTTAGAATTTCAGCACTCATTATCTGCGGAAGAACTAACAATCAACCGCACAGAGGTCATTTCCGCAACACGTGACATAGACTGTAATCCCACATTGTTAACGGATACGTACGTACATAACTATAATACTCCAGACGAAATGGACTACGACGTAATACAAATGATTTCCGATAAAGTTAGACAAAGCAGTGCAACTACAGACGACGAACGAACGCAATTACACAAAATTCTTTTACAGCAAGCTCCAGTTTTTGACAACATTCCTGGTACTATGTCCGGCTTTATGTATGAATTTCAAGTCAAACCGCACGACACATTTAAAGCAAAGCATTATCCTATTCCATACATTCACAGAGAACAGGTTAAAAAAGAATTGCAGGATATGCTCGACCAAGGAATTATAGAACCGGCAGTTAGTCCGTACATAAACCCGCTACATATTGTTAAGAAAAAAGATGGCTCACTTCGCCTTGTACTTGATTCACGTCACATTAATGACATTATTATTAATGAAACAGATCGGCCACAGACATTAGAGGAACTTTTGCAGAAATTTCACGGTACAGCTATTTATTCTACACTAGATTTGAAATCGGGATTTTGGCAAATTCAACTTCATCCGAACTGCAGAAAATATACAGCTTTTCTCTGTTTCGGCGACTGTTATCAATTTTGCAAACTACCGTTCGGCTTAACTATTTCTTCTGCAGCTTTTATTCGCGGTTTGAACACTATACTTCCGACAGAACTTAAAGACAGAATTACGACGTATGTAGACGACATTCTTATCGCAGAAGCTAACTGGTCCGAACACAATCGGATTCTTGAACAACTGTTACAAACTTTTCATGCACAAGGACTTACAGTTAATCTTAGTAAATCGCACTTTGGCAAAACTTCCATAAAATTTCTTGGACACGTAATTTCAGCAGAAGGCATTGCACCTGATCCGGAAAAACTTCAAGCTCTACGTGACATTACCGTTCCTACGACGAAGAAGCAATTACGCAGTTTTTTGGGCTTAATTAACTTTTTTCGTAAATTTATTCACCATTCTGCTTTAGACACGCCTAGACTATGCCAATTAACAGGTAAAAACAGTATTTGGTCTTGGGATAAGCAAGCACACTCTGAATTCATGAACCTGAAACATGCTTTGTTGAATGCACCACTATTATCGCACCCAGATCTTACTAGAAATTTTTCCATTGCCACCGACAGTTCCAACACCGCTTTAGGCGTACACATTTTCCAGGAAATTGAAGAAGATGGTTCTACAGTAATTAAAAACATCGCATTTGCAAGTCGCATTTTGTCACCTGCTGAGCGAAATTATTCCGTTACAGAACTTGAAACATTATGTGTTGTATGGGCTTTTACGAGATTTCGGCACTTTCTTTATGGCAGACATACCACCGTTTACACAGACCATAGAGCTATACAATTTTTGCTTTCAGCTAAATTTACTCACGACAGATTAAGCAGATGGAAACTATATTTACAGGAATTTAATTTTACGATTGTTCACATTCCCGGCACACAAAATGTTATAGCAGACGCACTATCGCGTTCTCTCGGCAACAATCAGCAAGACGTAGCAACCAACTTCTGCAAAGCAAATTTCAGTGTCATGTACATTCAGCAAGTTGCATTTGAAAATTTTATTTCATCGTCACTACAGGACATAGCGCAAGAGCAAAATAAAGACAATGTGTGGAAAGAAATTAAACACCTTTGGCAAGATAGAAAAAATGTTACGATTAGAAACCATTACACTGTACGCAATGACGTTCTGTTTCGCCGCTCTCATCCTGACAGCAACAATTGGTTATTATGCATTCCTGACGAACTGGTCAACAAATTAATTTGGTACACTCATTTAAGCTACGCACATTACGGAGCACGAAAATGTTTTCTTATACTGAGACAGAACTGTTACTTTACTAACATGGAAAAACGTATACGACGAGTTTTAGCGTCTTGTAAAATTTGCCAGAAAGCTAAATCAGACACCACTTCACATATTCCTCCTTTATATCCCATTGTACCTGTTAAATTAAGACATATGGCCGCAGTAGATATTTTTGGTCCGATTCCGAGAACTAACAGAGGTTTTTGCTACATTTTTGTCGCTGTTGAGCTCACTTCAAAATTTGTTACTTTCACTCCGTTACGCAAAGCTACTGCTAAAACTGTTTCGAAAGCATTTGTAAAACATTTTCTATCTCATGTAGGGCATGTAATGAAAGTAATTTCTGATAATGGATCACAATTTCGTAGTAGCGTATGGACACGCATGTTACGAGCTAGAAACATTTCTCCGATTTATATATCCAAGTACCACGCTTCTTCGAACCCCTGTGAAAGATTAATGAAGGAAATTGGTAAACTGTGTAGAATATACTGCCACAAAAGACATATTGATTGGGATACACACATACTCTCATTCCAAGATGTAATTAATTCCATTCCAAATGAATCCACTATGCTATCTCCGACTGTTATACTGAAAAACGTTGAACCACCGAACAAAATTAAAGAATTAGTAAAATTACCCAAATGTAGGCGACTAAGACACCACGAAATAATTGACATTGCGCTGAACAACATCAAACGTGCCGCAGAGCGCCGGAGAAGACAGCAAAAACAGGTTTGTACACGCCGCGACTTTCACGTTGGACAGAAGATATTAGTACGTACACACTATTTATCCAGTAAATTAAAAGGTAAGTGCAGTAAATTTGAACTTCTATACGCAGGTCCATATCGGATTCGCAGCATCCCTCACCCCAATGTTGTACACGTCGAAACTTTGAGAACCAGAAAATCGAAAGGCAATCACCATATCTCAAACATTAAACCGCTTATTGAGTGAAACCACTGTATGATTCAACACACTATGATGTCATTTACTAATGCAATTAATTCACCGGACTAATTACTGATGATTATCGTATTTTTTCTTGGCAAGTGCCCGGCAAGGTAAGGTTAGCAGGTCGCTTTTCTTGTCGTTACACATCAGACCGTGCACATTTTCCACTTTTTTGTGTATATGATTGTACTCCAGTTTTGTTTATATGCACTGTGAAATAGTGAAGATATAACACACACCAGTCGACTTTGACTTGTTTTTTTTTTGCCCTATGATATCTCAACATCGTGACTGTTTTACATTTTTCCTTTTGCTGCTGCATTGTGATATTCTGTGTACATTTTTGCATCTGAACACTGTCAATGTCTTTGACATATTACGTTTTCTGTCATGTTATGCTGTATGCTTAAGTCTGTTACCATAAACCAGTCCTTATTTAGTGGGTATATGATTTAAATGCAGGACATTAATCTTTGTTCATCAATTTCAGTAAGAAATGATGCGTGTAAGAAATAAATTCAACAGAAATGGGAATTTCACCTACAGAATAAACGAAAGAGGATGCAATAACTTTATGAGGAAGAGTAAATGGATCAGGATTAACAAGCATTAACAAGACTATACTATACTTATCACAGAATAGCAGTCTTAACTAATTTTTTCTTTCAGAATACAAGGTGATTGATGCAGGCTGTCAGAGAGAACTACACATCTTAGTTTTAGTGATGAAATATGCTAGAGATAAGGAATAGTTATGTAATGAGTAATGAAGTGATTTTTTGCAGATGATAATGAATACTGATGAATAATGATGAAGGATATGATGTTATGAATAATGAAGTTTTTCTTTACAGATGATGATAATAGTGAAGTTATGATGATATGGATAATGAAGTTTTCTTTACAGATGAGGATAATGTTGAAGTTATGTATTTATGCTATGTAGTTATTTAAGTATTTGTTGCAGTTTGCTTTGACAGCAGGTGTTATATTGCATAGTAGGATGACGGAAAGTTTTGGAAAGGACAGCTATGGAACACATTTTTATACACATTTCACTACCTGTTAATTCGAAGTTCACTATTTTTCAGCATAGTGTGCGTTTCTTCTTTCAGGTCAATAATCCATTTTGTATTTTTTTTCAGGAGAAGTTTTTCATGATACTTACTAAACTTGTTACTTATTATACCTGTTCTAGTACTTGCATTTTTATTTTTTACCCATCTGTGTTTATCATTTATAAATGTGATCACATATACTGTCTTGTTACATAACCTTGCTACAGCTGACTCATGACGAATGACGTTACCTTTCCTCATTTGCAGCAATAGGTCAAAAGCAAATAGTGTTATGCCTCAGCAGTTAATTAACGATCCCAACGCAATGCATTGCTAACAAAAAAAAAAAAAATAATAATAAAATGTATTACCAGTCCCAAGTAGTGATACCAGTTTGAGAAAATTCTGAATAATACTGATTAGCTCTGAATAGTATGTCACTTGAGTAATGACGTCTTAATGAGACAAAAAAAAAGAGTATATATTTAAGATAATGCTTTGTCACTAGCTAATAACTGCCACTATTTATTGTAATGAGACTACTTATAATGCCTGTGATTATTAATGCTATGACTGTAATTAACTGATTTTTAATAATGACTTCGTGATGATCTGAATAATACTGAATGATGAACTATGTTTTATTCCATTCAATACTTGCTGGCCACTGAGTGCCAATAATTAATGTCAGTCGATGAATTGTTATTAATTATGCCATTAATTAGTTCTTGTTTTCTATGTTCATACTTTGTAATTTGAAATGAATGTGACTGTTTAATAATGCTTTGTAATTAGGAGAAGGCTAATAATTCTTACTATATTGGAATTTCAAATGATTAATTAACGATGCCATACTTTGTTATTGGAAATGAATGTGACTGTTTCATAATGCTTTGTAATTAGGAAAAGACTAATGATTCTTACTAGATTGGAATGACACATAATTAATTAACTATGCTACTGTTTAATTATGCTTTGTAATTAGGAGAAGACTAATGATTCTTACTATATTAGAATGACAAATGATTAATTAACGACAAATGATTAATTAACTGTAATTAGACAAATGATTAATTAACGACAAATGATTAATTAACTGTAATTAGGAAAAGGCTAATGATTCTTAATTATACTCTGTAACTGGAAAAGAATGTGATTGTTTCATAATGCTTTGTAATCAGGAGAAGGCTAATGATTCTTACTATATTGGAATGACAAATGATTAATTAACCATGCTACATTTTGTAACTAGGAAAAGAAGACTACTGATCCTATGTAAGACAATTAATGAACATTTTTCTGTAATACTACATACTTGGTACAGAAATGTTCAATAACTGGGCTATGAATGCCACAAACTGCTAATTAAGTCTGTAATTGTCAATATTATGTGACTTGATGTCCTTCACCTCATAAGCTGACTACCCTAAATTACTGCAATGTCCATTTGTCCTGTTTATCCTAGTGATCATGGAGCACTATATTTGGTTTTTGCACTAATTCTACGTTGGTGTGCCTTGTAAGAGCGTGGTGTTGACACGACATGCTGTCCACCACCGTGAGCAATGAAGACGTTATTACGGTCCCACTGTTTGGTGTACCTAATGTACTGCCAAAATGAAAACATGGAACATTACTACGACAGTTCAGTGTCTTGGCTACACTGATAAATTCTGATGGGAAAAGATCTTCAAGTTGTGTCACTTGGTGTTGTACTTCTGTGGAAAGATATGGACTTTCAGAACAGCTGTGTGCAATCTAAAGTGCTACAACCATGATGCAATCCTTCCCTTTCCTATCCTAATTCTTGTCACATAATGAAAATCATTTTTTGGTAACATCATTTCTGTTCGTAGGTTATACATTTTTTTCGATTCGCTGAACTCCAGTGCGAGTACACTTATGTCACTTGTCAACATAATATTTTGCCAGTCTGTTTATTTGTTCTGAATATGCTAAAGAATTTTTTCAGTGCCTGTGCACTTTGTTATCTGTCAAATACTTTGTATATACATTTTTCTGATTTGCTACTATGTTTTGTATTCACATTTTGTCTTTGTCTGATATATTTTGTACTTAGTGCGTGTGCACAACATTTAAATATTCTGTAAGTTGTAGGATTTTGTTAATTAAAGAAAAATTTTGCCGCGCTTGGCAAGTCCAAATGACTCACCATCGCTGCCAAATTTTTGCCCCCCCAGTGGAGGGTTATGAAACACGTATGTAACATAGCAGCGATGGCGAGGCATTGTAGCATCTGTGACCAGAGAGTTTGCGCTTGACCGCGAGTGTTGCGAGCGGTTCTCAGTCTGTCAGTCGTTGCGAGTCTGTCAGTCGTTGCGAGTCTGTAGCTCTGTCTAGTTGCAGAGCAGTCGGTCAGTAGTAGTCGTGCAGTGCAGTACGCTAATAGTCGTCATGCAGAGCGGTCGGTCAGTAGTAGCAGCCCAGTGCGGTTGTGTGATGTAGGCGGTCGGCAACACTGGTCAAGATGCTGAATGAGGTATACTGTTAATTAATATAATCATTAGATAATGTAAAAATTTGTTTATTGTAATTAATTTCCAACAAATGCCCCAATAATAATTTTGATCTCGAAAGCATTTTTCAAAAATTTTATTTTTTATTGAACTAAAGATTTAATTGCACTTCCCATTTCATTCCACTTCTTTTAAAGAAAATTTTCAGTAAAATTACAGAAAAAAGGAATATTATTATTTGCAATGCAGTTCCTCCAAGCCGTGCGCAAAGATAAGAGCAGAAATTTGACATCCAGTTATACTGAGGTAAGAATCTAATTCTGATTGTTTTACACAGGGCCAAAGACCGATGTTTCGGTTTAATTGAATTTTCTTATCACTGAATTGACCTTAATTTTTTGTGAAGAACTTATATTTGAGTCAGATTGCGAATTTCACATTTTTGTTGCCATTGTCAATACATTTCATTGTGGGCGAGGTTACACTCAGCGCAATGTCCATTAGCATTCTTAAGTAATATTGACACTCTTTTAGAATTTTTTTGTGGGGAGGTTACACTGGGCTCCCATTTCTATTGAGTATTGTCTTTCCTTTAAAATTACGGTGGGGAGGTTACAAGGTTTAAGTAGTTTTAAGCCTAAGGTACTGATGACCTCAGATGTTAAGTCCCATAGTGCTCAGAGCCATTTTTGCGATGATGACAGGCACCTCGCCCAACGGCCAACCGTGCTTTCGTTCACCACCAGGTCTCCGTAGACTTTTTGCAAGCGTCTGTGAATATTTGGGATGCTTTGGATTTCCTGTAAAAGAATCTCAGTGCCAGCTGTCTACTTTGAAAGCGCCTCCATTACAGACGCCATTTTGAAGGCTACGTGTAGAGTCGCCACCTATCGGATCTTCATGAAAATATAATGGCTGAAGTGGGAACATTCCACAATGTCCTACAACAATTCAACCGAAAATGGCCGAGAAAAAAATTGTATTGCATTATTTATTGAACGTCCCTCTTAGATTGGTGGCCACGACAATTCAGCGAGTGTTCACTGTCGATTGTTATGGGAAGCACATTTCGTGAGAAACATGTCTGGAACTGCTTGCGCAAGAGGTTAAGAACAGGAGTATTTTGGCAAAACCTACAGAAAAGTATGCAATGGAAAACTTAGAGGTGCAACGATTTGAAATGGGCTCTGTAGCGAATAAAAACCGAAAAGTGTTCGAAGGCCGTAAAAAGTGCTCGAGTGAAGGAAAGCCTGTACCAGAGTCCGACGAAATCTCAGCGTTGTGATCTGTGAGAGTGGGAATTAAGAGTTCTCCTGTCGAAACATCATAAAAAAGGAACTGCATCCGGATCCTTATAAATTTGCTGTTGTGCATGAATTAAAAAGTCCAGGCGAACTTCCGCGTGTTGCGTTCTGCTGGTGGTTTTTCAGTGAAGTCAAATCAAGACTTTTTCGTTTCTTCAGATGACGCTTGGTTCATCGTGTCAAGGAATCTGAAGTCACAGAGCACGCGCCATTATGCATCGGAAAAATCCCCATAAATAGTTTGAAGAGCCATTACTTAGTCTCAAGATAAATGTTTCGTTGCGCATTCCTTTCAGCAAACTTGGTAACCGTGATGATGGATGGAGAGGGTTGTATGGACGCACGACGGCAAGGTCTTCAGGCGCCCGCTCAGTAACAGATTGAGACGGGTGTGAAGAAAAGACTCAGAATAGTAAGATAAAACAGAACGTAAAACGCAGGTAACAAGCTTGGAAAAATATGTGCCTACCCACACCGAAGCGTGGGACAAAGCATGTCGCCAGCAGTAAAACATGGACAACACAGGAAGAAAGTGGTAGAGGGAGCAAAAACAATATAGCAGATGGAAGAGGCTGGCTGACCGCAAGGAAAAATGGGAGGAGCCAGCCACTTTGCAATACACTAAAACCTCCAGCCTAAAAGTTTAGGCCAGAGTCCAGACACATCACAAAACTTTAAAACCCTAGACACACACGTCTCATCATTAGCTAAAACACAGGGCAGATCCCCATCAACTTGTGCTTCTGCCCGTGCATCACGGTATAAAATGCAGACTGTTAAAATGTAGCGGACAGAGATGTGCACACCACAAGTATCACAAAACGGGGGGTCCTCCCGCCGCAATAGAAAGCTATGTGTGAGAGGACAGTGCCCAATACGAAGACGCGTGAGGGTCACTTCTTCCCGCCTGAGCAACCGGCAGGAGGAACGCCACGGCCGAGTTGTTGACTTGACCAACCCCAGTTTATTGGGCGTCACCGCCAGCCATTCTTCCTCCCACAACTCCATGCACTTCTTGTGGAGTGCAGAAATGACAGACTGCAAGGGAATAGGACACTGGACCACATCCTGCTCTCTGCAGGCCTCCTTGGCAGCCCGATCGGCCTGTTCTTTGCCCCATGTTCCGACATGATCAGGCACCCAGCAGAAGGACACCTCCTTACCCCGCCGTTGCAGCAATTACAGTTGGTCATATATCAGCTGGACCATCCCCTCAGTTGGATACAGATTCTGCAATGATTGTAAGGAACTAAGAGAATCGGAGCAGGGAAAAAATCGATTGTCCCGAACACGATTCATCTGCTCCAGTGCCTTCAGGATCGCGTGGAGCTCCGCTGCGAAAACGGTATATTCATCAGGGAGGCGAATCCGGGTAGCATGATCAGGGAACACTACAGAACAGCCAATGAAATTCTCCTGTTTGGAGCCATCAGTGTAAACGACGGTAAAACCGTGATGCACATCTAAAATATAAAATGGTAACCGTAGTGACCAGAAACTGCATAATCCATGTGTCGAGCAACTCATAGAAAATGAAAAACTGTGTGTATATTTTCAGCAAGAAGGAGCAACAGCACCAACAGCCTTGACAACCGTGTAATGAGTGTATGAGATGTTAGGTGAGGAGAGGACGACCAGCGCAGGCAGTTGACTCTCCTGGTACCCTCGACTGCCTGATCTCTCTCCCTTTGATTATTGTCTGTGGGCAAAACTGAAGAGTCATGTAGACTCACATAATCCTAACACACTGGAAGAGCTACAGTAGAACAATGGAAAAGCTTTTGTTACTATCCATCGGGCAGAGCTGCTACGCGTCTCTCACAGTTTGAGTAATCGACACTTACGGTGTCCATTTCCAGCACCTTCTGTGGCGTTCATTAACAGGGATCAGTTCCACCTCAGTCTTATTGTAAACCAGTCTTATTTTACCTAGCCTATAATTAATTATTGTTAGTTTTTCGCTAACACTCGTTCACTACCAAATTTCTAACCGTCAGTGAGCCTAAATGGAATTTTAGCTTTCCATAAGCAGCAACTCGTCTCATATGCGAAGAATACCTGGGGAAAGAACTGATGTTTTCTAATAACTGATGCAATTACTAGATCTAAAACCGCTACCGTCAACGACTATGGACGCTAAGCTTCTGTCTGTCTGAGAATCCTATTTTTCACATTCTCAGATGAAATAAAATCACTAGCTCTTTTGTAGCACTCGTAAGACAGATTAACCTGGAAATAAAATGATACAGCATTCTTTCAAACAGATTGGAAATTCAAAATTGTTGAGGCTTTCGTGGCCACTTGTTGACAAACTGCCTACTGGCTTCTGTCTCGGGTTCTTCGGCCGACGTTCATCTAATGATTTTTCTGACGTTTCGCCAGCACGAGTGGCTGGCATTGTCAAAGCTTCACCCTCCATTGCCGGTGGTTAACTGGAGCCGAGCTCGTGGAGATTCCCGACATGTCACACACAGTGGTCAACCTCACTGAACGACAGCTGACCGAAGAGGAAGTGTCTGTTCTTCAAAAAGGAGGGAATTTCGCTATCATCCCGAGAACTATACCTATGGAGGACATCATTGCCAACACCGAAGCAGCCATTCGGACCCTTCCCTGTGAAAGGGCAGAGGAAATACGCACTGAAACAGCCAGGATACTGCGCCGAGCAAAACCACCAGCTTGCAACCTGAAGAGAGAAGAGGTACAAGCCATTAAGAATCTCAACGCCGACAAGAGTATATTGGTACTGCCTGCCGATAAGGGGAATGCGACCGTCGTAATGAAGACCGAAGATTATAAGCAAAAGATCCGAGACCTATTAGATCCAACGACGTACCGAAAACTAAGCGCAGATCCGACGCAGCGTATCACACCGAATACGAATCGATTAATCAAGGCGTCTTCTCTGCCGGCGGACATACAGAGAAACCTGCGCAACACAGAAGCCCTACCACCTCGGCTGTATAGATTACCCAAGATCCATAAGAACAACGTTCCACTGAGACCGATCGTTAGCGCTCCTGGATCACCGTCATATAAACTGGCGATACACACGTGGGGAAGACCGACACATACATTAAGGACTCAGGACATTTCATTGAGAAGCTGAAGAAACTGAAACTTGCACCAAACGATATCCTGGTCAGCTTTGATGTTGTTTTGTTATTTACGAAAGTGCCACTCAGTGACGCTCTGGAGCACATCGATTCCATTTTCCCGCAAGACATCAGAAAGCTCTTCCATGCATGTCTCACCACGAGCTATTTCACGTGGAATGGCGATTTCTACGAACAGCTGGAAGGCGTCGCCATGGGTAGTCCTCTCAGTCCAGTGGTGGCCAACTTCTTCATGGAACAATTCGAAGCACAGGCACTGGACTCGGCGAATTGCAAACCTAAGGTGTGGTACTTTCGTGGTGTGGAGCCATGGTGAAGAACAGCTCGGTGACTTCCTAAGACACTTGAACAGCCTCCATACCAACATAACATTTACCATGGAAGTAGAAAAGGACAAGAAACTGCCATTTCTAGATGTGTTGGTCACAAGGGACGGTGAAAACCTGGGACACAGTGTGTATCGAAAACCGACACACACGGATTGATACCTGCACAAACTGTCAAACCACCACCAGAGCCAGAAAAGAGGCATGAGTAGTAAGCTCGTAACGAGAGCAGGACGAATATGTGAGCCGCAACACCTCAAACGAGAAATGCAACACCTGGAAACTGTCCTGAGGAGCAATGGGTACTCCACAAATTATATTAGAAGTGTAACAGAGCCAAACACTCGGCGAAGTAAGGAACCAGAAAAAGAAATGTCGGGTACGGCCTTTCTGCCCTACATTCCCAGAGTGACGGACATAATCGGCCGTATATTGCGCAAACATGGCGTAAAGACGATTTTCAAACCGACAAGGAAGATCAAAGAGTGTCTTAGATCGGCGAAGGAGAAAAGAGACCCACTTGCAATGTCAGGAATATACCGTATACCTTGCACATGCGGAAAAGTTTATGTCGGAATGACTGGACGATCCATTAACACCAGGATCAAAGAGCATAAGCGACATTGCAGGTTGGGGCAGGTGGAGAAATCGACCGTGGCAGAGCCCGCAGTGAATGAGACCGACCACGTAATAAAATTCGCCGATACGGAAGTTCTGGCTTAGAGAAGCTCTATCACACGCGCTTGTTCAGAGAAGCTGTGGATGCTACGGTCGCAGGTTCGAATCCTGCCTTGGGCATGGATGTGGGTGATGTCCTTAGGTTAGTTAGGTTTAAGTAGTTCTAAGTTCTAGGGGACTGATGACCACAGATGTTAAGTCCCATAGTGCTCAGAGCCATTTGAACCATTTTTGAGAAGCTGTGGAAATACAAAAACACGTGAACAGTGTGAACAAGAAATAGGAAAGCCTTAAGGTAAACGGATCCCGGCTTCCCGTACTGCAGGTAGCAAGAGGAGAACCGCACCGGAAATGACCGCGGAGAAGCCCTCGGACGTTGGCGCGCCAGGTACATATAGTCTGCGGCCACGAGCTCGGCTCCAGTTCACCACCGGCAATGGATGGTGAAGCTTTGACAATGCCAGCCACTCGTGCTGGCGTAACGTCAGAAAAATCATTAGATGAACGTCGGCCAAAGTTCCCGAGACAGAAGCCGTTAGGCAGTTTGTCAGATTGGAAATTCTATCAATTGTGATAGCTGTTGAAACTAACATCAATAAGGTCTCATCCAGTAATTACTTTGTGAGAAAAAATTGTAATCGAGTAGTATCTCCTACAATAACTTATAAACTACTCACAACTGAACGACGAATCCTGTGTTTTAGAAGACGATGCACAATCCCGATGCTACAGCAGGGTGTGATTTCTCTTTCGAGCGCACCAAACTGAGCAGAAGAGTCCGCCCATTGCGAGAAGAAAGCTTTGATGCTCTGCGCCGTTTTCATGATAATGACGCGAAGTGAAAGGACCTGCCTTTGTGCTGCAGTTCCCCGCAGGCTCAGCACTCGAGCGCTCCGAGGAAATTTGATGGATGTGCTGCCTTCCTTTCCCTTACCTCTGCAACAGCGGTAGTTGTGGCTGATTTCGTACCCGGAGAGCGGCAGAGTATCGGCAGATCTCCTCTGTAGCCTTTGAGATCCCATACTTTGATCTATTATTTCCATCGTGGAGGTAGCGCTGCTTTTAACTACGTCTGCTACTGTTACAAATAAAAGTGATTTAGGAAAATCAGAAGAGAGATTTAACATACGTTCCTCCCGAAAAATGCACAGTGTCATAGCTGACATTACGCATTTTCCGTTAATTAATTTACGCAACGTTTGCGGAATAGAAGATCCGTACCCAAAGACCCGCTCACAAAGACTTGAAAGTTGCATAGGTCACACCAATATTCAAGAGCGATAGTGGGAGTAATCCACTAAATTACAGGCCCATATCATTAACGTCCATATACAGCAGGATTTTGGAACATATGTTGTGTTCGAACATTATGAATTACGTCGAAGAGAACGGTCCATTGACACATAGTCAACAAGGATTTAGAAAACATCGTTCTCGTGAAACACAGCTAGCTCTTTACACGCACGAAGTGTTGAGTGCTATATACAACGGATTTCAAATGGATTCCGTAATCTAGATTTCCAGAAGGATTTTGAAACTGTACCACACAAGCTGCCTGTAGTGAAATTGCGTAATTATGGAATATCGTCAGTTATGTTACTGGATTCGTGATTTCCTGTCAAAGAGGTCACACAAGATGCGAATTGAACAGCGAACCGAATATGGAATAAATTTCCTTTACTTCACGTCTATGGTCACAAAAACCAAAGGCAATGACCTCTCTCTGTCTAACTTTGTTAGACACATCTGACGGTCTCAGTTTTAACTACCCGTTAACTATTTGCTCTTGCAACGACAATAGCTATTCAAGGCAATCTATGTTAGTATTCTGCAACTGATGAACTATTTCATTACCAGTAGTTAATTAAATAAAAGGTTTCTTTATAAAGTTATTTTAATGAAACCATTTTGCTATTAAAACAAAGAAACAGTAAACACTTCAGGTTTAACACAGCATCTACCCTGCTACATTTCCAATGTGACCTAACCTAACGTTAAAGGCAATCAGTATCCTAAGACACAATGACAAATTGCACCATAACCGTTACTAAACAACATCTCTCTCTGTTTACTTATTTTTCTTCCACAACAACAGTGTTTGTGGCAGCGCATTACACAGACCTGAGACAGAAGCAAGTACTTATCATTAGTCAGTCCACCTGAAAGCTTTTGATAATTTTTAAAAACACTGTGAATGCTTTTGAACTGAAACTTACCCTTGTCAGAATCAGTATAGTATGTCAGCGTCAACTGTTTGTTTAAAAGCGTTAACTCAGAGAAGATGAGAGCTGTTATTAAACTGGATAAATTAGAATAACTATTTTCAATTGTACACTAATAAGCATAAACTTGAAATTATGCATCTGCGTGAACTTGGTGAACTAATAACAAACCGTATTTACTTACAAAGCTGAGGATAAGTGACTACAAAAATAGTTAAAGTACCTGGACTTAAAAATAACAGCTAAGACCTTTTGTTATTGGCTATGGCGGTAGCTAATAATACTCAAGTTGTGTGTTTCCGCTTGCTGAGTGATAAAACGATAAACTTTTTGTTACGCTTACTTCTAAACGTAAGACTGTGTTCACTCGATTACTGTTCTGTTATGTTGGCTCATAGATAGTAAAATTGACGACAGTCTTATTACCATCATGACGTGTGTATTTGTGAAACTTACATGAGGTTTAACAAGCAGCGAAACAACCACATTTACCATAGCTGAAGAGGTGTGCACTTAAACAGTCCTTCTTTTAATTAGTTCAAAAATCAAAATGTTCAAATGTGTGTGAAATCTTATGGGACTTAACTGCTAAGCTCATCAGTCCCTAAGCTTACACGCTACTTAACCTAAATTATCCTAAGGACAAACACACACACCCATGCCCGAAGGAGGTCTCGAACCTCTGCCGGGACCAGCCGTTTTAATTAGTTTTCAACAGAGTGTGGCTTCCTGTACTTTCTCTTAGAATATATGGTAACTGCTGTGAAACGAATACTCCTGCTTAGGCGATTTTAAACAAATCTGTTATCATACTGCCAAAAATGGACTTTGCCACAGCACTCTCTCATTATCCGCCTGTTTGCATTCGTCCTGCACTATCCAAGGCCTTAGAATATATAGTCCACGACCAGCTTTCAAACTATATGACCTCAAACAATCTACTAGACGACTACCAATCAGGTTTCCCTAAACATCGCAGCGCATCTGCCTTAATAAAAGTAGTAGATGACCTGAAACTTACCCTGTACAAGAAGCGACTACCATATGCAACTTAGACATCTTCAAAGCCTTTGACACTGACGATTTCGATATTTTCTTGCCAAACTTGGCAGCCTAAACATCTCACAAAGTACAGCGCAATGGTTTCGCTTATACCTGACGTCTCGCCAGTCGAGCGTCGTGTCCGCATTATAAAGTCACAGGGGAGGCAGATAGTATCAGACGTCATCCAGGTTTCATTATCAGGTCCTGTACTCTTTCCACTGTGTGTCAGTGATGTGTCACGAGTATTGTTCTACTTCAAATACCACATGTAAAATGATGATCCCAGTTGTATCTAAGTGCAAAGCCTATAAACCTGAAGACAGCTATCGAGAATCTTAATACCGACCCGCGCGCACTATCAGTATGGGCGCAAGATATAGGTAGGGCTAAAGCGCAATCCATCATAAAGCCAAGCGGAATTTGTTTGTCATTCTAGTCTTATTAGCCCGAAACATCGAAAATCACAACCATCTTTAACCCTAAATAGGACAAATGTCAACTTCTCGCTTTCAGCAGTCTAGGAATAATAAAAAACGAAAATCTAAATTGTACTGAGCACATAACTGCGTTGTACAAGAAGGCATCAGCATCTCTCCATGCTCTACAAAAATATAAAAAGCTCTTCACCTTTGAGCTGAGAAAGAAACTTGTGCAAACATACTTCCAATTATTGATTACAGTGATGTTATCCTGCAATGGCTTTCTCAGAAAAGCTAACGGTGCCTGGAACTGGTTGTGAATGCCTGTGAACGTTATATCTGTCATGTTCACCTCTTTGATCGTATTTCACCATCAAAACCACAGCTATCGTGGCTGCATGCAGACAAGTGCAGAGATTTAAATACACTCTGCCTTCTCTACTGCCTCATCGACGTACACTATCCGTACCTCTCCTCGATCTCTCCACGATCTCAACGCTCTCCTCTGAACAACGTGGCACAAATACCCGCCCCCATCAGAGTAAAATCTTTCCTCTCCCACTCCGCCGTTCTGCCACTTTCTCCAAGTCCTTTTCAGTAGCAGGAACCTGACTCTCTAATAACCTCCCACATTAGATCAGAGAACTGAAAATAATCTGGAGCTTCAGAATACAGATAATGACGTATTTAATAAAGCAACAATGATTATTACCTCCTGTATACACTCGTTACCGTTGTACATCCTTCTCCCCAACCACATCTTCCTCATTTACCAGTATTCTTAACTGGTACATTCTCCTTAAATTGTCTTTCCCCAGAACCCGCTGTATAAGAAAAAAATTATTTTGTGCACCTATAAATTCTTTTTATGTCTGCCCTCATCATTATTGTTATTATTATCACTGTTATTATTATAATCATCACTATTAGTGGCAGCAGCAGCAGTCGTACAGGCCGGCCGCGGTGGTCTAGCGGTTCTAGGCGCTCAGTCCGGAACCGCACGACTGCTACGGTCGCAGGTTCGAATCCTGCCTCGGGCATGGATGTGTGTGATGTCCTTAGGTTAGTTAGGTTTAAGTAGTTCTAAGTTCTAGGGGACTGATGACCACAGATGTTAAGTCCCATAGTGCTCAGAGCCATTTGAACCATTTTGAAGCAGTCGTACATGTATAGCTAGTGTTAACTTCATTAGTTTGTAGTCAGTATTATTTAATTACGTTGTCAGTACAGGCATGCAGATCATTTTAACACCATTTGTCATAGTGAAATTGGTAATTATTAGGTAACATAAAACAGGTACTGTATGTTTGAAACTTTGGTCCATTGTAAGACAGGGATTGATAGCCATAATTACAGCACATTAAATAAATCAATAAATAAATAAAATGAATACTGCATGGCTGAAGGCCTCTAACAGTTACACCAGTCTATACAGATTTGAAACTAATCACTTTAAAAACGCACCTATACAGATTTGAAACTAATCACTTTATAAACGCACATTGACACATGTGGAGTGAAATAGTACTTGTAATCTAGCGTTAATAAACCAAATATTCAAAGTACTTCGTATGCACACACAAATTTATAAACTATAATGGGACTGATAGAGTAGTCTTGAGTCACTAGCATAACTTAAATTTATGGTTTCTATATATTTTCGATGTAAAAGAAAATGTGGATCTATACCCTGTTACATAAATAATGTATACAACGAAATCTTCTGGCAGATTAAAACTGTGTGCCGGACCGAGACTGGAACTCGGGACCTTTGCCTTTCACGGGAAAGTGCTCTACCAGTTGAGCTACCCAAGCACGACTCACGACCCGTCCTCACAGCTTTAGTTCCGCCAGTACCTCGTGTCCTACCTTCCAAACTTCACAGAAGCTCTCCTGCGAACCTGATAGAGCACTTGCCCGCAAAAGGCAAAGGTCCCGAGTTCGAGTCGCGGTCCGGCACATAATTTTAAACTGCCAGGAAGTCCGCTGCAGAATGAAACTTTCATTCTGGAATGTATACAATGTTTCGATCTTGCCTTGGTGGTCGAAATCGATGAATTCTGTGCTCGGTTTGTGGCTCGTCGTAGACGTGGCTCCAGACTAATCATAACATTTGCATATTCTCGTCTTCATGCGCCATTAACGCATCTGCGTTTTCTGGTTTCATTGATGTGTAAATATCGATCTTAACCAGAGTGCGACTGTTCATAATGTTTTACAAAAGTATTATTTTGACATATTTCTGCACAATTCTACTGCTACATTTAAGTAAATGAAAAGACGAGGAGAATGCAACGTTACAAATCAAATGACTTGAAAATAACCTTAAATAAGTTAAGTAAAATATTTAGTAAAAGTACGTTAGACAAAATAAATACTAATACATGTCCTGCGTGTATATGTTTAGTATTGATTCGTTACACGCTGATATTTTTTTCAAGAATCACGGAAGAAGGCTATATACGTGGAAGAGTCGTGGAGGCACTGGAAGGTACTAGACAGAGATTTATGAACTACGTTTTAAACTGCAAAACATTTCCAGGAGGAGATTTCGATTCTGTCCATAATTTGTATTTTTTTTAAACTGTAGGTTAAAAATGAAGAAACTGCAGAAGGCAGGAAGTTAGAGAGACGAGACTGGACAAATTAAAAGAACCAGATTTTGTTGACAGTCTCAATGGATGAGTTACACGCCGACTGAGACGGGGGAGAGAAATGCAAGAAAACGGTAGGATAGCTTCGAGACATAGAGTAGCTAAGGCTGTAGAGGATTTCGGTTCTGTCCATAATTTGTATTTTTTTTAAACTGTAGGTTAAAAATGAAGAAACTGCAGAAGGCAGGAAGTCAGAGAGACGAGACTGGACAAATTAAAAGAACCAGATGTTGTTGACAGTCTCAATGGATGAGTTACACACCGACTGAGACGGGGGAGAGAAATGCAAGAAAACGATAGGATAGCTTCGAGACATAGAGTAGCGAAGGCTGTAGAGGATCAGGTAGGCAAAACAGCCAGGCTCCGTAGAAGGATAACACATGGTATTTTAAATTTAACTGAAGAAAGGAGAAAATATAAAAATTCAGCCAATAAAGCAGGAAAAAGGAAATAAAGGTGGCTAAAACGCGAGACTGACAGAAAACGCAAAATAGTTTAGCAGGAATGACTAGGTGGCATATGTAGTACTGTACAAGTATGTGTGGCTAGGGGAAAGATAGATGTCGTCTATAGAAAAATCAAAGAGACCTTTGGTGAAAAGTGAAGCAGCTGTATGAATGTCAGGAGCTCAGCTGGCAAGCCAATACTACGTAGAAAAGAGAATAATGAAAGATGGAAGAAATCTTTCATCTTTCAGGGCGATAAAAACGGTTCAAATGGCTCTGAGCACTATGGGACTCAACTTCTGAGGTCATCAGCCCCCTAGAACTTGGAACTACTTAAACCTAACTAACCTAAGGACATCACACACATCCATGCCCGAGGCAGGATTCGAACCTGCGACCGTAGCGGTCTCGTGGTTCCAGACTGTAGCGCGTAGAACCGCACGGCCACTCCGGCCGGCTTCAAGGCGATAGAAGAGCTATGAAGGGAAGAGGGAGTAAATGAACATAGGATGCGAGAAGAATTTGACAGGGCACTGAAATATCTAGGTCAAAAGAACACGGAGTGAATAACATTTCCTCAGAATTACTGAAATCCTTGGGAGAGCCACTCTTAACAAAACTATTCTGCATGTGGCACAAGACGTATGAGGGAGGCAAAAAATCGCCAGAATTCAAGAAGTATGTAATAATTCCAAACAAAACAGATGCTGACGAATATCAGAAACATCAAATGGTACAAATGGGTCTGAGCACTATGGGACTCAACTTCTGAGGTCATCAGTCCCCTAGACTCAGAACTACTTAAACCTAAGTAACCTAAGGGCAGCACACACATCCATGCCCGAGGCAGGATTCGAACCTGCGACCGTAGCAGCAGCGCGGTTCCGGACTAAAGCGCCTAGAACCGCTCGGCCACAACGACCGGCTCAGAAACATCAATTTAATAAGTCGTGGCTACCACGAATTATTTACAGAAGGGCGTGAAGGCTGAAAGATGTTGATCTCTTGGAGCATCAGTTTGGGTTCTAAAGAAATGTAGGAGTTCGTTAGGAATCCTGAGGAAGGGCAAACAGGCTTCAGTAGATATTGTAAATTCTGAACTTTTGACAGTGCTGACTGGGCTATAGTCTGTGAAATCCTGAAGGTATCAGGCATAAAAATACAGGAAGCGAAATGTTTTCCAGCTTATACTGAAACCAGATTCGAGTTATAACAGACAAAACGGATGAAAGGTGAGCAGTAGTTGAGATGGAAGTGAGAAAGAGTTGTAGCCCAACCTCGATGTTGTTCACTCTGTACACTGAGCAAGCTGTTAGAGAAACCCTGCAGAAATTCGGAAAGTGAAACATAGTTCTAGGAGAAAACATAAAATCTCCAAGGTTTGTTGTTGACAATGTAATCCTGTCAAGAGATGACCTGGGACTTGGAAGAGCAGCTAGACGGGACGGACCTTTTCGTGAAAAGAAGCAATAAAAGTAACACCTAGAAACGTAAACAACAATAACAACATAGACGCTGAACTTCTGGAAATTCAAGTGTCGGTTACTTCCATGCACTTCATTTGTTTACTTGTGGGATTTAATGTTTCCTCGGTTTCTGAAACAAACGTTTGAAGCGATATCAATATTAGGTGGACAGTAATTGCTGTAACTGTAAAAGTGTTTATTTATTGCTGCTGCTTACAGCAAAAACAAACCATTGCGATATCAGTATCATTAATGTACTTTCAGTCCGCTACGCAGGAATGGTTATAGTTTATAATGTCGCAATGCTTTTGTAATGGTTCCAGTTTTAGCCAGAAGCCAAAACAGCACCTGCTTGTTACTCTTATGGCTACAGACGTTATCGATGGATTTAGGTGTCTATGTACACGAAATAACGTGTATTACAGGTTTACGCAGTAGTTTAGACTTGTACACTTCATTTTCACGTGAGGCGTCAAGATCTGTAGTAAGCAGAAATTAGGTCACCAGTGTAATAAATGAATAAATGTGACTGAGAATCGAGAATTATTTCAGATCCACATGCTATAATACGGAATTTAAATTCGAAAACCCACTAGTCTATTTTAGCTTCAGAGGAATGTGATGTAACGCTGTGCATTTAAACTAAATTTCCTTCGCAAATAGAACGTACGTGTCGTTGTAACATTATTCACGAAGTACCAGATATTTTAATTTTCTCTGGTGCCAAATTTACCCATTTTCGAATCTCTCGAATACTCGCTAACGTAGAAATGCGTCGGAGAGGAATGTTGTCGTATCAAAGCTAGCCACATGTGAGTGAATAGAACTATCGATGTAATAGCATTTGCCGCGGTAAGCAGAGCAGAGTAATTGTACGCCGAGCTCTAACCGTATTCAGACGATGCGAAATTCCACTAACTGTATGTTGCGGGAGAACAGTAGCCGATGTCGCTCCCAAAGATTATCAGGATTGTGTGCAACCATGTGGACGTCAGCGGTCTTCCAGCGTCGCGTTTCGTGCTGTGTGGCTCATCTGTCAACTATATGCTGAAGGAGCATCAAAGCAGGTAGCTGCTAGATTAATTCTGAGAAATAGTAAACATGCTGTTTGCAACATTCCAGCGATTTACTTCTGAATTATCATCGGTCTTGTCACTAGGGTTTCACGAGCTTCATACTTGTACTGAACTAAATTGGGTATGTACAGTCTTAGACAATAAAACTGACCGCCGGCCGGCCGCCACCGAGACTAAGTCCGAGTCATTCACTTAAGGTGGCCAATAAAACTGACCGCCCCTGACAACTCTAAGTCCGGCCATCCGCACAATTTGGCAACACTGTAAGATGCGGAAGTGTTAGGAGGAAGTGTTGTCTACTACCGAGACGATGTCGGACTATGTGAGCCCGTGGTCTAGTGGCTAAGTCGGCTCTCAGCCGTGGCAGCGTGCGGACGGCCCCGCGCGCCGGCCAGTGCTCCGCTGCAGGCGTTTGTTTACTTCCGTGTCGTAGCTTTCAGGCTTGCGTCCGTCCACCGTGAACAACATGTCGAGCGCTTACCGCCGTGCGACCCTTAAAGTTTCCTTCCCAGCTGAACATGCGCGACCTCGTGCACATGAAGTTGAAACGTTCATACGTGAAGAAGTTCGTTTAGATCCTAACCACGTTATCGGAATCCATTTTTCGATCACGAGTAGTGTCGTTCATATTAAAATGACAAACACCGAGGTGTGTGAAGATGTTATTCGCCGCCATGCCAATGGACTTAAGTTCAAATACTCTGATGGTCACGTCGGAGCTGTAGCACTTGAACTCGCAGAGTACGGTCAACGCACGATTAGGGTGTTTGAACTACCTTTTGAAGTGCCGAAGGACGAAGTTGTCTCTGCGTTACAACCATACGGTAACGTCATCGGTTACTTAGAGGAAAAATGGCAAACCTTCACGACCTACCATGTCCTTAATGGTGTGCGTCAGGTCAAAATTGAACTGAAAAAACATATTCCATCATACCTGACCATTGGCGGGGTGCGAGCCATTGTCATGTACGACGGCCAACCCCGAACATGTGCGGGTTGTGGACAAGAAGGCCATGTCAGATCCGCCTGCATGCGACGCCGCCTGATCCAGACGCCGGTCGGCGAGGAAGCGTCCCCAGCGGTGATGACTCAGATCCCTGTCACATACGCCAAGGTTGCCCAGGAAGGTAGCACGTCTACACAGAGTCTTCCTGCTCCGTTGACGTCGTCTGATCAGGTAGATGCAACCGCTCCTGAGATTCCTTCTGAGGTGCCCCAGACGCCAGATCCTAACCTGCCGAATCATCGCAGCACTGTGACTGAAAATGCTACTGAGATGGACGTTGATCCGGGAGTGGTACCTACTTCTGCTTTCCTTCAGACTGGTCCGGAGTCAGACGAAAGCCACCCGCAATCGGACTCTGAACGACTTGTTCGAAAACAAGGGTCGACACGAAAGAGAAAGAAACGTAGCCGTACATCCCCTGATGAATCCATTCTACGGATGGATACCGGGGATGCAGACCCGAAGATGGACGACAAACCGATCTTTGATGACCGAAAGGCTGATGCGAAAGACCCGCCACAGGCGACCACTGGCAACGAACACCCCTCCTTACTGACGCCGTCGCCCCCACAGGTCGACGTTGAAGAGAGCCTATCCGATGAGACGAAAACTACGTCTCCTCTCCACGTGGATGACGTGCACAGCCGATGCCCTACCGCAGCATCAGTCTCCTGGGCAGACGACGTGGAGATCGAAGGGACTGGGGTGGATGCTGCTGATGATGGGGCACCCCCATCGGTTGCGCCCGCGCCCGCAAACTCTCTACAATAGCAGCCTCTTCAGCGGACAGGCAAGATCGACGACCTCTCGCTCCTGAAGAAGAAGCCCCAACTGTGCCTGTGGGACTCCAACACCAGCATTATCGTGTCGCAACGATTAACCTGGCGACCATTCGTGCGCCCCACAAACTAGCGCTGCTCTGCGATATGATTTATGATGCGGACATAGATATTGCGCTTTTTCAGGAAGTGCATGTCGCCGATTTTTCACCACCACATGGCTTCACGGTGCATCTTTCTCCCGCTTCGGACACCGGTAGTGGTGTTGCCATCATCTTACGCGAAGGTCTTCCTGCCGAAGATGTCCTATACCTCCCCAGCGGCAGAGGTATGGCCCTTACTCTCTTTGGTGTACGCATCATCAATATTTATGCGCCGTCGGGCTCCAGCTACCGTCGTGAACGCAATGCCTTCTTCGCGAATGAAGTCACACCCCTTTTTATGGGACCAAACGATGACTGGATCATGCGTGGAGACTTCAACTGCACCCAGCGACCTCAGGATCAATTGCCGCGTCACTCACCATGCGCAACTCTGGAAACAGTCGTCACGCGGCTACAATTTGTCGACACGCGGAGACGTGTTCACGGTGATCTTTTGGGCTTTACGTACCATACTGCGCACTCCTCTAGCCGACTGGATCGCATCTACATCTCGCGATCCCTAATTCAACACACTCGACAGGCTGAAATCTGGCCTGTTGCTTTCTCAGACCACGAGGCTTACTTCTGTGATGTTGTTCTCACAAGACAGGCAGTATGGCACGGACGTGGGTTATGGAAACTGAACACGGCACTTCTTAATTCACCTGACTGTCGACTTCTAATAGAAGACACTTGGATCACATGTAATAGACGCCGACCCACGTATCCGTCTACCATATCCTGGTGGATCCAATGTGCAAAACCTGCTCTTCGAAAAACTTTAATCCAGTATGGCAAAGATGTTGTCGCCTGGAGGAAGAGCACTATGGACTTTTACTACAGGATCCTACGAGAATGCTCCACGATGCCAGCCTCCCCTGAGCCCCATACAAGGATGAACCAAGCTAAGGCCCAAATCTCCAATCTCATGCGACGGCATTTGGAAGGGGCGATAGTACGAGCTCGTACTGCTGATCGCATGCCTCGTGAACATCCGTCGATGTACCATATCATCCAAGAACGACAAAATCGACGCCGACAATTGATTCACGTCCTAACGGATCAAGAAGGGCGTCGCTACGTAACCCAATCTGCCATAGGGAATGTGCTTCACGCCCACTACCGGCAGCTCTACGCCGCAGTTCCACATTCCCCAGAGTTGATCGAGGAAGTCTCACAGCTCAACTTCGGTGGTATCCCAGGAGATGCGGCGATTGACTTGATGTCGGAGGTGAATGATGAGGAAGTCCGCGATGCGATCCGGGCAGGAACCATCAATCGCTCCCCTGGCCCCGACGGTCTTCCCCTCGAATTTTATCGCACCTTCCGTGATTTGTTAGAGTCCACATTCACCTCCATCTGTCGGGAACTGATGTCTCCGCAAGTACCTGTGCCGGACGCTTTCATGGAAGGAATTATTATTCCGGTACATAAACCGCACGGTGGCAACAATATCAGTGATTATCGGCCCCTCACCCTCCTTAACAGTGATATGAAAATCTTCACTCGCCTTTTGGCAGCACGACTTAAAAACGTTGCCCGCTATGTTGTGTCGCCAGACCAAGCATCTTTGGGAGGTGACAACAATATTCGCACGGCTTTATGCCGCTACAGGGATATGATCGCCGTTACCCAGGCACAACGCCTCTCTGGGGCACTTGCGTCTTTGGACTTTAGTCAAGCTTTTGATAGGGTTGACCATTAGTTCCTTACGGCCGTTCTCCACCATATGGGTTTCCCGGTCACCGTTATCACGGTAGTGATGCGCCTTCTGCGGGGTGCCTCATCCAGGATTATGTACAATGGCAGACTCACTCCACCGATAGTAATAGGTCGATCCGTACGTCAAGGTTGCCCTCTATCAGCAATTTTGTACGCCTTTTCCTTGGTATCCTTGCTATGTGGACTAAGACAACGTTTGGTAGGGTTGTCCATAGATCGCTACCGATTCTGTTGCACGGCCTATGCTGACGATGTCGTCATCTGTTTACGTAATGCCGACGAAGTTCGAGCTGTTTTGACGTGGGTAGCGACTTATGGTGAGGCGTCGAGTAGCTCTTTAAACGTACGTAAGTCACAAGTTATGTTCATTGGCACGGGACTTCCCGTGGAGTGCGTTACACCTCTCACCACCGTTGATACCATTCGTTGTTTGGGAATAGATTTTTCATCTGATCTCCGGCGTTCAGCCACCATCAACTGCCGACGCCTCCTTTTAATGATCAGAGCAGGTCTTATGGACCATCGCCTTCGATCCCTAGATATTCTCCAACGAGCTCGATATGTCAATACATATATCGCATCCCGAGTTCCCCATGTAGCGCAAGTTCTACCTTTCCTGCTTACTGTGGCACGTCGCATGTTGGCAGCGATGGCATCTTTCGTCAGCTCTGGGATGTTGTTCAAAGTTAACTATGCGACCCTTACTCTTCCCCGTGAACGAGGTGGGATAGGTCTGTTTCACGTGCCGGATGGAGCTCGCGCCCTATTTGTCAGCTCCCAGATGACGGTATGGACACGTTGCCCAACGAGCCTCACTGGTCTCCTCCTGTCGGCATACTCGCCAGTCTCACTGTCAGCCCCAGTGATGATCTCGGATGTTCCAGCCCAGTTCCATTATATACGGTACTTCTTTCTGGAACTCAGTTATCTACGCCTCACCTTACCAAGACAGCTTTTACTCAAGACAAAGGCAGGATACAATGTCCTCCAATTAGGTCGTCCACCTAACCCGATTGAACTAAAGTTCCCCCAGGTTGACTGGCGTCATGTATGGCGCGCGGTGTTCGCCTGTTACCTTGACACAAATGTTCAATCCGTCTGGTACATAACTGTCAATGGTAAGCAAATCAACCAATTTCGCCTTCATCGTATCCACCTCGCCCAATCACCTCTATGCTCCACGTGTGGAGTGCCAGACAATGATGAACATCGGTTTGTTTGCGGACCGGCGGCGGAGGTTTGGCACTTGGTTCGACGTATTGTGGCTTTTCTAACGCGGGACATTCCGGATCGGATTACTCCCCTTTCATTATTATTTCCGGAGCGTGACTATTTTCCTCGGACAAAGACCAATGCTGTGAATTGGATTCGCGGACATGCCTTTCACTACTTATTTGGACAAACTGTAGACTCTGTACTCGATTTTTGGACATACCTCAATGACCGTCATTATGTCGTTGTCCGTCACCCAAAATACAGACAATTTTTCTCGAACTTCCTTGGGAGTGCTTTCCACGAGCCGCCTTGCAGCTGGAATGTGTTAAGCCAAGAGAGAAGAAGGTTTCCTGTTTGAACCAATGAACATTTCTGAACAATTGAACGGAACACATCAATTTCGAGAAGACGTGACTCAACATATTACCAGCGGGGCGCAGAAGGCCTCTGATCAATTACACAAAAAAAAAAAAAAAATAAATAAATAAATATAAAACAAAAAAATTAAAATAAAATTCAGAAAAAGGAAGATTTTGTTTTGTTTTTAAGGTTAGCCCTAACAAAAAAAAAAAAAGTGGCAAGCGTCGTGAGTTCGCGTCCAACTGTAAATTATTATTATTTTTTTTTTTTTTTTTGCCACAGTCGGTCTAAAGTTATGAGTCTGAGTGAACATCGAAGATAATTCGCTTCACATTCTACCCACCAGCAATAACAAGTATTCCAGAAACAATTCCGCAGGAGAGATCGTGGCTAAGCCGCGATCATAACAGCTAACGCTCGAACGTTTCCTTGCGCTGCAGCGGCTACCGGCCACCGGCCAGACGCCACCCGCCGCGCCGCCTGAAATCCGGCGCCGCCCATGTGAACGCGGCGCCACGCTGTCAGTGCATGTATCAACTGTCATTTTCGAATTTGAAGTTCTAGTTGTCATCTTGCAGTTAAGCATTGGATTTTGCATACTTGAAAATCATGAACTACGGTTAAGCATTGTAAAATTGAGTCGCAAGTGGAAATAGGTGTAACATCTGCAACACAACGTTTACTTTTGGTATAACAGAGGGGTGAATGCAGAGGAGGCAGCTAGAAAGATTTGAATTGTGTGTGGAGCGAGTGCTTTTGGGAAAAAAACACTAGAAAAAGATATTCTTGTATCAACAAAGATCGTTCTGACAAGAATGATTTTCCACATTAAGGAAGTCTCGACTACTGATATATGTGATAGATCACCATTTTACCATCATGCGACATTTGCATTCAACAGGCAAAGTTCAGAAGTCTGGTGTAGGAGTACTGCATGTTCTAATTCGAAACAACAAAAGTCAACGGAGTGACTATTATTGAACGTCATCAGGTCGCTCATTGAGCATTCGTATGCAGTACTGTTACTGGTGACGTGTTATGATGCCTTTATCGTTAACTTCCTAAGAAGAAATGAAAGGCTGAGCCCCTCCAAAAGACATAAACTCGAGCAAAGAGTAGTGTGAACATAATATTTTACATCTGATAGCTCCAAAAGTGTGTTTTGGGCTACGAATTCTGCCCCAAGGGCTGTGTGCAACACAGCTGGAATTTGTTGCCAACAACTGAGACACCTTTCGGTCTCAGCGTAAGAAAATCGAGCAACACAACTACATCACATGTGCTACTGCATGATAACGCACTTCTTGATTTGAGACACAAAACTATCCAGGAGACTGAAATTAAAGTCGTCTCTCAGGCACTTGTATCGATAGAGAAGTCCTCTCTCAAGCACTTGTCCCTCTCGTCATATATTCGTAAAGTTTTACCTTTCTCGCTCTTGATCGATCAACCGTCAACGCAATTCATTTCTAGACGAAAATACTCTTAAAACTACTCTGGTATAATGATATCGTTGGAACCAGTAGGTTTCTACTGGCGTAGAATTTGTAAACAACTTAAGCATTGTCAGATCGTTTTAGACATCGTGAAAGAAAATTCTTTTGCTGATTAATTTCTCTTTGATGATTACTGTTGCGTTTAGTAAACTAATGGAAAATCCAATTAAAATATTCACTGTACTAATACAAATTAAATTCAGCATACTACAGAAACATCACGACGGCAGACTATCTTAATAAAGCATTAAGTATCTGTAAGACGATTGAGCCTATTTTAACACGAATTAGTAGGACATTACCGACTTATGACTTCGAAAAGATCTGTATTTACTTCATTTCCTGTATCATTCGCAATTATTATGAAAATGTGGCATTTCATATATATAATTACGTATTCACAACAACAAAAAATATGTCGTCATTATGAATTTGGCAGTACCGTAAGGTTTTCGCTCTGACACTAAGGGTTACTGAAAGTAGCAATGCGCATTTTGCTAAGCGCTGTCTTACGATTCCCTTATTGCGTTTGTATCTGCCTGCTTGAAGCTAAGCTACAAAAGAATTAAAAATCTGGCTGAAGTCACTTCCGAGGTCACTCACACAACACATCAGCTGGTATCCTTCCTGGCACTATAACTGAAACTTGGCAACAGCGCAGAATATGTTTGGCAACTCTGTGACCGGCGAGTTACTTCCTTGATGGCACAGAACTATCCTGCTAAATTCACTTGATATTATCGTGTCATTTCAATTGGATACTGCAAGTGATTTTCTCTTGAGACGTGACATAAGGATATCAGTTAATGCTTTTGAGTCAACGAAAGTGGTTCCACACGGGAAACACAACTACTCTCGTCTCTTACGTTGCGATTTATTTGCCATAGCGGCTACTGAGCCAGTAAGTACGTGAAAGACCCGTACCTGTTCGCTAGCTCGTAGGTAACGTGCTTGCCTGTCAGGTGCACGCTGCCTTTGTTCGCCTTTCGAGACTTGCGGAAAGCAAGATTTTTAGTTCTTTTGTAGCAGAACTACAAGCAGGCAGATACAAATTCAGTGAGGGAATGGTAAGACAACGCTCTAGCAAAATTCGTCTTGCTACTTTTAGTAATCCTTAGTGTCAAAGCGCAAAACCTTACGGTACTGCCAAATTCATAATGCCACTTTCATTTTCTGCCAACATACTTTTTTGTTTTTGTGAATACGTAATTTTATCTATGAACTGCCACATTTTCATAATACTTACGAAGCAAATCATGTGAGGTAACACTTCACCAACTTGTCGGGAAGGTGGAAAAAGCACTACCCTTTCTGGATGCTCTCTGTATCTTCCTGGATGTCGAGGGGGTTCTAGTAATACGACCTTCGAGTAAATGGTTAGAGATGAAGAACCTAGTGGTGAATGAACTCATAGATGAGCTGAATGCGGGAGACTACTCTTGAAAAGAATGAGTAGACGATTTATTCACAATAAGACTTAGAAAATTTGATAGTATTGTTAAACCTGTGTGCACTGAACATTGTGAAAAAGTATTTAAAGACAAGCTGCACGAAAATTGGTGTAGTATTATTTATGGGGAAGCATGTCCAGCACATATACTGAAACATTATGTTTCTCGATGAAACTTTAGAGAGGATAGAGGGTTGTAGTGTATCTAGAGGTAGCCCTGGATGGAAAACTATTATGAACACCTCACATAAAGAATATATTCCACTGCGAAAGATCATCTTATAAGCACTAGAAGCTGCTGTAGGGTAAACTGGGGTCTAAACACAGTACGTACTGGATATACACCTCTGCAAAAATTACAATGATAATTTATTGTCATATAATATGAACACAGTCGAACAGAAGGTGCTGTAGGGTAAACTGGGGTCTAAACCCAGTACGTACTGGATATACACCTCTGCAAAAATACCAATGATAATTTATTGTCATATAATATGAAGACAGTCGAACAGAAGGTGCTGTAGGGTAAACTGGGGTCTAAACCCAGTACGTACTGGATATACACCTCTGCAAAAATACCAATGATAATTTATTGTCATATAATATGAACACAGTCGAACAGAGGGTGCTGTAGGGTAAACTGGGGTCTAAACCCAGTACGTACTGGATATACACCTCTGCAAAAATACCAATGATAATTTATTGTCATATAATATGAACACAGTCGAACAGAAGGTGCTGTAGGGTAAACTGGGGTCTAAACCCAGTACATACTGGATATACACCTCTGGAAAAATACCAATGATAATTTATTGCCATATAATATGAACACAGTCAAACAGAAGGTGCTGTAGGGTAAACTGGGGTCTAAACCCAGTACGTACTGGATATGCTCCTCTGCAAAAATACCAATGATAATTTATTGTCATATAATATGAACACAGTCGAACAGAAGGTGCTGTAAGGTAAACTGGGGTCTAAACCCAGTACGTACTGGATATACACCTCTGCAAAAATACCAATGATAATTTATTGTCATATAATATGAACACAGTCGAACAGGAGGTGGCTGCTAGGGAGTCTGGCAAAGTGCAGAGACTGGCCTGCTTTCAAAAACAGACGGAATTAGCAGGACATCCACTCTTGGGATGGATATTAGGCTAGACATGCCCGCCTTACACCTGTGGCTTAAAATGGAGGCCGCAGCAGGGACATAAAGGCTAAAAATTGTAAATAACTGGATAGAGTTAGAATATACGGAATCCCAAATCAGTATGGCGATGGCTGGGGAAATGCCGACTAACTATACAACAACTTCTAGCTGTTTCAATAAACCTTGCCATGTAACAGTTGGAAGCAGGGAGCAGTGGAAGAACGAACCACTACACCGTTCAGGAGACATAATATAGTGGTATATTGACAGGTCGAAAACAGATGAAATCACCGGGTCTGGTGTACTGCCTAGAATCTCCTTAGGGAAGATGGCCACAGTATTACATAGTATCTTCTATTAGCATGTGCACGGAGGAGAATTAGAGTAGACCCTACAAAAATCGTAGCATCTACTTTTATTCAGACAGCCAAGCAGCTCTGAAATCTCTATCAGCCCGTACAACTAGATCGAAGGTCGTTGCAGAATGCCATGAAGCATTTTCTGTCGGACATGTCCGAAAGAACAGACACCACACATATATCCATATACAGAGTGTTTCAGGAGGAATATTAGATATTTTAGCAGGTGGTAGTACAGACGAATTGCGTAAAAAAATTCCATATAAATGGGTCCACTTTTTATTGTGTACAGAGATACAGCTGTTAGTACGTAACCATAACAAACTCAAAGCAAAGGCAACGGGGACATTCAAAGATGATTTTCAAAAATTCCCCCACCAACTACAATGCGCATTTGACTTCTCTTGATAACACCACGTGTAGGTCGTCTTTGCGTTCTTTTATGAGGGCTGCACTATTCATAATCCGAACGATCAAATCGGCTCTTGGGTTTACTTTATCTTTATAGACTTCGCCTTTAACCATCCCCGCAGGCAAAAATCGAAAGAGATAAGGTCCGGAGACCTTGAAGGCCAAGAAATGTGCCCATATCTAATGATCCATCTTCCAGGAAATGTTAGATTTGGATAATGTGTAACCTGACGACTAGAATGTGGAGGAGCCCCGTCATGCTGGAGGAACATACGCATTATTGTAGCCAAATGAACCTCTTCCAATGACGCTGGAATCTCATTTTCAAGGAAGTGTAGACAACTGGGACCTGTAAGGACCAACATACGAAACGAAAATGCATTGAACCCAGCTATCTGTATGTTCAATAAAAATTGGACGCACGTTATATGTCATTATTTCAACAATTTGTCTATACTACCATTTCCTAAAATATTTACTATACCTCCTGAAACATCCTGTATAATTATTTGGGTCTCCACGGGTCATCGAAAGTTTTCAGTGCTAGACGCACGACATCGTCCGACCCTCGCGGGAATACAGTGTGGACGCAAGCTAGTGGAACAATGGCCGGGGGGTACCGCGCATGTGGTGTGCGGCAAAAATGGGAATTCGCGTCTGACGAGAAGCGTGTGTCGATAGGTGCTGCTGAGAGGTTGACTGCTGTGTCATCATAGTGTCCACCGTCGGAGGTTCGAATCCTCCCTCCGGCATGGGTGTGTGTGTTGTCCATAGCGTAGGTTAGTTTAAGTTAGATTAAGTAATGTGTAAGCTTAGGGACCGATGACTTAAGCAGCTGGGTCTCATAAGTTCTTACCACAAAATTACAAAATTTTAATACCAAAATACTGCATCTCGGCTCTTAAAATAGTGCAATAGAAGCGGACTGGTTAGATGTAACTGAAGAGTCTCCAACTCCGACAGTGGTTAAGAGCGAACCCCAAGAGCATGGCCACTAATAACTGGGAGCGGAATGTCATCCGAAACGTTTTGAAGGACCACGACAGGACCGGATCTTCGACACCTGCCCTCTTTGCATCCGCCTACCTGGTGCTGAAAGCCTTCTCAAAAATTAAAAAACAATAGTGCAGTGATCAGAACGTCTGTCTAGTAAGCAGGAGGTCTGGGTTCGGAGCCCAGTCGGTCACAAATTTTCATCTGCCAAAGTTGCTGTATTTCAACGCGCTGTGACAGTGTGGTCGTCGGTCCTTCGATATTTAAGATGCAATTGTTTTTTGAGGCAATAGAGGTGATTTGCGAACATTTGTCTTGCCATCAATGTAACAGGACTTCAACGGCATCCAACCCTTAGTCATACCTTTGTGGGCGGCCGGAGTGGCCGTGCGGTTCTGGGCGCTACAGTCTGGAGCCGAGCGACCGCTACGGTCCCAGGTTCGAATCCTGCCTCGGGCATGGATGTGTGCGATGTCCTTAGTTTAGTTAGGTTTAATTAGTTCAAAGTTCTAGGCGACTGATGACCTCAGAAGTTAAGTCGCATAGTGCTCAGAGCCATTTGCACCATACCTTTGTGCCGGCGCTAACCGATGTCATATACATGCGAATTAGATTGTAGTTCATATTTAGTCAAATAACGAATGGTCAGTATACAAGTATGCAGGCCTGGGTGGCCGAGCGATTCCAGGCGCTACAGTCTGGAACCGCGCGACCGCTACGGTCGCAGGTTCGAATCCTGTCTCGGGCATGGATGTGTCTGATGTCCTTAGGTTAGTTAGGTTTAAGTAGTTCTAAGTTCTAGCGGACTGATAACCTCAGAAGTTAACTCCCATAGTGCTCAGAGCCATTTGAACCATTTCTTAAGTATACGAGTATTTACGAACAGTAAAATGCAGGATTGGCCCCAAATGGATCTGAGCACTATGGGACTTAAAATCTGTGGTCATCAGTCCCCTAGAACTTAGAACTACTTAAACCTAACTAACCTAAGGGCATCACGTGTGTGATGCCCGAGGCAGGATTCGAACCTGCGACCGAAGCAGTCGCGCGGACAAGCAGGATTGCAGTGAACTGATCACTTAACCAAGTGCAACATGGAGTACTTGTGTAATGAGTCATTCCAGCTGCATAGCTGAGGGTAAGATTTGTTAAGCATTTCGTTGCAGAATTAATGTAATACCAGCACGATAATCTCTGCAGTCATACTGTATTAGGAGCCCGCGATTGGAGTACTATGTTCGTTGAATCGGATTACTCAAGCTGAGGCCAAATAAAGACAAGCGATGACGCCACATCACTATCTTTACTTAAGTAGGTAGTCAGCGCTAAGCCGGCCAGGGTGGCCGAGCGGTTCTAGGCGCTACAGTCTGGAACCGCACAACCGCTACTGTCGCAGGTTCGAATCCTGCCTCGGACATGGATGTGTGTGATGTCCTTAGGTTAGTTAGATTTAATTAGTACTAAGTTCTATGGGACTGATGACCTTAGAAGTTAAGTCCCGTAGTGCTCAGAGCCATTTGAACCATTTTGAGTCAGCGCTAAATTATGTGCGCCACTATTAACGTTACTGTATGCAGCTTGACAGCATAACACCACCACAACTACTGACAACCTGAACCATTATCATCACGCAGTTGTGACTCTCAGTGATTACAGGTTGCTGATGTTTGTCAAGAATAGCGGAAAGCGCCTCTGAAGTTCCATTTGTATTACGACCAAGACGGAGAGAATGCTTAATAACAGTAATAGGTCACCCAGCGAAGAGAAGATTCCACGTATTGTCTCAAGTTCTTGCAGTCTGATATTAATGTAGTTCCGATACTTTCACACTAACGGGTTCTTTTGGCTATCGAGATACTCATATGGGAATCATTAAAGTGTAATTGCTAGAACGCTCAACTACCTTAATAACACCTCATTCTGGATTGAATACGACTCGGAAAGCGACGTTAATTTGACGTTTTCATCGTCTCCTGACGTCTCACTGAATGAGGTCTGCACGCACAGTTGTGTTGCCTGCCGCAAGGATTCTATGAAGTGTTGTGGCAGCTGGCAGTCATTGCTGAATACACACATGTGCAAATATCCTCACTGCTCTAGCGGACCTCGTCTTTGTTGCATTTTTTCCATACCGTAATTAGCACAATAACATAAGGCTTGTTCTGCTGAAGAGCTTGATTCCCACAAGTCCTTAAATAAGAATCTCCTAGCTGGAGTAATACATGAAAGGAAACAGACTGTTGGACAAAAGAATGGACAGCTCCCTGCTTTTGACGTTTCCGATAGCGCCTACGATAAGAATCTGGTGTCATATTATGCTTCAGAACTCTAAACTGTTTATTTTTTTACTTCATACTAAACCAAAAGTTGTGATATGAGACGGCTTATATGCTTCTCAGGAACTTTAATTTTTCGTGTTTATTTTCTCACTTCATATTAAAACAAGGGCGTTAATATGAGAAGAGGAAATGAAATATACGCTTCCAAGACATAATATTTCCTTGTGTGCTATTACTGCATACGTGAAAGCTCTGCAGTTAATTTTTGTATGTTGGATAAATTTTGATATCACCTCACATTCCTTTGTGGGAAGGTTCCTATTTTCTTGGGATTCAAATAGAGTGGACATTTCATCACTGGTTAATATTCTGATGACTAATGACATGATACCCGTTGCAATTGCTCCATGGCACCTGTGAGTAGAGTCTCACGTTGGTTACTATAAGAACACGCAGGCAGTGATACCCGCTCACTGCAGTCAGAGCCAAGGTGATTTCTTTCTGTTTAGGGCGAAGCGTCTGCTGCAGTGTCCACGCTCAGCCAACATAAACAAATCGCGGCGGCATTGGGCACTGCTAATCGCTGCACTTGTCGCGAGCCTCGACAACAAGAGCGCACTGTCTCTGCTAACGACACTGTGGAGTTAATACATCTTACTTAACGTAATACGCAGGACATGGGATGGGTAAAAATTCAGTTTGTAACTTCCCATCGCATTAAAATACTTTACACTCATATTTGGTGCAATATTTATTGTTGGTTGTCTCTCTAATTTTAATAGTATTGACTCAGATTGTGCGTGGACACGAAAACACACACACACACACACACAGTCATTGATTCCAGTGAGGGTGACAAGTACTGTGTGTTGAACAACACATGCACCAGTCAGTTCTTCAGTTGGCGTCGAGTGGGTGAGATTGTTCAATTAAATTACGTTGCAAGAATTGGAAGGAGGGGACTGAAAGTAAATGGACTTGTTGTATGCTAAAGAGCTGCGACAAAGCAAAGCTTGACCGATTATCAGATAATTGTCCACACGGGTTTTGTGGACGAGTATACTTTTAGTAACCAACCCACCCACGATCATTACGTAAGATTTCCAGAGGGCGTAGGGGAATTTATTTCATTAAGTCGTCGACAGTGTAGCGTGATGGTTTACTTCCCACCATACGTTTTCTATATTCGTCCAAAGGTCGCTTGCATTTGTAGGGACATATGGCCATGACCTTGTTATTTAAATAACGTATTTGTAATAAGCACATTGGATTATTATTTTCCACAGTGTTTAAGAATTCAGGCCCTGTCATAGGTAAGTGATCTGGATTCAACAGTCCGATTAAGAATGTGGTTCACCCAGTCTATCATATCATGAGAGTTGTAGTCGGATATTCAAATTAAGACTGACTGGCTGAATCCGATTAGGACGATCTTGTATCGACATGAAATTACCGAAATCTGGTAATTTGAACGTCTGTATTGCAACAATGCTGCGCACATAAATTCCTATTATGGAGTAACAGCTAGCAACTGTCTAAGAAAAAGTGAGAAATATGTCGACTAGCAGCAATGTAACGTAATTATAACCTATATTCATCTGATGGAAAAATGGAATCGAACAATACACATCTATTTCAGTGGTGGGAAGATACTCCATATCAGATTTGCTGATGATATAATGACAATAATAATAATAATAAAAATCGCGTGTGGCCGAGAGGGAAAACCCTCCCCCATATGGGTGGTACCGAGGAAATCAAATACTTGGGATGAACCAAATACTAACACAGTCCTGGACGGCTACTCAATCCGTTGAACCCAAAATCCAGACACATCTGATTGAAAATCACCGCTACTCTGGTCACCGTCTGTTATCTCAATAAGCTTGGCTGAAAATATTTGCTTCCAAAGGCTTCAACACCCTCTGGTCCTGTCTGGTCCCGGTATCACCCAGGCCAAACCAATGAAACACAAGGAAACATGAACTATGCAAGCAAAGGTAACTTTACCCCAGGTGGTACACAACCTGGCCACCGATAGGCGGCAGTTGGATTTTCGCACTCTGGGGAGTCCAGGTTAGCGCGGCAAAGAATATCGAAGATCTCTGGTAAATTTCCCTACAAGCAGAAAACATTCATTTAAAAACTAAACATCGATACATTGGTCCAAACAAGAAACCTCAATAATCTCACAAAAGAAAACGACCGCAAAAAAATTCTCATCCTTGCTCTTCAACAACCACGATTAATTGACAATTGAAACATGCATTACGGAAACCATTGCATCTTCAAGAGAAAAATACAACAAAAGGTAGCGAAAGGCGTACCAATCTTCGGCACTGCATTTCTCGATCTATCATCAACTCTGTCAAAGAAATCGGATCCATCAACAATCGACTTATGACTATGCTCATTCAGAGCCCCTATAAAAGATATTCACTCGAAAATACTATGAGCAAAATTCACCAAGATGACGTGAAAATACTAATGGGAGACTTCAACTCTCTATTTGGGACAGAAAAAACCTGTAGAAAAATCATTGTACAAATTCAACACGCCGAAACGCTTAGACCAACGGCACACGTCTGATTGACATTTGCCAACAATTCAACCACAAAAGAATGTCTTCCCACTTTAGGAAGTAGCCTGTTCCCAAGAAACATGTTTGGCCACCAGGTGCAAGCTTCTTTCGTTCGCCTTTCGAGACTCGCTGAAAGCCAGATTTTTAATTCTTTTGTAGCTTAGCTTCAAGCAGGCAGATACAAACGCAATAAGGGAATCGTAAGACAGCGCTTAGCAAAATGCGCATTGCTACTTTCAGTAACCCTTAGTGTCAGAGCGAAAACCTTACGGTACTGCCAAATTCATAATGACGACATATTTTTTGTTGTTGTGAATACGTAATTATATATATGAAATGCCACATTTTCATAATAATTGCGAATGATACAGGAAATGAAGTAAATACAGATCTTTTCGAAGTCATAAGTCGGTAATGTCCTACTAATTCGTGTTAAAATAGGCTCAATCGTCTTACAGATACTTAATGCTTTATTAAGATAGTCTGCCGTCGTGATGTTTCTGTAGTATGCTGAATTTAATTTGTATTAGTACAGTGAATATTTTAATTGGATTTTCCATTAGTTTACTAAACGCAACAGTAATCATCAAAGAGAAATTAATCAGCAAAAGAATTTTCTTTCACGATGTCTAAAACGATCTGACAATGCTTAAGTTGTTTACAAATTCTACGCCAGTAGAAACCTACTGGTTCCAACGATATCATTATACCAGAGTAGTTTTAAGAGTATTTTCGTCTAGAAATGAATTGCGTTGACGGTTGATCGATCAAGAGCGAGAAAGGTAAAACTTTACGAATATATGACGAGAGGGACAAGTGCTTGAGAGAGGACTTCTCTATCGATACAAGTGCCTGAGAGACGACTTTAATTTCAGTCTCCTGGATAGTTTTGTGTCTCAAATCAAGAAGTGCGTTATCATGCAGTAGCACATGTGATGTAGTTGTGTTGCTCGATTTTCTTACGCTGAGACCGAAAGGTGTCTCAGTTGTTGGCAACAAATTCCAGCTGTGTTGCACACAGCCCTTGGGGCAGAATTCGTAGCCCAAAACACACTTTTGGAGCTATCAGATGTAAAATATTATGTTCACACCACTCTTTGCTCGAGTTTATATCTTTTGGAGGGGCTCAGCCTTTCATTTCTTCTTAGGAAGTTAACGATAAAGGCATCATAACACGTCACCAGTAACAGTACTGCATACGAATGCTCAATGAGCGACCTGATGACGTTCAATAATAGTCACTCCGTTGACTTTTGTTGTTTCGAATTAGAACATGCAGTACTCCTACACCAGACTTCTGAACTTTGCCTGTTGAATGCAAATGTCGCATGATGGTAAAATGGTGATCTATCACATATATCAGTAGTCGAGACTTCCTTAATGTGGAAAATCATTCTTGTCAGAACGATCTTTGTTGATACAAGAATATCTTTTTCTAGTGTTTTTTTCCCAAAAGCACTCGCTCCACACACAATTCAAATCTTTCTAGCTGCCTCCTCTGCATTCACCCCTCTGTTATACCAAAAGTAAACGTTGTGTTGCAGATGTTACACCTATTTCCACTTGCGACTCAATTTTACAATGCTTAACCGTAGTTCATGATTTTCAAGTATGCAAAATCCAATGCTTAACTGCAAGATGACAACCAGAACTTCAAATTCGAAAATGACAGTTGATACATGCACTGACAGCGTGGCGCCGCGTTCACATGGGCGGCGCCGGATTTCAGGCGGCGCGGCGGGTGGCGTCTGGCCGGTGGCCGGTAGCCGCTGCAGCGCAAGGAAACGTTCGAGCGTTAGCTGTTATGATCGCGGCTTAGCCACGAGCTGTCCTGCGGAATTGTTTCTGGAATACTTGTTATTGCTGGTGGGTAGAATGTGAAGCGAATTATCTTCGATGTTCACTCAGACTCATAACTTTAGACCGACTGTGGAAAAAAAAAAAAAAAAAATACAGTTGGACGCGAACTCACGACGCTTGCCACTTTTTTGTTTTTTTTGTTTTTTTTTATTTTTTTGTTTTGTTTTCTTTTGCCGCACAGTCCATGACTATAGCGCCCTAGACCGCTTTTTTTGTTTTTTTTTCTTTTTTTTGCCTTGCCTCTTTTTTTTTGTCTCTTTAGACGCTACCCCCTTTTTGGACCACTTTTTTCCCTTAAAAAGCCCATTAGGAAAATGATGGAACTAAAAAAATAAATAAATAAAAAAATAAGAAAATAAAAAAGAAACCTAAGTGCCACCGCCACTTGTCATCCTATAACAAAAAAAACTGATCCACTTCAGGCGTTGGCTCCTGAGTAAGCCCACCCCAGAGAGCTGCCTATACACCAGGGGAAGTATGGGAATCAAGGTTAGGGCTATTCGTTGCCACTTTTTCTTATTTTTTTATATGATTACATTTAGGGAGCGTGTACAAATGAGAATTCTAGTAACTAAGTGTTACAAGTAAGTGTTACAACAACAAAGGTGGCATAAAAGAGTAATCAAAAAAATAAAAATATAAACCACTGATGTAATTCTAACTAAAAGGTTCTTCAATAATGTAACTGGTTCCACTTGGAGCCTCGCCATCGTTATCTGAAGTCTCCAATAGCGCCTTTGAAGGGCATCTGCAACGGAGGCATTCTGCTTCGCTAGTGCCTCAAGGAAAACAGTAGCCTTGCAGCAGCTTGTCTCTTCCTTTGGTCATGGCTGACAAGGCAGAACGTTGAGCCGTTAGGGTGATGCGGCACAGCACATTAACCACAGCCTGGCACTCCCCAGCTGAGTGGGGGGTTAACTAAAACGCTGCGTAAATAATTTGCGAAGAGCGTACGGTATTTCGGTGTGCGTTCGAGGGCATTGTGAGCATTTTGTAGGAACCACCAGTAATCAAGGTGCTCTTTCTCTCCGTCGCTAAAGATGTAGGCGACGGTAAGTCCCTTGAACCATGTAAGCGCATGATATTTTGCAGCCGGAAAGTAAGTTTCATCGGGACAGAGTACGGTCTGCGGGTCAATCATATCAGGTGTAACCCGGAGGTAACAAGCCAGTATCTTCTGTGTTAGTCGCCAAACTCCGGACGATGATGCGCAAGTAAAACGATGTTCATCAGTATCCAAAAGGTGACAATCTGGGCAATAAGGGGAGTCTGCCAGTCCGATAGTGTGAAGTCGCTGGCGTGTGGCATATTTTTTGTTGGCGATCTGATACCACTTCGAACGCACCGTGGATGACAGAAAGTGGTGGTGTATCGTTTTCCACACTCTTGGCCAGTGAACCGTAGGGTACTTGTTTTCCACCACATTATGGTGAACAGCCCGCAGAAGGTTAGTATAAAAATCTTTCGCCTTCGGTGGACGTGTGGCGGAGAGGTTCAAGCTGACATAGCTGTAATCAAGAATGAAGGTCGACACATGGGAGAGCTGTGGTGCGACGTGCGCAACCGACACCGGCGGGACGTTAGAGGCTGGCATCAGAACCTGTAGTAAACGACCCGTGAGAGAGGTATATTGACTTTTCCATCGTTTCCTCATGTTGCTCATGTAAAGGGCAGCTGCTCTCGCCCTGACGTTGACCAATCCCAGCCCTCCTTTGTGCACTGGGAGGGTAAGAGTGTCGGATCGTACTTTAAAGATATGACCTGCGGAAACGTAGTAACTGAAGGCCGCCTGAAGCCGGCGACCTATCTGCAGCGGTATTGGGAGGACCTGTGCCACGTGGTTGAGTTTGGATGCTACGTGGAGGTTCAAGTATTCAACACGTTGTAGCTGATTCAAGTCGCGGAGCAGGTTCTGTCGCACCATTGCGCGTATGATCTGTAATAACCGTCGGTAGTTTGCTGCAGCTGTTTGACGTACATCTTTCTTGAACGTGATGCCCAAACATCGCAGATCAGAAACTGGTGGGAGGGGAGCGAGGGCTTCCGGTCCGAGACCACGCCCAATGTCCAACGCCGCCGACTTGTTGATGTTCAGAAGACTGCCTGCTGCCTGTCCGTATCGCTCAATCCAGGTTAGTACGCTTTGAACTTCGTCATTGGAACGAACCAGCAGTAGCAGGTCGTCAGCGTATGTCCTATAGCGAAAGGTGACGTCCCGCAGCGTGATACCAGATAGGCGGTGGTTAAGGCCCCCTAGGAGTGGCTCGAGTGCGATTGCATAAAGGTAGGTAGAAAGGGGACAACCCTGTCGTAGAGACCTCTTAATGGGTACTGGTCCTACCGTCCTTCCATTGACCTGGACGTGTGAGCTGGCTGCGGTCCAAAGACGCCGTAGGGTGTCGATGAGGCCCGGAGGGAATCCCATACAGTCCATCACTCGTAGGAGGAAGTTTTGGTGCACTCTATCAAAGGCGCGGTTGAAATCGACGGAGACGATCGCCGCTCTCAGACGGCACGCAGAAGCGATCGCTATTAAGTCCCTGCAGTCACCGGTGGCCGTGTGTATGTTGGCTTCTCCCCCCTGCGACGTCTGTTCTGGAGCGAGGATCATCGGCAAAGTCGTCTTAATACGTATCGCCATAATCCTGGTGAAAATCTTGTGATCGGCGTTCAACATTGTAAGCGGCCGGTAGTCGTTAATCGATAGCCCTCCACCTGGCTTGTGTACTGGTATGAGGAGACCTTCTACAAACGCTGGCGGCACAACACAGTCTGGAGACATAAGTTCGCGGAACATTATAACCCAGCGAGGCATCATGAGGTCACGGAAAGTCCGGTAGAATTCGATGGGCAATCCATCAGGTCCAGGAGATTTATTGGCCGCACCTTTGTCCACGGCGTCTTCGACTTCTTCGAGTGAGATTTCCTCTGTTAGTGCATTCACGGTAGCCTCGTCGATAGTACGTGTTATCTGCTGTAACACTTCAGTAGTGGCCTCGTCAATGACGGTTCTTTCCTTGTAAAGATGACGAAAATGATCCTCCACCGCCTTTACTATGGTTGCTTGGGTCGTACATAAGCGACCGTCGTGTGTCCTGAGTTGTGTGATTAAATGTTGACGTTGTCGGCGCTTATCCGCCACAACGTGGTGCATAGTGGGTTCCTCTGCAACCGTTCGGTCGTGCCGTCGCGAGCGGACTACTGCACCTTCTAGTCGACGCTTCGTCAATGATAGTATGTGAGCCTTGATTCTGCTTTGGTCATGTTGTCTCTCCGGGGAAGGGGGTAAGGCGTCGAGGTCCTTGAGTGCCGCGTAGTAAAAATCGAGGGCCTGTCGATGCAACGCAGTCACGTCCTTGCCATATCGCATAAGTGTCCTACGGATTGCTGGTTTGGCACAGAGGAGCCACCACTCCAGGGTCGAGGTGTATCGTGGGTGGCGGCGTTCACAGTCAGTCCACGTTGCTGCAACTTGTCGACGGCAATCCAGGTCCTGGAGATGAGTTATGTTGAGCTTCCAAAAGCCATTGCTGCGCCAGACTTGTTGGGGGCGTAGGTGTATAGTGCAGATATAGGCACTGTGATCGGAATAGGCTTGAGGCCATAATTTGGCGTCCACCACACCTTGTGTGAGATCTTGTGACACATATATGCGGTCAAGTCGGCTGGCCGAATGACTGGTAAGATGAGTGTGGCCAGAGCGGTTACCGTGGACTTTTTCCCACGTGTCGCAAAAGTGAAGTTCTTGGATCATCGCACCCAGTTCCGGACAAGGCATGTAATGTGGGATTTGGTCCTTGGGATGAAGTACGCAATTAAAATCGCCGGCGAAGACGCTGTGGTCGTATCGTCCAAGGAAAAGGGGAGCGACATCTGTGGAGTAGAATCTGGCGCGGTCGTGACGTCTTGTGGTACCCGACGGCGCGTAAACATTAATGAATCGGGTGTTGAGTGCCGTAAATGCTAGTCCTCGCGCGGAGGGAAGAAACGTGACGTCGGTAACTTCAATACCTTCACGCACTAATATCGCCACTCCGGTGTCTGCAGGGCTACCGGGCGTCACATGTGTGGCGTAACCGTAAAAGTGCGGGAGTGCAGTCGTTTTCACTTCTTGTAGGAAAGCAAAGTCAACTCCCATGGCTCGTATGGTTTCTTTCAAAAGTTGGATCTTGATAGGAGAACTGATCATGTTGATATTCATTGTCGCCAGGCGGTAAGCCTGGCAACGCGTTGTTTGGGCGAGGTTATCCATGTTGAAGTTGGAGAGAAGCGAACATCGGAAGTAATGTCACCCCCCGCCAAACGCGGTCCTCCCTGTGCTGCTTATGCTGCATGATCCGGCGGCGCCTCAGCTGGCCGCGGGTCGGGATCTTGTGTCTCGACGTCCTCGGCCCACGAAGCGGGCGCAGATGTCTGTTCATGTTCCATAGCCTCGGAATGTTTGGTAGTAAGGGACCGGGCGACTTCGCTGCCTGCACTGGTACCTTCCCGCTGCTCACTGTTTCTGTCAATGGGCTGATGTTCGAAAGCTGCATGTTTTTCTGTCTGTTCTGCAAGGTTGGAGTCAGTGGAAACAGCCCCAGCTTCGCGGCTGGCTTCTTGAGGGGTCAGTTGTTCTTCCCCGGCCGAATGCGAACCGCTGTGTTCCGACACGGTCCGACGACGGCGCTTTCGGCGTTTCGGTGATCGCTGTTTCCGTACATGGCCTTCATTGTCAGAAGACGGCACTAACTCACGCTCCGCCGGAACAAACGCTTCGGTCGGTGCAATCAGGGAATCAATTGCCATCTTGCCGGCGTCAATGTCTGTCGCGTTCGGTAGCTCCAGAGTCGTAGTACTATTTTCCACCACTGGCCAGGTCGGCGGATCATCCAGGTTGTTGTCCGTGGAAAGTGATTCTTGTACCGCTGAAGCGGTCGGCCGTGTCTGTTGTGTGGAGAACGTCGTGAGCGCCGCCGCGTAAGTCACGGGTAGAACAGTCTTCGCCGCTGGTAGTGCAACGTCCTTCGGTGGGAGTTGTGTGATCCGACGCTGGAGGCACTCGGAACGAAGGTGTCCTTCTTTGCCGCATCCGGAACACGTCTTCGGCTGGCCATCATAAATAACTATGGCCCGGCATCCTCCTATCTGTAGATAGGATGGCACGTGTCGTTGGAGATCTATGCGCACTTGGCGTACTCCATTGAGTACGGGATACGTCTTAAACTGGGTCCATTTTTCAGCCACGTGTTCGTGTACCGTGCCGTAGGGGCGGAGCGCCGCTACAACTTCTGCCGCCGGGAGTTCAAATGGAAGTTCGAATATGCGGATAGTCCGCAGTCCCATTGCGGCATGGCCAACCTCGACGTTGCCAACATTGCCATCTGCGTGGCAGAAGCGGAGTTCTTGTTTCATCTCACGAAGCACCTTGTCGCATGTAGTTTCGTTTATGAGCTTTACATAGACCGTGCTACTGACGATCGAAAAATGAATGCCGACAATGTCGGCAGCCGGGATCTTGGCTTCCTCTTTTAAAAAGCGTTCGACTTCGAGCGCCTTTGGTCGGGTAAAGTCGTTCCGAAATGTGAATTTCAAGGTTGATCTTCTGTATTGGTTTGCCATGGTCTTGTAGCGCTACGGCGTCACGTTAGTGTCGGCCGAAGAAAGTAAACAAGGCGCGCGGGCTCTCTCTGACAGCGGAGAGCATACACCGCACGTCTGCTTCGCTCGGCTGCGAGAGCCTCACTGCGTCTCGGAAGTAGACAACACTTCCTCCTGAGAATTTGGCATCTTACAGTGTTGCCAGATTGTGCGGATGGCCGGACTTAGAGTTGTCAGGGTCGGTCAGTTTTATTGGCCACCTTAAGTGAATGACTCGGACTTAGTCTCGGTGGCGGCGGGCCGGCGGTCAGTTTTATTGTCGGAGACTGTACGTGCTCTTCTCTTACCAGGGGCTCCAGATATTATTCTACGCAAGTGTTTAACTTGTGTTTTTGTCTCTGATTAACATAATTTTTTGAATAAAAGAAAGTCATGCCGTCGAGGGTATCATTATCATGAGCTGGTTCCCATGGAACAGGCGCTGGAAGCCAATGAGTTCATGCGAACAGCAGATGCGTTACTGCAAAATGGTATTAACAACTGAGTCTGTGAAGTCAGTTGGAGAGAGTTTGCTTTACAAACAGTAACAATTGATCACATTATCTTGAGCTTCCAGCTGTACCAAGTGGTTTAAAATGCTGACTACTCCTCGGCCATTGTCAAGTGTTCACGTCACAGATGGTATCGCCGTAGTAGCAACAAAAAGAGAGTCACCACTTGACAATGACTGAAGAGTACTGAGCCGAAAGCTCGTGGATTTTAAACCATTAGACGCGGCTGGAAGCTCGAGAGAATTTTGTCAGTGTATATACCGCTGAGAAACCATGCATTAGTAACCACTGATCTCACAGGATGCCTGACCACAATACTACCTGTCCAAACAGGTCTCGGAAGGCCCGTTGCTACAGACCGATCGCCGTGTCATCCTCAGCACGAAGGCTGGGGAATCGGTGTACCTGTCTCGTCAATGTAATTGGCAGAAAGCAAAATATAAAATAAAGTAGATAATTGTGGCACACGATGTGCCTCTTAAGGGTCGAAAATGACAGCTGCTGCAGTCAAGCAACTCATCCAGGATCAAACTGGACAGTAATATGTAGCTGCAGTTTGTTGCAAAAATGAGCACGTCGAACCGTCTCCCGTCTCAGACGTCCACATAGTATTATTATGCTGCGTTTTCATCTAGCCAGTCGACACCTCAGTAAGTATTCACGTGTTAAGCTGTTCTTTCGATTATCCAGGGTACGTGCCAGATTTACAACCGACCAACATTAACTTATTTTTACGTAATGAATATCCACCATTCCTGACCATAGTTCGTCAATGGACAAACTGCAGTCAGTGACAGATACCAGTTGATATAACACAGCCTCTCTGGGCACGGCCTCCTTTCATCGTTAAGTCTTCGTCTCAAACTGGTTGCACGACCGAAACTTGTCACCAGCTATAGATGTAAATTAAACTTGCGATCTCAACTGCTACATTTTTTCTGTATTAACTACAATCGCTGAGTTTCTTCATGACGACAAAACTTCTCTCCGTCTTTTTTTTATTTTTTATTCTGAAAATGGTCTTTGTGTTACTTATATGTAGAATAGTCATAATCACAAATTCAAATTGCCAGGTTAATGGCGTAGCACTTGCAGAAGTAGATTCTGACATTGAATCGGCTCAGTCCACACTGTGACACTTCATCATTCTGAATATTCTTATCCCGTTTTGGCCTCTGAAGAACACAACGTCAAAGAAATGAATGAATAGTAGAAACACTACCTGGGAGCTCATGGAGCCTATACGGGTGATAGTACACTCGACTGAAGGCTGGTCGTGTGTACGCGGTGGGGCGGGCGCAGCTGCCAGCACGAGGCGCATCTCCCAGGCGCTACCCTCTGGCGTCCTTCGATGCCTCAGCAGGGCGATCGGATCTAAGTTTGCCAACAACTTCGGAACGGCCTTGTGGGAGCTTCTCGCCGCAGTTGTGCCGCCGGTGCCAGCGACAAACACTTTTCGCTACACCCAGGAGCCCAAGAGCATGTCTCCGCGGCTTTTTGTCAAAAGGAACTTCCCGCCAATCCAAGCGCTTCCTGCGACGAGTACACCAGCAGCAACCAAACTATTTAACTGCGGCGTGGGAGTCAGTTTCGAATAATTATTATGTTCGGGGATGTGGCTTAATTGCAAGTAAGTACGCAGGTTGAGTTCTTTTCTGGTTTCAGGTTGGGGCCCAATCTTGTCCTGAACGTGAACGAGCGTACTTTCGTCTTGTTTCACGTATTTCTTCTTGTAAATTCTTTTAAACGAAGCTGACTTAGATATTTTTCTGTGTCTTGCACTTATAACATCTTTGTAGAATGTCAACTTTTAGCAAAGTTGAACAATAAAACTCAACGCAAGCAAAACGAAGATAATGGGAAGAAGTCTAATTAAATCAGGTGATGCTGAGGCAATTAGATTAGGAAATGAGACGCTTAAAGTAGTAAATGAGTTTTGCTATTTGAGGAGCGAAATAAGTGATGTTGGTCGAAGACGAGAGGATATAAAATGTAGACTGTCTACGGCAAGGAAAGCGCTTCTCAAGAATACAAATTTGTTAACATCGTGAATAGATTTCATCTACATCTCCATTTATATTCCGCAAGCCACCCAACGGTATGTGGCGAAGGGCACTTTACGTGCCACTGTCATTACCTCCCTTTCTTGTTCCAGTCGCATATGGTTCGCGGGAAGAACGACTGCCGGAAACCCTCCGTGCATGTCATGAAGTGTGTAGCCGTGTATGGAAGTGAAACATGGACGATAAATAGTTTAGACAAGAGGAGAATAAAAATTTCGAAATGTGGTGCGACGAAAGAATGCTGAAGATTAGATGGGTAGATCACATAACTAATGAGGAGCTACTGAATATAATTGGGGAGAAGAGCAATTTGTGGCACAACCTGACTAAAAGAAGGGATCGATTGGTAGGACACATTCTGAGGCATCAAGGGACCACCAATTTACTACTGGAGGGACGCTTGGAGGGTAAAAATCATAGAGGGAGACCAAGAGATGAATACACTGAGCAGATTCAGAAGGACATAAGTTGCAGTAGTTACTCGGAGATGAAGAACCTTGCACAGGATAGAGTAGCATGGAGAGCTGCATCAAACCAGTCTCCGGACTAAAGACAGCAACAATAACAACAACAACAAGACAAACTCTGTTGTATTCAACAGGAGCGACATAAATTAAGTTTACAGTCACCTGACTTAAGCGACAAGTTGGTGGTACATTTGTATTGTGTTGTCTATCAAATGATTTCGGAATAATTTCTACATTCATTCCAGTGAGGGTATTATTTTAGTAGACTTCTCGTAGAAACATGTTTATGATTGAAATTATATGTCGTATATGATGTAAAACGTTGTTAGAGATAAATGAAACGTAAAAACGCACCATGAGACAAAAAGCCAAGTGCGCACTTAACAGTGTGGCTGATATCCAAAAAATAAATGTCAGATTGACGTAGCACAAATTTTGTCGATACTGTAATGGCCAGAGGGGAAACGTTGTGGTAACTATAATTACTTCTAAGACTTCCGTAGGCAGTGAAAGTCATTATGCTAAAAAAGCTGCATTCATCGAGACATTGCTTTAGGAAGCAACAACACTTGCAACGAGTGCATTTAAGCAACTACTCTCTCACAACCAAAGGAGGCGATTTTATAAAACACTGGTGTGAAAAACTTAACGACAAACGCAACTTTCACAAGATGTGTTACAGTACATGTTTCTTAATATGGTGTGTGATCATCACGAATGGTAATGCGTGCTGTGCAACGTGACCCCATTTTGGACAAAGTTTATAAGGAGATCTCGTGGTAGGGCGTTCTGTTCCTCCAGCAGCTAAGTTGCTGGATGATCGCTGGTGCATCCGGACGTGCTGCAGTACGTTCCCCGATGCACCCCACACGTGCTCGATGGGATTTAAGTCGCGGAAGCCACTCCATTCGGCGAATAACCTCTCGTTCCGAGAGCTCTTCCAACTGCTCTGTTCGATGCGGTCGCGCATTGTCACCCATAAAAAATGAAGATGGGCCGAAAAGGGGAAGGAGTACGGTGTCAAAATAGCGTTATCCAGTAAGAGCACAGTGTTCAAATATTTGGAGGTCAGTATGCCCATGCAACGTTATGCCTCCACACACCATAACACACGGACCACCAAAATGATCGTGTTAGACCATGTTGCTGGTGCACTGCGCACACTCATATGGCGAGAGGTGGGAACACGTAAAGTCGCCAGGGCTGCGTTTGCAGTGACAGCAGGGCGACAATATTCTGGCCGTTGTAGAGCGTCGGGAAGCCACTGTTACTATGACAACATTAAAGAAAACTATCAGTTCAACAGCTGTCATAATGCTATAATTGTTTCAGACCTTATCATTTTAAAATAAACTGTTAATGTTTAACTCTTCGAAGGATAGTAAGGAAAAAATTATCAGAACACAGTTGAAAAAGCAACGGAAAAAGCATGCCAAATTTAAGAGAACACAAAATCTTCAAGATGGCGATGCTTTACAGAGGCTCGAATTTAGTGAAGAATTCAGTGCGTGATGTTTTCAATAGTTCCCGCAACGAAACTCCGTCTCGAAATATGACATAAAATCCAAAGAGATTCTTTCGTATGTAAAGTATGCGAGTGGCAAGACCCAATCAGTACCTTCACTACTAGATACCAATGGTAACGTTACCGATGACAGTTCCACTAAAGCGGAATTCCTATTCGCGGTCTCTAGAGATTTCCCCACCAAAGAAGGGGAAAAATATTCCAGAATTTTAATAAAGAAGAGCGGCTAACATAACTAACTTAGAATTAGATATCCTCGTTGTGGCAAAGCAAATTGAATCACTTAATAAAGGCAAGTCTTCCGATCCAGATTGTATACCAGTTATGTTCCTCCCAGAGCATGCTAATGCACTAGCCCCATACTTAGTAGTCATATACAACAGCTCGCAATTAGAAAGATCCGTACCCAAGAAGCTGCACGACACACCAATACCCAAGAAAGGAAATATGAGTAATCCGCTGTATTACCGGCCCATATAAGTAATGTCGATTTGCTGTAGGAATTTGGAACATACACTGTCCTCGAACATCACCTCGAAAAAAACTATTTATTGAAAAATAGCCAAAAGAAGTTAAAAATATATTGTTCTTGTGAAACGGAATTAGCTATTTATTCAAACGACGTAAAGAGTGCTATCGACAGGGGATCTCAAACTGATTCCACATTTCTATATTTCCAGAAGCCTTATGACACTGCTCCTCTCAAGCGACTTCTAAGAAAATTGCATGCCTATGGGCTACAGTCTTAGTTGTCCGACGAGGTTTGTGGTTTCCTGTTAGAAATGTCTCAGTTCATAGTAACTGACGGAAAATCATCGAGTAAAACAAAAGGGATTCTGGCATTCCGCGAAGGAATGTTGTAGGCCCTCTGCTGTTCCTAATCTACAGTATATACACGATTTACGAGACAAACTTGATCTACGTCTACGTCATCTCCGCAAGCTACCTAATGGTGTATGGTGGAGGGTACTTTTTGTACCACTAACGGAGCAGTCCAACGCTGTTCCACTCGCTAATAGCGCCTGGGAAGAATGATTGCCGGTAAGCCTCTTGGCTATAGTTTCTCGAATTTTCTCCTTGTGGTCATTACGCGAGACGTTTGTCGGGGAAGTAATACGCTGTCTGACTCGGCCCGGAAAGTGGTCTCTCGAAATTTGAATAGCAAATCTCTCCGTGATGCACAACGCCCCTCTTGTATTGTCTGCCAATGGAGTTTTTTGAGCATCAGTATAACGCTCTCACGTCGGCTAAACGATTCCGTGACGAAAGGCGCCCGCCTTTTGTAGGATTTTCTCTGTCTCTTCTGTCAGTCCTACCTGGTAAGAATTTCAGATAGATGAATCATACTGAAGAATCGGTCGAACAAGTGCCTTATAAGCCACTTCTTTTGTGCATGAGTTACATTTCCTTAAGATTTTTCTTTTGATTCTGAATCTGGCATCGGTTTTTCCCACTATTTGTTTCACTTAAGGTCGATCTGGATAGTTACTCCCAGATATTTTACGATTGATAGAGGTTTGCCATCAATAGAGTAGCTGTACAGTAACGGATTTCTTTTCCTTTGTACGTGCAATGTGTTACATTTATTTACATTAAGGGTCAACTGCCAGAGCCTGCACCATTCATTAATTCTCTGGAGCAGGTTACCTTGCACTAAGAACGTGGGTGCACTCAGCGACAAATGATAGAGCATAGCAATAAGTCGTCCTTTTTTGCAGGTTTTATTTGGCACATCTAGATTTCGGCTAGCGCCTAGCCATAATCAATGCACGATTTCGTAGTATCAATGCATTTCAGTTTCCTGTTGTTCGAGCGTCCGTCACAGTTCTTTCAAAACTCGGTCTTGAAAGAACTGTGACAGACGACCGAACAACAGGGAACTGACATGCGTTGTTATTTTCTGCTGCTGTTCCTATTACCCTGCATTCGTCTGACCAGCAACCCTTATCTTCCTACCATTTCACTTTATTGACCACTCTATATCGAGATTGAGCGTTTCAAGTCAATATCTTCTAGTTTTCCTCCACGTTCAAACTTTTGATGTTCTACGGTCGTAGAGTGTTACCATTTCGTGGTTATTCAATCTTCTTCTTATAGTTGCCACCACCTTTTCAGTTGTCCCCCGGATATCCCAATGGGGGACTAATTCCGAATTTTTTCCTTATCAAGAGATCATCACGACCCTTTTCCAGTTACAGGCCACATATCATCTTGATAAACATTGTCTTTAAAGCAATGGCTTCCATTGCGTTCTGTTTCCTCACGCCATTTATTATTGCTCAAAAAAATGGTTCAAATGGCTCTGAGCACTATGGGACTCAACTGCTGGGGTCATTAGTCCCCTAGAACTTAGAACTAGTTAAACCTAACTAACCTAAGGACATCACAAACATTCATGCCCGAGGCAGGATTCGAACCTGCGACCGTAGCGGTCTTGCGGTTCCAGACTGCAGCGCCTTTAACCGCACGGCCAATTTGGCCGGCTATTATTGCTGATTCTTCCGATTTTTAGGAGAAGTTTCCTACCCAAAGGTCTAGAGGGTCTACGCCTCCGTCCTCTTTGGTAAGGCCGTTATCAGAACAACGGTGAACCTTATACCAGAAGTCTTCTGGTGCCACTGCTGATTCTACTACGCCAAATGACAGTTCCTTGGAAATTTAATTGCAAAAATAAATATTACTCAAAACAACTGCGACATGATGATTTCGATTTTCAAACATTTAAACATTGTCTATGATACCAGAGTCGGTTGATGGAACTCAACGATATTTCAGAAGACAATGCGGTGTATATGTTCATTCAAGCATGTGTCACCGTTGTCCGAAGGTTCCCGCTTCTACAGATATTTGATGGACGGTATTGGATTCTGGCTCGTGGCATACCCGAGTGATTTCAGCTCTCACTCTGAAAAAGTAAACCAATGGCCAGAAGTGGATGACGGAGTAAACAACAGTGTTGATATTGTCCTCCTGGCCATCTTCGAATCTGACTTTTACGTAAGCTGCCAATCGTTCCACAGCTCACTTTCAGAAGCAACTGCTGCCTCACTCCAGTAACTTGACCATGAACAGAATGGAGAGATTTGTATATGAGAAATAATATAATGTTGGGGAATATACATTTTTATTGTGACTGTTTGGGTTCCCGATAGACAAAGTATGGACTGGCCGTTAATGAAAATTTGAGGAACGAAGTTACGGTGGTACCCTATGTGGCTACCGGTACGAGACGCATTGTGCGTGCACGTATGTACGCATAAAATTAGCACAGTTCATCTGTTACACAATTATCATTTCCTCTGTACTCATATTACATCACTTTTGTCGCATTTACAAGATGCTGTCAGTACCCATTTGGTGTAAAATCAACGGGAAAAAAATACCGCAGCACATGTCTAGGAGGTTATGTTGGTTGGAAAGCAAACGGCGCAGCTATAAACTCCCCAATTTCTCAGGTGTCTAATCCTTCGTCACCATCCGCTCCATTCCCTCTTTCCCGCCAACCTTAACTACCAGTCTCGTTGGAATTTGGCTGAAACGAGCTCAGACAGATGGACTTGCGTTTTGGCGCAAAGAATGACGAGTGTGAACGTAAGTAAATGAAGACTGATATGAATTTGTTTATATACTTACGTCCATACACCTCACACAGCTGCTGTAATAAGTATTTGATAAATCGATGTATTTTCGTATTTTATCATATGAATTTGGAGTATGTATTGTGAAATTAGAAGTCTGGAATTTTTGCCTATGCTTCAACAAAATTCGACGGAGCGACATTGTTTTCCAGTTGCTTTATTCAGTGTGCAAACTGTATTAGTAGAGTCACAAATGGCTGTTAATGGCGCACCATACTTTTTCTATTTGAGAACTGTCAAGCTCTTGCCTCTTTAATGGCATTTAACACACAACAAACGGTGGTATTACAATACTACACAACTCAGTATTAACTTGTTAAATGACACCGTACCATAATCAATGTGTGGCAGCTGACTGAATTGAAATTTAATGATGGCCACGATCGATTGTTGCCGCTACTATTTACCAAAAATTGTGTAGTTACTGCATTAAAAAAAGTCAGTGAGAACAGGAGAAAGAGATTCCACAATTCTGATATCTGGTGCGGAAGCACGACAGATTAAAAAAAATTTAAATTGTCCCTTGTTCAACATCTTTGCTTTAGGTATGCAATGCATCCACCAATAAGGTATTCGAAGTTAAGTTTCGTCTTTTTTCCTCTAGGTATTAATTTATATTGTAATTTATTGGCTGTGGAGAAAGTTGGTACGATTTTTTGCGATGCGAATCAATAGTACAGTCTATGGTGGTAAATATTTAAAACTATGCTTATGTTGGTTGTTGATTTCATTTTCTTGACCACTCTCCGTGTCACATTGTTTGGGAAACATTTAATAGAACTCGTCGATTCTGAAAAAAAAGGTTCTCTCGAAGAATCAGGACGGAGTTTTCGGAAAAATCACTCTTTGGAACACAGTACATTTTACCCACGTAGGTTACGATGCCACCAGTAGACGTAGGTCAGCACGTAGATTCCACCTCCCCAGATTTCAGAAAGACGTTGGACACAGTACCACGTCGTCGGCTACAACCAAGGTACAGCAGTGCTGTGTATCTTCACATATAAGTGATTGGTTCAATGAAATTTCGACAGGTATTGGGCTACGAACGTCAAACGGGAACGAATGTGACCTAAGGAGACATAAAATGATCACTAACGTTGGGTAACCTAACAGCAGATGTAGATCCCTTCAACTTCGACGATTTGTAGCGTCGTTTGATGAAGATCGCAAACATGCGTTACTGCCCACAGTTTGTTTCTCGAGATACCCTCAACAACATCTCGAAATTGATAGAATCTCTTTGTTAAGAACTCTAGGTTGCAGTATGGACCAAAACAAGAAAAAAATTCTAGTAAACCTGGGCTGTAAAAAGCATACCTTAAGAGCTAAGAGCACTTGTTCATGTTAGCTACTGTGAAACTCATCTATTGTACCATACAAGTACTCCCAGCTGTTAAGGTATACATTTTAGAGTCCATGTTTACTGCATATTTTTCTTATTTTGCTCCATAGTACCAACTCTGAAAGTTTGACGGTGGAAGTCTGACACACACTGATATATCGTTGCCTGTAAAAAACGAATTACTGTGTACATCCCCTTTTATAGATAAATACGCGTAACATATCACAGAATCTATAACTGACTACTAGATTTCTATCTCTACATCGTCTGATATTCCGTAAACACTGAAAAGTAACCTGTGTAATTTCACAAAATGCTGGTGAAAAATGAACGACTAAAAACCAGAGATTTATAATTGCACGAATATAAATTACAGTACAATGCTGAAAGATACGTTTAAGAACGAAGTTGAACTTATAAAAAATGAGGAGGTTCTGCTCTAAATTGGTGAGGAGCCGAAGAGACAGGATAACTGGAGAATTGTTAAGACACCAAGGACTAACTTTCATGGCACATAGGACAGATACAGATGGGGAAACTGTAGGGCAATACAAAGATGAGAAATTCTTTTTCCTGTAGAGTCATCAGTCTCAATGGTTTGATGCAGCCAGCCGCGGATGAATCTGGTGTCCAGATCTTCATTACACAGCAGCACTTGCACCTTAAGTTCTCAATTACTTGTTAGGTGTTTTCCAATCGCTGTCTTCCTCCACAGTTTTTGTACTCTACGTCTACTTCTACATCTACATCTACATGGATACTCTGCAAATCACATTTAAGTGCCTGGCGGAGGGTTCATCGAACCACCTTCACAATTCTATATTATTTCAATCTCGTATAGCGCGCTGGAAGAATGAACACCTATATCTTTCCGTACGAGCTCTGATTTCCCTTATTTTATGTAAGTCGGTGTAACATGAAAGTTATTCTCTAATTTCTTAGGACGATTGCTATCATTCTGTCCAATATGAACCCAATTTTCAACGTTTTTCTGCAACACCAAATCTCAGACGCTTAGAGTATGATCTTTTTCGGTTTTTAAACTTTCCCTTATTCATCACCACAAATGATGTGCTTCAGACGTACATTTTCAGAAATTTCTTCCTCAGATTAAGTCCTATGTTTGATGCTATGTAGTAGAGGACTTTTGGCCAGGAATGCTCTCTTTTCCTTTGCTGTTCTACTTTTTCTCCCCTTTGCTTCCTCTGTCATGGGTTACTTTCCTTCCAAATTAATATAATTCATTAGCATCGTCTATTTCGTGATCCCAAATTGTGATATTAAGCTTCTTGCTATTCCTACATCTACTGCTTCTCATTAGTTTTGTCTTTCTTCGCTTTGCTCTCAGCCCATATTCTCTACTCATTAGACTGTTCATTCCATTGAACAGCTCCTGTAATTCTTCTTCACTTTCACTGAGGATAAAATTATCATCAACGAATCTTGCCATTGGTATCCTTGCATCGTGAATTTTAATTACACTCTCAAACTTATGTTTCTTTGTGCTTCGTCAGTGTATAAACTGAACAGCGGTCGTGAAAGAACACATCTTCGTCATTTTAATGCCAGCACTTCGTTCTTGTATTCTATTCTTATTATTCTTTCTTGCTTCTTGTACATAACGTTTACTGCCCGTCTTTCTCTTCCTATTACAGCTTACAAGTATTTCTCTGAGAATTTCGAACAAATTGCTCTATTTTGTATTGCTCTGTGGTTTTTAGTGTCGACAAATCGTAGGAAAGTGTCTTGCTTATTCTGAAGTCTTGCTTCCATTATCAATCGCAACGTCAGAGCAGTATCTTTGATGCCTTTAACTTCCCGAAAGCCACACTCTTCGTAATTTAATAGGTATTCAATTTCCTTTTCTGTTCCTCTAGGTATTATTCTCGTTATTCATTATATGTTTTGGCTGTTAATTTGCTTGAGGGATAGTTATCGTACTTAACTACCATACTAATTGGATACTATGTGGATGATCTTTTACTGGCAGGCTTACGGTCTCTACCTAGTCACGTGGACTGAACACGACAAATCAAATAATAGTTTTATTGTAAGATCCGTCGACAATTTTTTAGAAATCCTGATGGAATGTTATCTTCTGCCTTACGCAATTGCAAATCTCGCTTAAACGCTAGTAATCTTCCACATCCATTCCCATTTCTTCTTTTAACACGTCACCGCACATTTCCGCTTTCTCGCGGAGGACTTCCGTGTACTCTTTCTAGCTCTCTGCTCTTCTGCATTTAACAGTGGAATACCTCTTAATGTTACTACCCTTGATTTTAGTTTCACTCAAGATTGTTTTGACTTGTTCTACAGATGCGAAATTTAACCGACAGGAAGAAGATGCTGTGATATGCAAATGATTAGCTTTTCAGAGCATTCACAAAAGGTTGGCGCCGGTGGCGACACCTACAAGGTGCTGACATGAGGAAAGTTTCCAACCGATTTCTCATACACAAACAGCAGTTGACCGGCGTTGCCTGGTGAAACGTTGTTGTGATGCCTCGTGTAAGGAGGAGAAATGCGTATCATCAGGTTTACGACTTTGATAAAGGTCGGATTGTAGCCTATCGCGATTGCGGTTTATCGTATCGCGACATTGCTGCTCGCTTTGGTCGAGATCCAATGACTGTTAGCAGAATATCGAATCGGTGGGTTCAGGAGGGTAACACGGATCGCCGTGCTGGATCCCAACGGCCTCGTATCACTAGCAGTCGAGATGACAGGCATCTTATCCGCATGGCTGTAACGGATCGTGCAGCCACGTCTCGATCGCTGAGTCAACAGATGGGGACGTTTGCAAGACAACAACCATCTGCACGAACAGTTCGACGACGTTTGCAGCAGCATGGACTATCAGCTCGGAGACCATGGCTGCGGTCACCCTTGACGCTGCATCACAGACAGGAGGGCTTGCGGTGGTGTACTCAACGACGAGTCTTGGTGGACGACTGGCAAAACGTCATTTTTTCGGATGAATCCAGGTTCTGTTTACAGCATCATGATGGTCGCATCCGTGTTTGGCGACATCGCGGTGAACGCACATTGGACGCGTGTATTCGTCACCGCCATACTGGCGTATCACCCCGCGTGATGGTAGGGGGTGCAACTGATTACACGTCTCGGTCACCTCTTGTTCGCATTGACGGCACTTTGAACAGTGGACGTTACATTTCAGATGTGTTACGACCCGTGGCTCTATCCTTCATTCGATCCCTGCGAAACCCTACATTTCTTCAGGATAATGCACGACCGCATGTAGTAGGTCCTGTACGAGCCTTTCTAGATACAGAAAATGTTCGTTTGCTGCCCTGGCCAGCACATTTTCCAGATCTCTCACCAACTGAAAACGTCTGGTCAATGGTGGCGGAGCAACTGGCTCGTCACTATAGTCCAGTCACTACTTTTGATGAACTGTGGTATCGTGTTGAAGCTGCATGGGCAGCTGTACCTGTACACGCCATCCAAGCTCTGTTTGACTCAATGCCCAGGCGTACCAAAGCCGTTATTACTGCCAGACGTGTTTGTTCTGGATACTGATTTCTGAGGATCTATGTACCCAAATTGGGTGAAAATGTAATCACATGTCAGTTCTAGTGTAATGTATTTGTCCAATGAATACCCGTTTATCATCTGCATTTCTTCTTAGTGTAGCAATTTTAATGGCCTGTAGTGTATATTGCTGTATTCCTGACTTTTCCTGTACACTTTAATAACTGAGTCTTTCGTCCATGAACTAAAATAATTCTTCTGTTACTGAATGTTTCATTGCAGTTCCTTTCGTTGCACTTTCGTTTGTCTGTCCAACCTCTGTGCTTGTCTTTATAGAGATGATTACGTTTATACTGATGTTCAGTCCTCTCTAACTGAACTGGCTACCGTGGCCTTGATTATCGCAGTATGCAGGGTGAATCACAATTTGCTCCGCAAATGTTGCAGGACGGGAAAATGCAATTGATGTGCGGTTTTCATAGAGTAGATAGGTAGTAAGGGGTGCGTATGGTCAGCTACTCAACAGATTGTAATAATACTTAGAGAGTTTATTTTCTGTGCAAACATGGGTACCGGTAGCGGCAATGCACGCTTCCAGTCTGGTGTGCAACGACTGCTGTATACGTGCTAGCATTTCAGCGGGGATGTCTGAGCAGGCTGCAGTAACGCATCGTTGCATATCATTGGGTGTAGTTGGTATGACCTTGTAGACCGCGGCTTCAGCTTTCCCCGCAGAATAAAGTCTACAGGCGTCAAATCCAGGGAACTGTCCGGCCAAAGTACAGATCCTCAGCGTCCAGTTCAACGATTTGAAAACAATTCGTGAATACATGTTGTAGTCCTTCATGCACTGCGAGCTGCAAAGTTATCATATTGGTGAACATTTTTGGAAGGTGACTATTGACAGCCATCAAGTAATGTATAAAATACATGTTTGACCATCAGCTGCTTTTTTAATAAAAACTCAAATATCGACCGGTTTTAGTTGCAGATAATCTTGACGGATTCTGCCCAAAGATACAAAAATAAAAAGAAGAAATGGAAATGTCGTGTGGCTAGGGCCTGCCGTCGGGTAGACCGTTCGCCTGGTGCAGGTCTTTCGATTTGACGCCACTTCGGCGACCTGCGCGTCGATGGGGATGAAATGATGATGATTAGGACAACACAACACCCAGTCCCTGAGCGGAGAAAATCTCCGACCCAGCCGGGAATCGAACCCGGGCCCTTAGGATTGACAGTCTGTCACGCTGACCACTCAGCTACCGGGGCGGACATAAAAAAAAGAAGAAAAAATACATGTAATATACAGAAAATGGCACAAACTATTTTTCCAAGCAAGTGCAAAATGTATATGAATATTTACAGGGTTAAGCCACAAGATCTGTCATTACATACATATTCGACACGCAGAGCTTGCCGTGAATTCCGGCATAGCACACTGGACTTTGGAAGGCAACCATAAAGATGACATGAATAAACAGAGCAGTACTGAAGAGAAGATTAGAGGTATACGTATTACAATTGTACAAAATATTAAGGAGTTAGTCAAAGAACTTCAGAAAGTATTTTCGTCATATAATACAAACATATGTCTGTGATACGTTGCTCGCTAAATACAGGGGATTGGACTATTTTTGGCGAGCATCTTTGGTACAGTTTCACATGTAAACAGAAAAACGAAGTTACTATGCCCATACATAGTATAACATCTATCTTACGACATACGGTAGAAATCATTATAAGACGCTAATGTTAAACAGCACCGTAATAATTTCATGTACTCCACGAAATGTAAACAAACAAACGTCAATTATATCACAAATGTAATGAAAATAACATTCATATCATAAAATTAAGCTAAAATACAGTGTTGAGAAACAAATTGGAATGTCACCCAGCATATATATGCATCATATGCATCTAATTTACAGCAATGAATCATTACTGTAAAATATTGTCTATATTTAGAGGAAAATATATGCAAATAAAGTTTAGTGAAAGTGCTTAATTAGAAGCCTAGTATACCAGTAATACTAATATAATAAAGAAGGGGAGGCCTAAGTAAATACAGTATAACCAACCATCTGTCCAAAATTGGCTTTAAGGAATGTTGGTGACACATACATACAGCATAATAGTAGTAGTGCTGAATAACTTTCCTCATCAAACTGTACCTAAAAGTGTAAGAGACTCACCCATGAAAATGTATTTTGAGAGGCAAATGAAAAAATTTTTCCTAATCCATTACTAAACAAATATGTACTTTCTTATAAAAGACTTAAAAGCATTAAACAGAATGTAGAGCTTGAGGTACTGATGACTTACCAAATACATCAATACATGATGTTATGCTCATAATAGAATTCGAAAATAACAGTTTTAATTACAGAAAAAGAAACATATAACGCATTGCTCTTTAAAATGAGAACTACATCTTGAGAGTAGGAACGTAATTCTCACAAAAGGCAACTTATTGACCAGAAGTGCATGACAAATGTAGTAAACGTTAAAAATAGAATTTTTGAGTGTTTAACATACGCAGTGTAAAAATAAAAGGAATGAAGCTACATACATTTTATAAAACATGATCAATCCAGTAGAAGCTACAGTAGATTTGTAACTTTAATGAAACACTGACTCACAGTACCATCAGTTATAACTCTTGGAATTGCTGAATGCTATACAATAGATTTACAATGAAATCTAACTTCTTCTGAAATGTATTACAGAGAACACAAGAAATAATACTATATTACTGTTTAACGCCAGAGATCTATATAATAATATTAATAGGGTACACATTTACATACATATGTAATAAACTACAATGTGGAAGATCATGTATGGTATCTATGTCATTAAAAAGAACAACAAAGGAGTAGACAGGGAACATTAATAATGAGTCTGAGAGCAAATATGTATGTATGTGTGTATGTAACATTGTATTGTAAACTGTGTGTCATAGAAAGGGTCGACAAAACCCCATCGTAAGACGTACATACATATCTGTGAATAGCAAATCATTTGGATATCAAGCAAAATTTTTAGATGAACAACAGTAAATCATTATGTAGCTGCGCTACAGATGGATTGTATTATAGCTTGTTGTCCACATCCTTAGTCATTACTGTCGTTCAGTCTCTTCTTCATCATTACTAAATTGTAAAGCAAATCTACATCTGCCCCTGAGTATGTATCGCAATCCAATATGTGATTTCATATTTTGTGTCTCTACATGATGTAACTGAACACGTACCTTCTCGTGTGTCCACGCCTTTTTCTAGTATACTTCCTTATTTTGTGATGTTTCAACATTCTGTTCACTATAACTAGCTGAAATTCCTTACAGAGCTCAATTATTATTTTTCCTCCCGCATTCCTAGTACCACGTCCATATACTAGCCAAAATATGTCATATTCCTTCCCCTACTACCATGTTCAAATCTGCCACCGCCTTTTACATAAGAATACCTAAAATATTGTTGGCATTGTTTTACAGGTGGGAACTGCCCTATCACTGAACGTTCGCAGTAACTCAATCTCTCCCCTATCTTCCTGTCCATGACTAATCCTGTTCGTTTTAGAGAATTTTCTGCTGTTGTTGATCTTACCACATATTAGTCTAACTAGTAGTCCTTAACTTCCTTTCATGTCACATCATTGACTGCCACTTTCTTGAAATTACGCTTTGCATTTTCCTTCTCAGATTTTTAGCTGTACTACTACTGTCTAAAGCCTGACTTTCCACGCTCTAACTCGTTGAAACTGCAAGTAGGCTATTTAGGTTTTTTTTGTTGGTAACGCCACATAGCGCTCTGTATGAAAATCACTCACTGTGCTGTGTGCAGTCTGTGGCTGGTTGGACTCATTGTCGGAATATTCGCTTCTGTAGTGTTGGGCAGTTGGAAGGGAACAACGTGTACCGTTGCACAGTTGGGGGTGAGCCGCCAGTAGTGGTGGATGTGGAGTGAGAGATTCCAGAGTTTTGAGAGGTTACTATTAGCAGACGACCTGGACGTTTTGTCCGCCAGAAAAAGGAAATTTGTAAAGATGGATGTCATGAATTTATATATATATATATATATATATATATATGATGACTTTTGAACATTATTAAGGTAAATACATTGTTTGTTCTCTATCAAAAACGTTCATTTGCTAACTATGCCTATCCGTAGTTAGTGGCTTCAGTAGTTAGGATCTTTTATTTAGCTGGCAGTATTGGTGCTTGCTGTATTCCAGTAGTTCAAGTAACTAAGATTTTTGTGAGGTAAGTGATTCATGAAAGGTCTAGGTTATTGTTAGTCAGGGCCATTCTTTTTTAGGGAGTTTTGAAAGTCAGATTGCATTGCACTAAAAAATATTGTGTGTAAGTTTAGTGATGATCAGAATGAGTAAAGAGAGAATTGTCTGAGTACGTTCAGTTTTACTCAGCTCTCTTTGTATCAAATAACGTAGAAGTTTACCAGCACAGCCATTCATAATTTTTCTAAGGGGACGTTTCAAAAGTTACGCTGTCCTTAGTTATTCAATCTTTCACTTCTGATCACCTCACCTTGGTAGTCCTTTCCCAGTGATCAGAATAGGGAATAAATCAGGTATCTTTTGCTAAAGGAAACATCACCATGACATTTTTTTAATTACAGTCCACATGTTAGGTGGCTATATCTCACTTGTCTCTAAAAGAGTGGTATCCATTGCGTCCTGCGTTCGTATTCCGTTGATTATTGTTGATTCTTTCAATCTCACAATACCGTTAATAGAATGAAGGTATTTATATTTATAATATTCTGTCGACATTGCCGATGATTTTTATCTGAAATATAGTAAGTGGGTGTGTCTGAATACAGACACAGGAGGTTTCGGTTACTAATCAAATATGGTAACCCTACTGATATAGTCAACAAACAGTTGACGACACTGGGCGAGATGAAGAGGCTCGTCCAGGAGAAGAAATCGTGGTGGGCCGTACCAAACCTATTATGAGACTCATTTACTCCTCGCCTCCGCAAAAGAAAGTGTGTGATACAGAGAGGAATTACAGTTTAAATATGAAATTCGTCCGTATCATTCGTTTCTTTAGGAAGTTTTTTGAAAAAGACATCGAAGATAAATGTATATATGTCAGTACACTAGTTAATGAAATGTATAAAGTAAACCCCTCACAACCCCAAAGGTCTTTTTAAGACCACAATGCTTTACTCGCATATTCTGATCTGTGACAGTGAGATATTTACATAATATGATAAACAGACTGAAAAAATTAGAGTTGGATCGTGAGCAATGAAAGGAAACCTGTCAAACTGACGATTAGAATCTAGGAAGCAATTAAACGCTTTGGGCCGCTGTTCCTCACTATCATCAAACGGTGTGTTCTGCTGCTCCTCCACCTAGGTGGTGCTTGCGAGCCGGGAACAGGGCGCTACCTTTCTTCCGAGCAGTAGGTTTCTGGCTTGGTGGGGGATGGCACTCTTCAGGTGGGCCGCAGTAACCATGCAGGGCACATCGGTGCGCATGCCGCCGGGTGTGGGGACTGCTTGCGACAAGTTCCTATCCCGAACATTTCATTCTGGCCGACGCTAATAACTCGGTACGATGTTTTTATAGCCTGGTACCAGCCATTATTCGCACTAACATACAGGGCGACAATTATTGAACTATATGAGAAAACCTAAATTAGCTACAAATTACAGCGCGCACACGCCTTATCCAATATGTAAACGTCACTACAAATATTCGGATTTAGGTTTTGACATGTTCGATATGCCTGTCATCATTGGCGATGATGTGGCGCAGACGAATAGCGAATTTCTGCAAGACCAGCTGAAGTGTCGGAATATCGATGCTGTCGATGACCTCCTGAATGGCTATTTACAGCTCAGCAATGACTTTGGGGTTATTGGTATAAATCTTGTCTTTAATATAGTCACACAAAAAGGACTCGTATGTTTTCAGATGGGAAGAATATGGCGGCCAATAGAGGTCCATGCCAGTTGCCTCTGCGTACCCCAGAGCCAGAATTCAGTTCCGAAAGTGCTCCTCCAGGACATGAAACACTCTCCTGCTACGACGGTGTCGATCTCCGTCTTGCATGAACCACATTTTGTTGAAATCAAGGTCACTTTGGATAATAGGGATGAAATCATCTTCCAAAACCTTCACGTGCCATTCGGTAGTCATCGTGCCATCAAGGAATACCACACAGATTATTCCGTGACTGGACATTGCACACCACACAGCCACCCGTTGAGGCTGACGAGACTTCTCGAACGTGAAAGGTGGATTCTCAGTCCCCAAGATGCTCCGATTTTACTTGTTGACGAACCCATCGAAATGGTAATGGGCTTCGTCGCTAAACCAAACCATATTCACATCTCAGTAATTCCCATCGTGCCCCGCAGCCAACTGTGCAGTTTGAATGTCCTAACGCAAACCGTTCAAAAGTTATGACGATTTTGTCTCTTATTGTTCACTGTTTTTGTCACCCTGCAGCTCAGCAAAGTGCCTGCGTGCACCGGCCACCTGCACAATGGATGCTTTAGGCGAGTTCCTGACCGAAGAGGGGCCAGCTTGTCGAATGCCGAAGTGTCCAGGTCACGCCTCGCCGGCAGCCACCAGGAGGCAACAGATACGCCTCTGGACTGACTAGTCCTTTGCACATTGCTACTGACTCAAAATTGTGGACAGAGTACTCTGCCGCGGACAGCCCATTTAAGGCCGCGCGCAGACCGCAGAATACAGTCTTCGCCGAGGGAGCTGCTGGGCCAGGACCGAGAGCAGCTTCTCTTCCACAGTCAGCAGCTTATCGCAGTCTACTGCTGCTAGGCCGCCAAGCCATTCTTCCCGGGAACCACACAAGGCTCCGGATCTTTACCAGTTGACGTGTGGCCTAGGACACCGTATCAGCAGTCTCAGTCAGTATATTATACTGCTTATTGGGTTACGCCGAACTCGGCGGACATTGACTGTCCGTGACTGATGTTTTACCCCAGCGAACATTATTGAAATACGTGTTCGTTATCTCAGTTACGTTGACATCCTAATTTAAGCTGGCTTCAGCACGTTTCAATACCGGCCTTCCACCAGAACTGGTTAATGAAGGCATTGATTGTTGTATTGGAATTGGCCTTCTGTCAAGAGCTATTTTGTTGTCTGGACATTTCACCAGAAATTATTTTGTTCTTGTTGTAATTCGTCCATCAGCCAATTATGTTCCGTATTTCGGCCTTCAGCCTCGTTTACCACCATTAAAGAAGGGGTTTGTGTTAGTGGCAGAAAATAAACTTTGTCTCTTTACTTCTTGAGAATGTTTCTTGTCCGCTGACCGCGTGTATAGCACCTACAGAGCTGCTACAATTCTTTTTGACCCTTTCTTAAATTGTTATATTCCAGATACTTCCTGGTTCCAGTTAATTTTATCGTCGCACCAAGTATTGCTAATCTTAAAATTTACGAGACATTATTTAGTGCCATCTATCCTAGCAGAGTTAGAGTTTGATTTATTAGTTTTTATGACGTCATGTTTAAATAGTTTGCGTTTCGAAATTGTTAAATTCTATTTGCAAGGTTTTATTGTAAATGAATTTGTTTTTACTATTAAAAACAGTCTTGATCACGATTTATTTATTAAGGTGACCGGTTTCGACCACTACTGTGGTCATTTTCAAACCTACAAGTATACAAAGCTTTAATTAGAGGATCCATACATTAAAGAAACCGGTCACCTTAATAAATAAATCGTGATCAAGACTGTTTTTAATAGTAAATATTTGTAACTCATTGATCACTGCTACTCCCATAATGTATTCAAAAGTAATTAGTAAATGAATTTGTTTAATGGTTCACAAAACCCTAGACAGTGGAACGTTGAAGAGGCCGGGGACAGGATGGACGAATCACTTATTATTACATCTGATCAGAGCAGTTATGTAGACGTAGCCTCGTCACTGGCAGGGCATGTCGTCTTGGTGTAGTGGGTGCTGCACGTGAAGCAAATAGCCTGTAGTGTTGACTCTGGTGGGCAGGCGGCTTACATGGAGAATGCCAACTCGGCGTTCGCTCCTTGACGTGGCTTCGCTGCAGACATTATGCGGCCAGCGGCTTCTTCTGGCCTTGCACTCATTTTCGGCATCACTCAGATTCAGGCTCTGGACGAGAGACTGAGCAGTGCCGGGAAGCTGGCAGACTCCGGTGGAAGCAAAATACTTATGGCATAGACCTTAATGCTGCGCCATTACATCTCTTAGTGATGTCTGGCACATAGCGTCCGCCGTGCATTAACCTGTCTTGCCGATCATCCACTTCAGTGTGCCGGGGGTTTAGATGCAGCTATCTGGCGCTGACTGTCCAGAAGTAACCACATTTCTGCGTCACGTGGAACTGTCTGAATCATCAGCCAGTGACTGAGTTCCAGTTGCATCCGGTACGGCAGTGGCTCGAACCGCAGAAGTTTACTGGAGGTTGATCAACCTCCCAGGCCATTGACTCGTAGTTCCATGGGCGATAAAGAATCGCTTCTAACCTCATGCGTCGGCGGCGCGACAATTCCTCACGCCATTACAAGACCAATGGATTGACGACAGGTGGACTAACAAGGAAATGGTTCTACATCTACATCCATGTTCCGAAGCCACCTGTCGGAATGTGGCAGAGGGTACTTTGAGTACCTCTTTCGGTTCTCCCTTCTATTCCAGTCTCGTATTGTTCGTGGAAAGAAAGATTGTCGGTATGCCTATGTGTGGGCTCAAATCTCTCTGATTTTATCCTCATGGTCTCTTCGCTAGATATACGTAGGAGGGAGCAATATACTGCTTGAATCGTCGGTGATGGTATGTTCTCAAACTTCAACAAAAGCCCGCACCGAGCTACTGAGCGTCTCTCTTGCAGAGTCTTCCAATGGAGTTTGTCTATCATCTCCGTAAAGCTTTCGTAATTACTAAATGATCGTGTAACGCTGGATCTTCTCTACCTCTTCTATCAACCATATCTGGTACGGATCCCACATCGGTGAGCAGTATACAAGCAGTGGGCGAACAGGTGTACTGTAACATACTTCCTTTGTTTTCGGACAGCATTTCCTTAGGATTCTTCCAATGAATTTCAGTCTGGCATCTGCTTTACCGACGATTAATTTTATGTGGTCAATAAGACATGTCGAAACCTACCCTGAAATTTTTACACAGGATGATGACATCGAAAGAAATGCAGTGCCAAAATTTTTGCTGCTAAGAGGCAATGCAGAAAATGTTGAGGTTACGCATTTTTGCCTCATGAAGAACAGCTTATAACAGCGGTCTGTACAGAACTGCCCGCCTAGGTCGCAACCCACCGAATCACCCACGCAGCGCCGCGTAGAGGAATGATCCGGAGTTCACAGACACCACTTTTAAGCAGCTAAAGCCTGGTTTACAATGGAGCGAATGGAAGTGAACACGCGCGAATGAGCATTTGCAGAAAATTCACTACCATTCGCTTGTATATGGGTAGAATCGTTTATAATATGTGTTATTAGTTTGGAGCTAATATTCGGCATACAGGATGCAACTATATCTTGTTAGAGCCACAGTGCAGAATTTTGCTATTAAAAAAAAAAAAAGGTTCAAATGGCTCTGAGCACTATGGGACTTAACATCTGAGGTCATCAGTCCCCTAGAACTTAGTACTACTTAAACTTAACTAACCCAAGGACATCACACACATCCATGCCCGAGGCAGGATTCGAACCTGCGACCGTAGCGGTCTCGCGGTTCCAGACTGAAGCGCATAGAACCGCTCGGCCACACCGGCCGGCTTCTACTGTTCAGTGAGGATTATTTTGCATGGTGAGCGCACTGTTATTGACGGGGTATACGGAATGGTGCAAGGAAGGAAGGATTTAAGTGTCTCACTCTGTATAGAAGCGTGACATGCGTGGAGATCGTGCACTTTACACGGAACTACATCTCCATGTCTCCTCAGCACTGGTCCAAAATTTTCCTTGTATATCGGCTGCTATTTTTCCTTGCCTTCTCATTACCACTGAGAAGATATTTACAAAAAGAACACTAATTACCGACGCCGCGCATCGTCTCAAGAGGTGACACAGCTAGCATTTCCATGTAAGGTCTAATCCTCATGTTATTTTTTTTTCTAAGACAAAAATGGTCTAGTGGCTAAGCGCGCGCTTCGTGATCCAGAGAGTGTGCGATCGAATCCCGTTGGACCACAACTTTTTCGCTATGATTTTTAACCCTGCATTCACTTTTCACAGATGTTGCAGTGGCCACGAAAGACATGTAGTTCGGATTTCACGTTAAACTGCAGCTCTCCATTTTCCGATCAGGTGACTGGAGAAGGTTAGGGACACGTAAATAGCTGCAGTGGCGCCCAATTGAAAGACCTGCAAGAGACCTACCGGGGTACACCAGACACAATTCTCTTTTGCTCGTGCATGTTAGCTTGTTTGCTCCGGTGAAAACATTTTTGAATACCTTCACATAGACAGTGAAATTCTTGCACATGTAATTCTGATAAAAGTGGCTAACAGAGAAAGTAAAATTATGGCAGTGTTTAGCGTCACAGATGACTTCCATCAATGAGGACATGCAATTTGTTGAAATGAAATGTGTCTTGCAGTACTACATTTTATAAAATTCCAGTAGGCCATTCCTTATAATAATGTTTGAATGTTGTACATTTGGCTATCAGTGGAACGGTTCTTTATTTATTCCCTGTAGTCGCCACAGAAATGCGAAGTGTCTATTGAATGACAAAAACAAATATTTATTTTGCTCCAGGCACACCGGACAAAGGAAAAATTGATGCAGTCAGATATTTAGCAGTAAGCCCTAGTTTTATTTAGACAGAACTGGGATGGAGTCAGAAACTGTCCCGGCCGTTGTTCTACATATTGCGCTGCATACCAGGCATACTTGATCAAATTCGTAAAGCGTGGCGAGGAAAACTTGTAATGCACAAATGACTGGAGCTTAAGAATACTGTTCCACTAATAAACTTGAAATGAGAGAGAGGTATCGGAAATGATGTTCTCTGATAATTCGCTGCAAAATGCTTACAACTCTCGAAAAAATTCTTTATCGAGAGGTTGAACCGCATTAATAGTTCCAGGCGGAATCCACATTACATCTATAGATTTTTCGTCGTCCTCCACAAAAAACAGAGCCGTCGTTATGTTCAGACGATGAATCCAACAAAAGCAATGAATTTGATTCTGCAGGTGGTAGGAACACCTTTGATACTCGATTACAAGATTTTTGCAACTAAACAGTACATTATTTATTTTTGATCGTAATTTGCCTTGCGGTTCTTGAAGACAGATAGACAGCTGCGGAAACAGTAAACTAGTCATACTTATCACTGGCTTTATTTATTCATGAGACCCAGAAAATATTAGATACAGGCTCCCAGGTAGATGCTATTTTCCTTGACTTCCGGAAGGCGTTCGATACAGTTCCGCACTGTCGCCTGATAAACAAAGTAAGAGCCTACGGAATATCAGACCAGCTGTATGGCTGGATTGAAGAATTTTTAGCAAACAGAACACAGCATGTTGTTGTCAATGGAGAGACGTCTACAGACGTTAAAGTAACCTCTGGCGTGCCACAGGGGAGTGTTATGGGACCATTGCTTTTCACAATATATATAAATGACCTAGTAGATAGTGTCGGAAGTTCCACGCGACTTTTCGCGGATGATGCTGTAGTATACAGAGAAGTTGCAGCATTAGAAATTTGTAGCGAAATGCAGGAAGATCTGCAGCGGATAGGCACTTGGTGCAGGGAGTGGCAACTGACCCTTAACATAGACAAATGTAATGTATTGCGAATACATAGATAGAAAGATTCTTTATTGTATGATTATATGACAGCGGAACAAACACTGGTAGCAGTTACTTCTGTAAAATATCTGGGAGTATGCGTGCGGAACGATTTGAAGTGGAATGATCATATAAAATTAATTGTTGGTAAGGCGGGTACCAGGTTGAGATTCATTGGGGAAAATGTAGTCCACCAACAAAGGAGGTGGCTTGCAAAACACTCGTTCGACCTATACTTGATTATTGCTCATCAGTGTGGGATCCGTACCAGATCGGGTTGACGGAGGAGATAGAGAAGATACAAAGAAGAGCGGCGCGTTTCGTCACAGGGTTATTCGGTAACCGTGATAGCGTTACGGAGATGTTTAGCAAACTCAAGTGGCAGACTCTGCAAGAGAGGCGCTCTGCATCGCGGTGTAGCTTGCTCGTCAGGTTTCGAGAGGGTGCGTTTCTGGGTGAGGTATCGAATGTATTGCTTCCCCCTGCTTATACCTCCCGAGAAGATAACGAATATAAAATTAGAGAGATTCCAGCGCGCACGGTGGCTTTCAGACAGTCGTTCTTCCCGCGAACCATACGCGACTGGAACAGGAAAGGGAGGTAATGACAGTGGCACGTAAAGTGCCCTCCGCCTCACACCGTTGGGTGGCTTGCAGAGTATAAATGTAAATGTAAATGTAAATATGAATGTGTCATTGCATTCATTGATTGAGCGACCGAGTCCGTCTTTTTTACGCCCCGAAATGATAAAGTGCGGTATGCGCGCAGTTCTTTCAGGAAACCTGACTGATTAGAGTAATAAACAGCAATTGCGGGGATTGCAAGTTACGTCTTTCGTCAGCTATGAATTTCTCAATAACGTTGTCTATCACTGACAGCTGCTCTACACGTTTACTTGACGTAAACTTGGTAACCCTGCGACTTCCTATTCTATACGATTTCATGAACCTGCGTAGCCAGGGCGACGAAGCCTGGAAATCAGCAGTGTTCATGTCAGATGCAATTCGGAGGGCCCGGTTTCGTAGGTCTCCATCGGTAACGGTGCATGCCCCTCACGAGCAGTTCCAAACCTTTCGAACAGTTTTTCATTCAGATGGTTTCTGGTTTCTGTTTGGCGCATATTTCTTACTTCTTGTAATTCATTTTTACATGTGTACAGTTCACTCTCAGATTTTAGACTGCGTAACTTCAAGCGTTTTTTCCTTCCTTCGTTTAACCAGTATTTCACTGCCTTTTCTTTTTCGCTGAAAGCTGTTATTTTTTTAGGCTTGGAAGGTATTCTTCTTCAGAACTGTTACTGGCACAATTGACGTCTTCCGAACCACAGTTCATGGAATCGTCATTGTTATTTCCTATTTCTTCTAACGTATCCATAATTTGAAACGAAATGTCGATGTCATTCGAATGAATGTCAAGGAAATCAGCTAATAAATGACACAGATGTACGTCCTTGGAAGAAGTAGGCGATTTCGACTGGAAACCACGTTCTTCATATTTAATCATTGCTAAATTGAGAACGTTAATTGGATTCCTCATTATTGTGAAACCGGAAGAAAAAAAAGTACTTTTAGCAGGCTTGCCATACGAAAGTACAATAAATATTAATTCAGCTTTATCTATATAGTCAATACTTACCAATACTGCAAAGAGCAACTGATAATTTGTAATAGATGTTACTTGAATGGCTAATTCGAGAGAGTAGTATGTGTGTACAGTAGTTTCAGAGAAACTATCAACAAACGGTAACCTGAAAGGTCCTTTAAAAATAACTAATGGGTTCTGTCATATTTCCTCTTTACAAATGTACCGCCGACCTCGGCTATGTGTGTGTGTGTGTGTGTGTGTGTGTGTGTGTGTGTGTGTGTGTGTGTGTGCTTAGTTGCGCATGCGCAGTTGCTATAGCGCCAGTAGGGTGTACATTTCTACCGCCGCCTGGCGCGCTGCGATGATGATGATTATCATGATGATGATGTTTGGTTTGTGGGACGCTCAACCACGCTGACATCAGCACCCGTACAAAGTCCCATTGCTTACGCGGTCCAATTCTTACACAGTCCAATCTAGCCGCTGTCACGGATGATGATACTGAAATGATGAGGACAACACAAACACCCAGTCCCCGGGCAGAGAAAATCCGCATCCCGGCGGGAATCGAACCTGGGACATCGCGATCCAGAGGCAGCAACGCTAGCCACTAGAACACGAGCTGCGGACCTGGCGCGCTACGAATTTGGCAACTTTGAGCTATTTTTTTTAAATACTTGCAGTGCCTCTTAGCAGCTAAAATTTTGACAGTGCGTTCCTTTCGTCGTCTTCTTCCTGTGAAAAAAATTTCAGAGTTTGTTTCGACATGTCTTGTTGGACCATTCCCTTCTAAGCTGCCTCTGCAACATGTATGAAGGGCTGTAGTAAGTGATTTCCACGTCTTGTTTTGATGAAGCTTACTCGTGGTCAGAAAGAAAAGTATGGAAACATTTTATGAATCTATAAAGGGAAAAAGTATTTTTAGGCTACAAAAATCTGAAAGTTGTGATACTCAAGGATGTCTCGAAAGGATGTATCTACAATAGGCAAAGGAATGATGAAAATTAATTGTCACTGAATTATCTTATTTTGAAACTGTTTTCCAGATTTTTGTTGATCTTTATTAGCAGAGTTTGAAATCAGTACTTTTTAAGTGTGTTAGTGCCGATGTTAATAATTTTTCAGATCAATAAATACAGCAGAAACAAAAAAAAAATCCAACAGCAGAGAATATATCAAAACATATGATATATGTAACTTTGGAGGTGTAGATTTAAATTTGGTGAAAATAATGACGAATCAGACATTCGAAGATAAAATCATACCTTCTACAATGTAGATTGCAATTTATGTCTTCATTTCTAAATGTTAAATTCGGGTGCAGTGTCGCTGGAGTGATTTCCGGGAGTCTATACAGTCAACTGTAACAAGACAGCGGACTATCATTTGGGAGTACGGCGAATCAAATTGTCTCGCGTCCATCCAGATATAGGTTTTCCGTTATCTTCCTAAATCGCTTAAGGCAAATGCTGTGGTGGCTCCTCTGAAAATGGTATGTCCAGCTTCCTTCCCCACTGTTCTACAAGCCAAGCTTGTACTCTTCCTGTAACGACCTCATCTTTCACGGGACATCAAATTGTAAGGTCCCTGTTGTATGGCTTACAGACTGTCAGGCTGCTTATTCGATCGTTTCTACTACGTCAGTCACCGTCGTTGAGCTCTAAATTTACGGTAAACTTGTGAATTGGTTATTTTATTCGTGCCGCCACACTTTTCCCTACTGTAAACCCTATCCCAAACTTAAGCAATGTCCTATACTTCAAACTACAGTCACCTGAAGCACTTTTACCGTATCGCACTCAATATTTTTCCGCACGTGCATGTCGAATACCACCCCATTGAAACTTGAGGCACTAGTTCACCTAACTATATCTTATCCGCTAAGTTATCACTACTTTGTTAACAGCCCTAAATTCACCATTCAGCGAACGTGACAGACATACGTCATTAGTTTCGCCTGTTTGTTAGATTTTTGGATCAGTGTCTAGAAATATTTGAAGATCTATTTCAAACTAGCATTCGGCTTTATAAGTGTGCTTTTATCATTGAATATGATGACAACATTGCTGCTCATGCTGTGACCCGCCAGGGCAGCCGAGAGCGCTAACGCGCTGCTTTCTGGACTCGGGTAGGCGCGCCGGCCCCGGATCGAATCCGCCCGGCGAATTAACGACGAGGGCCGATGTGCCGGCCAGCATGGATGTGGTTTTTAGGCGGTTTTCCACATCCCACTAGGTGAATACTGGTCTGGTCCCCATGTTCCGCCTCAGTTACACAGCTCGCAGACATCTGAACACATTCGCACTATTCCATGGATTACACTCGACGCAGACAGTTGGCGTACACTAATTCCGTCCCGGTGGGTGCGGGGTGGTGGCAGGAAGGGCATCCGGCGCCCCTTCGCCTTTAACATGCCAATTCCGAATAACGATGGCTGACCCAGCGTAACTGCGGGACAAGGCACAAGCGATAGAATTGTTGCTCATGCTGTGTAAAATACTAACGCAACTATTTCTCGTAAGTCCCCATAACTTAAATTTTATTAAAGAGAGGATGAGTTCATGAGAAAGAACTCAGAATGCGTGAGGACGGGCAATGGCACAGGTCGTATCCTTTTCAAAGGAACCCTTCCATCATTTCCTTAACACGTTTACAGATCAGATGGTTCAACAAATCTAAATGCGAACGGCCAACGAAGAGTTTGAACCACCATCCCTCCGAATGCGAGTCCAGTTTGATAACCACTGGGCTAACTCGCGCAATTGCTTTTTGCGGCTCATCTACGGAGAACGAATTGAAACTGGAAATACGAGTCCCAAATTTAAAACAAAAACCTTCTTTTTCCTTTCGCGTCTCTGGTACGTATTCACCGATCCGTGAACGCAGTGGAGTAACGCAGCCCGCTTCCCGAAATTCGTGTACGGCTCGAGACGCTGACCGACAGTAGGGTATTTTAAAACTCGTCACGGAATCAATACGGGAGTGCACCCTCGCCACTCCTTCCCTCCCCGTCTTCTGGCGGCACAGGTAATATCAAAAGAGGTTTCCGAGCACTCCTCGTAAATATGTTATCGTTCGCTTTTCAGAGCGCGCGCCATTCTGGCGGCCAGCAGCGGCAGGCACAGTGGCAGCGGTCGCGGGTGGGCCTGGGGCAGGATGTTTGTAAGCGCCGGCCGGGCACCGGCTTCCCTCCTCCGGCCTGCCTCAGCGCAAACACCAAACCGCTGACGGAATCTCTTTCCCCCTTCCCTCTCGCTCCCTTTCCCTCGTTAAAAAGGCAAGCGCACGTCTAAGGAAAAGAGTGATGGGTTGTAGAAGGCGGAGAGCAAAAATGAGGGTCGCAAGGAATAGAATATTAAATTACCTCTGGAATCTGAGCGGCGGCTAAGGGACGGGCCGCGTGTTTGTCCGCTGCACCTGCAGCTTTTACGGTCGCCGGCTCACATCAAGAGGAGGAGAATTCCTGGCGACAAATGCGCTCACCAATTAGCGCCTACTTTTCCTCCGCGCTTTTCGAGTCAAGTGGGCAGCTGTAACACTTGGCCATTGCTCATATCGTTAGCAGCACTTCCACGATAGCAATTCCGAATTCTGCCGAAAACGTCACGGTAAGAATTTTTGCCTTTTCTACATCACATATTTTCCGCGCTATTAATTAAGCGATATTTCGATCCACTCTAGAAGTCAACAAGAGCGTTTCCGTAAGCCAAAGTATTCAGAAGTTTCCGTGGCAGGATGCGGACTGTAAAGAGGAAGGTAGCATCGGAATTTGGAAAATATTGGAGGAGAAGTGATTGACCCGAATATTAATACACAACAGATATACAGTTTTATTAATTTGCACTATTCACGCAATGTCATCAATGATCTGTCCACCCCTGGTAGCTGAGTGGTCAGCGCGACGGAATGTCATACCTAACGGCCCAGGTTCCATTCCCGGCTGGGTCGGAGATTTTCTCCGCTCAGGGACTGGGTGTTGTGTTGTCCTTATCATCATCATTTCATGCCTATCGACATGCAAGTCGCCGAAGTGGCGTCAACTCGAAAGACTTGCACCAGGCGAACCGTCTATCCGACGAGAGGCCCTAGTCACACGGCGTTTTCATTTCCATCAATGATCTAGCTGTGCTGAGCTTCAGCCTGCGAAGTGTTTCTACAGAATCACATCCACATCTTGACCTGGTGTGAGTTTTGAGTTTACCTACTCCTCCACACCTGTTTGATAAGACCGATCTACTTTACAACTAGATAAATACTAGTAAAAGAAGTAAAGTCGTACGACATGAATGGCTGCGAGCCTCCTAATTGGAAAGGCTTTCCCTATCTTTCACACCCTCAAGCTCCTTACCGTCACGAAGTATCCGAGCTGTGTAGGTAAGTGTATCCCTTAAGTGCAGGTGAATGTAATATGTGTGTATGTGTGCGTGTGTGTCTGTTCCTCAAAAAATTGTTCCAATGGTTCTGAGCACTATGGGACTTAACATCTGAGGTCATCAGCCCCCTAGAACTTAGAACTAATTAAGCCTAAGGACATCACACACATCCATGCCCGAGGCAGGATTCGAACCTGCGACCGTAGTGGTCGCGCGGTTCCAGATTGAAGCGCCTAGAACCGATCGACTACACCGGCCGGCGTGTGTTCCTCAATTGCACGCTGCGTACCTGCACGGTTACTCATCCCATCACCAGCCATCGCACCCGACGGTGCTTAACTTCAGTGATCTGACGGGAACCGGTGTATCCACTTCGGGACGCTCGTTGATTACGTGTACACACATAAGCTTCTGTTCAGTAAATTAAGCTTTTGGGACAGCCTCAGGTTGCACTCAATATTTGTTACTGGCCGGTTTCGGAAGACCGGCTTAACAAGGGCATCGTCAGAAACTGAGTAATTTACAGTTAAAGATGGTTGTCTGATTACATAGGCAATATAATCAGCCAGTTACCTTGAACTCTAAACTCCACAGTTTATGACGATGCTCTTGTTAAACAAAGTGAAACCTTTGAATAAAAAATACTGAATGCGACTTGTGGCTGTCCTGATAGATTTAATTGCAAGTCACTGTTTTCCCTGCAGACAACTCTTGCTGTTAAATATTTAAAAAATGTAAACAGTGATATATTTCACTACTTGACGACAGTGATTTAGGATGGAGTTTATGCTACTCGACGCCAAATGTTTTATATGGTCATCAAAGCTATTTTAAATGTATCATGATTCCTAATGATGTTTTAAGAACAGAAATCGATTGTAATAAAAAGGTCTTTATTATGAGCTCATTTTGGAGAGTACTTTGTACCAACATTACTCACTATTCCATTCCTATATGGCATAACGGTGACTTCCAGCATATCCCCATACGATGGAAGTAGTTAACTGTCCACAGCCTACCTTGAATATCAGGTCACTGAATTTATTCAACGAAACTTAGCCAGATAATTGTCTTTCTTTCAACGAGTCTTTCACTACTTCCCTAAACATCCTGCGGCGGGGCGGGGTCGTTCTGTCATTCTTTCATCTCCTATGCTCTCTCTCTCAGTCACTTTCATCGAACAGTTCACCTACCTCTATATTTCTTTCTTCCGACGTCCCTTCACTCTGCAGTAGTAGATACACGCTAGGCAGTGTAAAGCAGCGTTGATGAAACCACTACCTAATACCTACCACACAGAGGTCGCGTAACTCAAGTTGCAAATCAGTTCCTGTAAGTTCATTCTCACAAATTTCGGGCGGTAGGAGAATGCAGTTTAATTGCAGTAAACATTTGAAAATTCTTTTGAAACGGCTTTTTTATTCATAAGGAAGCACATGAAATGGAAATCATGTCCGTATTCAACGATGCAAAGGCTCAATCATTCCAAGTTCACAGTATATACAACATAATTTCACAAGAAAAAGCAGCCAGAATTTCTGCAAGTCCGACCCTATTAAATTTGCGATCTAACAGTCACTGACTCACCGCTATTGGCGAGTTGGAACATTCGGTCGTTTCAGTGGTCTTCTATGTCAGAAGTGCTCGCCAAAATATTCCATAAAGAACACGGAATATGCCACGCGGAATTGTCTCTACGACCAAAAGAACACACGATTATAAAACTTCAACTAATTAATTCCGAAACATCACACTTTCCTCAAAATGTTCGTAACTTAAGCCGCTTTAGTCACGACACGTTCTATCTGAAATGATCTCACTAGCTCTTCATTTTCCATACTATTTTCACGGGGACATGTAGCATGGTGTTCCCCGGAAGCAGGTTACGGAGCGACTCCCTCGATGCTCCTCTCCTCTCCGCCTTTCTAACTATCTGCGCACAGGAACCACTTAATTCTGATTGATTATTGATCTGTATGACCAGTCAGAATGATCCTTCCAGATCATTCTCGTGGCAAAACTTGGCTTAGCCAACCACTAATCAGATTGTCATTTACGTAATTACAATTACAATTTTTAATATATTGTTTAATAAAATAAAACAAAACGCAAAATATTCTTGAAATTAATATCGAAACTTAGTCCGCTTCATACTTTTATTCTGGATGCTCTCTTACAAAAACAAGCACACATTGACATATGTCATCTACATCGTGGTTGCAGCACAATTTTCCCATGGTTCATATATTCAAGGTTTTACATAAAATAACATTAAGTTTTAACGTATGTCAAACAGACATTCTCTCATTCATTCCCATGTACTCACACAACAAAATAATAAACAAATAATAATTTTGAATGATTTTTCATGCTACATAACGTAGAGTAGTTAAAGTTTTGAAAAGAAAATTCCAGTTAAGAAATTTTATATACTGTGATCTTTGTTATGACTTCGGATGATAATAAAAGGCATTTGGTTACTGTTCCTGAGTTTTGGAAAATAAGTGTCGGTTTTAGGACATTTAAGTAATTTTCTCAATCTCCGTAACTATAATAGATAATAATCAGAAATTTTGACAGGGTCCCTTCCTTAATAAGCAAAAAATTGCGTACCAAATTTGAACAAAACCGGATGATAATTACTACGTTCTATTTAGATTCGTAGGGGGTATGAATTTACGTACCGACTAAATGTTACTTGAGACCGTTCACATGGCTGGTAGCGTCAGCTACGCTGTGAGCCAGAGCGAAGAAAAAACGTGGCCGTCCTGAAGTGTTACACGGCTGCTTGCCTTACTGCAACGAATATTATCTCGTAATAACTTGCTACGATACAATCCTCACTATACTTTAGTGTGAGACGTACAGATATGCTCAGTCACCCCCCCCCCCCCCTCCCCGAGTTCCTTCTATGTCTGTCTGACTTCAGGCCCCAGACCTGTAGGGTATGTAGGACTGAGGTAGGTTGCACAATGTCTTGTATATGGTTTCCTCGGCAGATGAAATACTGGTTTTCAATGTCCTTCCAGTAAATCTCCTATTCATCTTCCCTTTTACCGATTTTACCTGTCTGTTCTTTACATTTCATATCGCTTAGTGATACTAGTTCTACGTATTTAGACTAAGTGATAGGTCAAAATGTTTAGCATTTATATTAGAATCGAATTCTATCGTTTCTTTCATCTGGACCCGTAAAAATCGTAACTATGTGAAGAAAAATATGATGCTTCACAAGTATGATCTTCATCTAACAAGTTCTTTATCATGCCTTTTCTACTTTTAAAACGACTGTTATTCAGTGCACCAAATATAAACTCTACATCCTTGGTTCGGTGTTTCGTTACAATCATCGAACGACGATGCATGTTTGCGAACGTCATCATGAACAAAATGGGAATGCTGCTGACGTTATCTAATAAATTGTTGACGTGTATTGAGAACATTAGGGATCCTGTTAGACTCCCATCGGGAACAAACTATACTACTTGCATTTCTGTTGGTCATTCGGCGCCCAGTATGACGTACTGGGTTTTGTTACGGAATAGGAGCCTACTTTGTTGCGTTTACAATGTTTAAGATGTCGTGTTTTACATAAGTGGTGTTTCCTGAACCTAGGTTAATTCATTGCGAGAGCTTCTTTTTCTTGAGGAAGATACCATAATCAAGCTTTGAATGTGTTTCAGAATCCTGAAACCGATGGATCCTAAAATAATAAGTAAGTAATTCTGAGCATCGGTCCTCTTTAATTTCTTATAAACAATAATAACACGCCCTCTTTTCTAGTTACAAGGTGCTGTACGATGCCTGAGAGATTCTAGACTAGTATAAACTAGGACAAAGACTAAATGAACAACGTGCTCGATAGAATAGGAATGTAATAATACTTCTTCGCTTTGAACTGTTTATTTGTGAGACAGCTGAATTATGAGTTTCAGCGACCATGTTACATTAGTACGACGTTAGAGGCCTCCTGAAAAATTTCATTTAAATACAGTGCACAATATTTCGACATTCTTCCATTAAGCCTTTTTTCTGTATCAGACTGATCCAAAAGAGAATTAAGGGAGGTTTCGATACGTTCATCGCTTCTCAAGACTAGGAATTCACAATTTTTTCTGAAATATCTATCGCAAAGTTTTTTTGCGTCTCGTTTACTTAATAAACAGAAATTAACTGAAGTGATTAACAGGTGTGCATTCCTTCCCTGCTCTACCAACTCATGCTCAATTATACGCATACCGGGAGATTATGCTGAGATGATTTTGTAACAGTGTGAACTATATCCTTAAAAAACGTATTGGGATTCATCATGAGGAGACACAGGTTGTAAGAAAGACAAAATTATAGCAGTATTTGTCACATTGATAGACACAGTTGATAAATACTGTGATATTTGTGTATTTATACATATTTTTCACGACCACTTTACCGAATGTGGCGGCGTGTGCTTCGTGTACCACTGTAATTGACTCCCTTTCCTGTTGCCCTTGAGAACCGTGCACGGAAAGAATGTCTCTACGAAGCCTCCATAATAACTGTAATTTACTGGTTTTACGGTCACTGACTTTTCACGAGACATATATGGAGATAAGAAGCCTGGTTTTAACTCCTCTTGGTACATATGCTCTCAAAATAGCAACAGCAAACGTCTCCGGAATCCAAAACGCCTGCCACTGCAGTCGGATGATGATAGCTGTGACATTCTTGCATTTACGGAACGAAGCTGTGACGGAAACTGCTACCCTTCTCCGTTACATCTCCACCTCTTCTGCTAATCGAACCCGGAAACGTCAACAGACTGGTGACGAATACTCTCAGAATTACGTACAACTTAATAATATGCATTTTAGATGTGGCCAAGTGGGAGAAGTCAGCAATCCTTATATTGTTTGTGTAATTTATTGAAGGTCTTGCAGCACTTTATAGTCCGGTCACATGAATGAAGTCAAACTTCCAAATACTGATGACAGATAATATGTTTCGTGTTACGAAATGTAATGAGGGAGTGAATCGTCTGAATGAAAAACATAGGGCAATCCAAATTAAATTTCACATATTTAAAACTTCTAAATGTTTCATCCAATTATTGAATTACTTTGATCATATGTTGACGGTATTCAACGCCACTGAAGGTAAAAACGAATATATTATCTGCGAACCCAAAATATCATTTTCTGCTTACATTGTCGGTGCTGCATAATCTACGGAAACGTTACTTAAACTTCCCCCATACTTGAGACCGCGATGGGGCAAAAAACGGACAACCAAGCGATGTTAAAAGTTGCAGTCTAATTTTGAATAGATGTATATTTAGAATAGATAGTATCTTATCATGAATTACGATGCTTCTCCACTAACTGTTGGGATAAGTGGTCAGGGACTGGACTTATCTAGAATATTCCTCGTCTGCGAATTTATGTTTTCTGTTCAGTTTCTGAAGCACTATTTTGTGGAATTATTGGCCATCGGATTAATATCGAATGTCAGAATAGCCATCATGTTTAACAGTCCGAAGTTGAGTTGCACGATACATTTATTTTACATCTCGCATCGCTTTTGGAATCTTTTGATTAATGACCGGTTGTGACATGAATACTCGTATATTGTGAGTCATGTACGGCTTGTTAAACGTAAATGACACCTATTGTCAATATACATTTTTTCACTAGCTTTATCCAGAGCAGTGGGTCGGAATATTCTGTCAGTTCGCAGTAAAACTAAATTTCACATGCTATATGTTGTCCTTTGTCGTTCTCTACTAGTTATAACTCCGCAGAAACACACGGTTACTACGAAAACGTCCCTTTCAGAGTACTGATATTTTCGTTCTGCTACAACTCATCCATCACGATGATTAATTAATTGAATTCTAATCATCACTTTCGTCAAAACTGCCGATTGGTCTTCGGGTAGAGGCTGAATGTTTAGATATAATAAAAAAATCAGTTTTACAATGTTGTGGACTAGGCTGACAGCAATGGATTAAGTATTATTATAATTACTGAGCATGAATTAATTTCTGAAACTCTGCATAACAATCAATCGGGGTCACTTTGGGAAAGAATGTGTAGAGGTAAGTCCAGTCACTTGCTAATAAGATACCAATGGGAAAAGGCTTCTTACCTGAAACATGGCAGCCAAAATCCTTTCGGAAGAGTAGGAGCGTAAAGCCGGTATGAGCACAGTTTTCTTTGTTACCAAATATCCTCCCCCTCCCCTAGGCCTGGTTCAGGGTTGTAGTTGTAGATGTGACAACGTCAGAATTTAATTACGCAAATTAATCAATTTAAGTATGCAAATTAATCTTCCACCGCCACTGCACCTCCTCGTTCCCCTCCCTGTTTGCCCTACGGTTGGGAATTTCGATTTTGACGGAAATTTCGAATGTTGACAGGAAATTCAAAAAATGGTGGGAATTTAAAAAATGGAATTTCTTTATCCCCCACCTGGGAATCGACAGGAAATACAATCTGGCAAGTGCCCTTTCAAGAATTTGAACCCTAGTTCTTCTGGATGAAAAGGCCAATGGCACCCCCATACTAGAGAAATGGTCAGTCTCTGTCCATCTGCAGGAGAGGAAAGTTTGTTTATTTTGGATGGAAAATTATAGAGATCGGTCCTAATTTCGTAATTAATTATAAATATTGGTCCGAATTACACATGTATATGCATAATGCTAGACAAGAAGCGCCTAAAGTCGCAATACGGCTAAAAAATGGACGATGTTACACAAATGGTGTTATGCTGCCAGAAAAAAGGAAATTCACAATACTGCTCAAAACTAGTAGTCGATTTACTCAAAATAAATAGTAACTCTACATACCATCCCTTTACCTACAATCGATATAAATCTCTCTGCTCCACTTGTGAATTGGTGGGAAACAGGCTGGACTGGAAGGTACTACCTTTGTTTTTTGCTGGAAATGTGCTCAACTGACGAGATGCTGAAGTTGGACAGAGAGGAGTATAAGAAGTGTATTATCTATAAATAAACAACTGAGGATAGTATCTATAGCCTTCTACATGTTAATTAAAATGAAAGAAGATGATAATGGACAAGTGTAAGGAGAATATTTTTCAGCCAGTAAATGAGATACAGTGGGATAGACTGAAGATGTATTTCACAACCCATAGAGACTACTACCTGTTGTGCAGTTCTTTGTGTTTCTGAAGTGATCAGTCAGACCACAGGGCAGGGGATGGAATCGTGCTTCCACTTTTCTCCCTTTTTAACGACTGTGTGTGTGTCTCGCTGGAGTTCACTACAGTCGCCTCCCGCTGCATTGCTCGACAAACACCCTGCACCCCTAATGCTCGAAATTCAAATAAACGGTCCTCTCTTTATCTCTCGACAATTTCGTCCTATTCCATTGCCCCGAGATATCACCATAGTACAGCTGCAGAATAACTTGTACACTGATACAGACACTACTGGCCATTAAAATTGCTACACCACGAAGATGACGTGCTACAGACGTGAAATTTAACCAACAGGAAGAAGATGCTGTGAAATGCAAATGATTAGCTTTTCAGAGAACTCACACAAGGTTGGCGCCGGTGGCAACCCCTACAACGTGCTGACATGAGGAAAGTTTCCAACCGATTTCTCATACACAAACAGCAGTTGACCGGCGTTGCCTGGTGAAACGTTGTTGTGATGCCTCGTGTAAGGAGGAGAAATGCGTACCATCACGTTTCCGACTTTGATAAAGGTCGGATTGTACCCTATCGCGATTGCGGTTTATCGTATCGCGACATTGCTGCTCGCTTTGGTCGACATCCAATGACTGTTAGCAGAATATGGAATCGGTGGGTTCAGGAGGGTAATACGGAACGCCGTGCTGGATCCCAACGACCTCGTATCTCTATCAGTCGAGATGACAGGCATCTTACCCTCGTGGCTGTAACGGATCGTGCAGCCACGTCTCGATACCTAAGTCAACAGATGGAGACGTTTGCATGACAACAACCATCTGCACGAACAGTTCGACGACGTTTGCAGCAGCATGGACAATCTGCTCTGAGACCGTGGCTGCGGTTACCCTTGACGCTGCATCACAGACAGGAGCACCTGTGATGATGTACTCAACGACGAACCTGGGTGCACGAATGGCAAAACGCCACTTTTTCGGATGAATCCAGGTTCTGTTTACAGCATCATGATGGTCGTATCCGTGTTTGGCGACATCGCGGTGAACGTACATTGGAAGCGTGTATTCGTCATCGCCGGCCGAAGTGGCCGTGCCGTTAAAGGCGCTGCAGTCTGGAACCGCAAGACCGTTACGGTCGCAGGTTCGAATCCTGCCTCGGGCATGGATGTTTGTGATGTCCTTAGGTTAGTTAGGTTTAACTAGTTCTAAGTTCTAGGGGACTAATGACCTCAGCAGTTGAGTCCCATAGTGCTCAGAGACATTTTTTTTGTATTCGTCATCGCCATACTAGCGTATCACCCGGCGTGATGGTATGGGGTGCCATTGGTTACACGTTCGCATTGACGGCACTTTGAACAGTTGACGTTACATTTCAGATGTGTTACGACCCGTGGCTCTGCCCTTCATTCGATCCCTTCAAAACCTACATTTCAGAAGGATAATGCACGACCGCATGTTGCAGGTCCTGTAAGGCCTTTCTGGATACAGAAAATGTTTGATTGCTGATGTGGCCAGCACATTCTCCAGATCTCTCACCAATTGAAAACGTCTGGTGAATGGTGGCCTAGAAACTGGCTCGTCACAATACGTCAGTTACGACTCTTGATGAACTGTGGTATCGTGTTGAAGCTGCATGGGCAGATGTACTGTACACGCCATCCAAGCTCTGTGTGACTCAATGTCCAGGCATATCAAGGCCGTTATTACGGCCAGAGGTGGTTGTTCTGGGTACTGATTCCTCAGGATCTATTCACCCAAATTGCGTGAAAATGCAATCACATGTCATTTCTAGTATAATATATTTCTCCAATGAATACCCGTTTATCATCTGCATTTCTTCTTGGTGAAGCAATTTTAATGGCCATTAGTGTAGTAAGATGGTGAGGGTAGGAAACCATCACTATTGTTGGATGAACAATATATGGTACCACAACTGATGGAAAATGCTTCACTGTTCTAATTAAACATCGTAATTATCATGAAAAAACACCAGCACTCGTAAACAACGGGTCATAATGCAACATATGTACTGAGAATTGAGAAAAATCTTTGTAGTAACACGAATACCACAAAAACTGAATTCAAAAGCTCACGCTAGGGGAGAGGGGTGGCAGCTGCTCGTATGTTCTCCTTGATGTGCTGTCACGGGCTAACTAGCGTAGAGCCAGTCTTATTTCCCCTCATACCATCGATCCCTCTTCTCACTGTAGGTAGAGATACAAGACTGTTCTACCCCATCCTTGATGGCCCACAAAGAGATCCGTCTGGTGGCAATGATATACTCTCTCAGGTGTGCAGAAATCAGTCACAGATGGACAAAGGGCTCAAGAACAGGTCGCTTGCTGGAAGCCGTTAAATGTATTTCTCGCAAAGTCTGGCCCCTGGGAACAACAACAAAATTCCGCAGAACTCCCCAGGACGCTTTTTCTGCCACTCGCCACCACCATCCAGCATCCGCTACTGACTTCCGTAGCTGAGAACACAGCCTTTGGCCAGTTATAGCCAGAGCCATCTTCTCTGGCCAAGCACGTAGCAGGAGGTAGCCATTGATATCGATGCTGACAAAAGCTACACGTACACAACAGGCCACAGAAGAAAGTGAGATAAACGATGGCTGCCCTAAACAAAGACATCTGCGTGTTGTTTGTCAAAAGCATGTCCCATGCCACCACTAGAAGCCCCCGCAAATGCACACTTTTCTGAGAGAGAGCAATCATTTCAGTGTAGCACGTAATTGATCCATTTAACTGTAAGACATCGCTTTACATACATGTTTACTTAGTCTGAAGTATTTTTTTTCTTCGGAGCTTAAATCCTCGCTTTTTCCTTACTGTGATGAAAGTTTCGAAATAACGAGGATATTCTGTAGTGATTGGTCGGTCTTACAGCAAAGCAGTGGAAGTCTAATCGATTATATGCAGGGTGGAGCTGTATAGGAGATGTGAGAGAAGGTTATACATGTCTGATGCATCGCTATAGAGCTCCGACCTCTTCAGTTTGCTCATTTGTAATTGGCAGCAGTGCTCTAGTTATATTTTAATGTCGTTGCATATCACAATATATGGGAGGCGGAGAGAGAGAGAGAGAGAGAGAGAGAGAGAGAGAGAGAGAGAGAGAGGGAGAGAGATGTAAACTATATCCTGCATTCAGACTTAAAAATCTATATCGATTTTACTCATTAAACCAAAGTAAAATGGACTGCAACTATTTTTGTAGAAACAGAACATTTATGGACGTCGCGATTGCTTTTTTAATAGATGCTTACTTATATGAGGCGTGTTAAATACAATTGTGACACTGAAATGTTTTTTCTCTCAGAAAAACATGCACTTGCAGGGGCTGCTACTGGCGTCATGGCACATTATCCACAGGCAACCGCAGCTGCACTTTTAGACAAACAACACGCAGATGTCTTTGTTCAGGATAGCCATCGTTTATCTCACTTCGTTCTGTGGCCTGCTGGAGTCGTGGCCTATTGTGTACGTGTAGCTTTTGTCCGCATAGATAGCATTGGCTGCCCTCAGCCACGTGCTCGACCAGAGAAGATGCCTCTGGCTATTGCTGGCCGATGTCAATCAGTAGCGGATGTAGGATGGTGGTGGCGAGTGGCAGTGGACACTAGGATAAGCGTTCTGGGGAGTTCAGCGGAATTTTGTTGTCGTTCCCGGGGGCCATATTTTGTGAGAAATACATTTAACGCCTTCTTGAGTTCTGTGTCCACCTGTGACAGATTTCTGCAGACCAGGAACAGTATATCATTGCTTGTAGATTAATCTCTTTGTAGTCCATCTGCGATGGGATGGAGCAGGCTGTATACCTACCTACAGCAAGGAAAGGGGGGTGGGGAAATGGGGTGGTAGGGGGGGATCTGAGTCTGGCTCTAAGCTGGTTAGCCTGTGACTGCACAGCGAGGAGAACAGAAGCGCAGCTGCTGCCCCTCTCTCCGGGTCTGAGTATTTATGTTCAGTTTTTGCGGTAGTTGTGTTATTACAATGATTTTTCTCATTTCCCAGTACATGTGTTCCATTACGACCTGTTGTTTACAAGTGCTGGTTTTCTTTCTTTCTTTTTTTCACTGGTGCCATGTCCCGCACTGACGCAGGGTCGGCATTGTTAGGAACAGATTTGGCAAGGTTAGTATGAAGGGGGTGGCTGGATGCCCTTCCTGCAGCCACCCCGTACCCCCTGGGACGGAATTAGTGTACCCCAGATGTCTGCGTCTAGTGTAATTCATGGAATCGTGCGAACGTGTTCAGATATCGGTGAGTCGTGTAACTGAGGCGGAACGTGGGGACCAGCCCGGTATTCACCTAGCGGGATGTGGAAAACCGCCTAAAAACCACGTTCAGGCTGGCCGGCACACTGGCCCTCGTCGTTAATCCGCTGGGCGGATTCGATCTGGGACCGGCGCGCCTACCTCAGTCCAGGAAGCAGCGCGTTAACGCTCTCAGCTATTACGAGTTCTGATTTTGTTTCACGACAATTTCGATGTGTAATTAGAATAATGATGCATTTTCCATCAGTTGTGGTAGTGTGTAGTGCTCTTCCCACACTTCAGTAATGGTTTCCTGCCCTGTCCCTTTTTACTATGTATCAATGTACAAGTTACTCAACAGCTATACCAAGGTGATCTCTCGGGGCAGTGGAATAGGACGAAGTTGTTGAGAATTAAAGAGAGCACCAGTTATTTGAATTTCGAACACAAGGGCTGCGGGGTGTTTGTCAGCTATGCCGCGGGGGGCCTCTGCTGCGAACTCCGACGTCAAACAGCGAGAATCACATGCAGTCGTTAGAAAGGAGAACAGTGGAAGCATGATGTCATCCCCTCCACTGTGGATTGACTGGTCATTTCCGAAATACGAACAGCTCCATCACTGGCAATAGCTCCTATGAATTGTGAAATTCATTGTCAGTCCATCCCTCTGCATCACCATTATTTGCTGAAAATATTTACCCTATACTCATCCATTATCACCTCCTTCGATTCCTCGTGTAGGAGGCTGTAGACACAGTCCTCAGCTGTATGCTGACAGGTAACACACTTATTAAACTCCTCTCTGTCCAACATCAACATCTTGTCAATAGAACACATTCCCCGCTAAAAATAAAGATAATACGTTCCACTTAAGCCTTTTGCTGTCGATTCACAAGTGGAGTAGAGAGATTTATTTCGACTTTTAGGTTACGGTATTATCATATGTAGAGTTACTATTTATTATGAGTACGTCTGATGCTAGTTTCGATTGGTATTGTGAATTTCTTTTTTTTTTTTTTAGCAAGATAACACCGGTTGTATGATATCGCCTATTTTTGAGCTGTATTGCGTTTTTAGGCTTTCCTTGTGTAGTCCTAAGCATATAGATGGTAATTAGGTCCGATCTTTACGATTAATTACATAAATAGGACTGATCTTTAGTTCCGTTTCCGATCCAAAGTAAATAAAATACACTAACCTAAGTTTCCTCTCTGCAACTGGTCAGAGACTGCCCGTTTCCCTGTGCAGGGGGATGCCCCTGATCCTTCTGTCCAGCAGGCTGGTGGTTCGAGTTCCGGAAATGGCACCATCGGGGTAAGGGTAGTACGTCAGTACAGTCTTGGGACACAGAAATTCCCATCAGTTTTGAAATTCCCACCATGTTATGAATTTCCCGGTCGAATTGGATATTGTTGTGGTGGGAGGGGGAGGGGGATGGGAGAGAAGGGGAGTGAGTGGGGGAAGCGTAATTTACATTATTAAAATTAGTAATTTGCTTAATTAAATTGCAGCATTGCCACATTTACCACTGCAACCCTGTAACAGGCATAGGAAGGGGCAGGAAAATTGGAACAATGCAACCATGCTTGTGTTGGCTTTAGCCTCCTACTCATAAGTTCTCTAGATTTTGGTTAGACTTTGCAATTTAATCTGTATAACGTTAGAAGTAATTATTTAAACTTCAAAGGCTGGTGAGTTCTCTAATTGACGTCAACTTTGAGAAGAAGATCGCAATAAAATCTGGAAATAATCTGAAATTTGTCATTCAGATAATCCGAGACGAGGATACTCTCAAATTATCTGAACTTAAGCTACCTGTACTTGTAACAGATTCCGTATCTGAGAAGAGTTTTGTGAAGACACAATCAAAGATAATTGTTCCATCTTCATAGCTACTCTGTTTCTCATTGGCCCAGTGGTGTCTTTTGCTATTTTTTACGAGCTGAAACTCAGTGGAATACCCCAATTACTAATGAAATCTGTTTTGGAATACAGTGGACGGACACGATCTGCTGTAGTTTGTCCGAGTATCGTTTCTAATCTCATCAGTTATGAATTAACTGATCTTTAGTTTCTGTTTTCTCAAATTCTACCGATAACAGAGGAACATTGCAAGAGTATACGCAGAGGAACTTTCAATCTTCTAATTTTCGACTATTTTAACCGAGTTTCATTAGTCTATAATAAGTGTATATTAGAGCCGAAAAATACCATATTCGGCTGGTATATTCACTTTGATTGACAAATTCTGAAGAAGGCAAGTATGGATACGTGCAACAGACTTAATTTTCTAGTGTCCTATCTTTCCACAAGCACCCATTTGCAGCTCCGCATAAACTTGTGTGCAGTGTTTCGTTGTACCCTTCCTTCTATCCTCCAGTATCAGAATAACCAGGCAACAAGCTGGTTTACATTCGCTCTAGAGACCCGCCTACCCCCCCCCCCCCCTGTCTCTCTCTCTTTCTCTCTCCCCTCTCTCTTTATGCAGCTAGTGTTTTGTTCTGTGGCAGAGGAATCACTTACGCCCCGTTAAGAGTGCTTGAAAGCCAAGTTGGAATCCCCCGAACTTTCCGTCAAAAGCGCAACTTTCGCGGAATGCTCGTAGACAGCGGGAACAATTGTACTCTGAATTATTAAGAGCTAACTTCCTGCCGAGAAGTTTTGTTATTTATGAGAAATGTCGCAGCCATAAATCTGTGGCGGATAAAAAAAAAAGGAAGAGGGCGTGACTTTTTATGAAGTGGTGCAGCTGCGCGTCTGTGTAAGGGCAGGGGGTTTGCCAACAGCGAAAATTGGGATGGAGGGATGGGAAAAGCATCTCTGCAGGTTTCACGTTTGGAGTTCGCTCCATTTTTCTAATAGTCATTACCTCCCAGTCACGACGCGCTCCATCGATATTCTACCTTGTTCATTGTGTGCGGTGCTTGCGCTTGATGAACGAGGATCTGAGTTCGAGATGCTGCTGCTCATTAACGGAAATGGGAGGATCCATAGGGCTATTCGAAGAACTTCTGTAATCTCGTGTCCTCATGTCATTACTGTATGGGTATAATACTGTTAACAGCCGCGAACCATTAAATGCTGTGCTATTCGAGTTCCTTGTCCCTCTTCGCTTGAGGATCTGTTTATGAACATCTGGCAGGATAATTCGCCAAGTCAAGAGGTGACATTGCTGTAATTCCCTTGTCACGACGAGACAGCGCATACTTTACGAGAGAAGCTACTGTGTTGCTAAGTTTCAAGAAAAATGTGAACTCTCTATGATAGTAAAATGAGCGGTCTTGTGACATGTGAATTGTTGGTTTTTGCAGCGAAACTACAAGTATTAGTAAATACAATACGTACTACAATACGGTTGTTACCTGTTACAAGCATTAGGCCGTTCGACTTACAGCAAGCTTGAAATGTCAATCACTGAAAGTTTTCCCATCGAGTTTTCAGTAGCATGAACATCTGGCAGGATGGAATCTAATTATGCCAATCGTGCTTCTGCCAATCATTTCTGCAAACGATTATCTGCATTGTATTTTCATCACCTTTTTATGGGTTTCATTCCCTACCAAATTTTCTACTTAATTTCTCATTTTTTCATTAATGTCGTCGTCCTCAGTCAATATAATTGCACAGCAAGGGAGGTCAACTTATTAGCTCTTTCGATGGGTTTGTTGTTGTAACCCAATAGAAGGAAGGATACATTTTCAAAATTGACAGCAAATAAAGTTTGATGGATTGCTAAAAGTAGTGAAAACACACTTGACCTCTTATCAACAAATAATTCTGAGTTAATAACGAGCATCAAAACCGATACAGGGATTGGTGAACAAAGGGTCGTCGTAGCGAGACTGAACATTGTAACCCCCAAATCCTCCAAAAATAAACGAAAAATATACCTACTCAAAAAAGCAGATAAAAATTAACTTTACGTCTTCCTGAAGGACAATCTCCACTCCTTTCAAATTAATAATATAAGTGTAGACCAGATGTGACTTGGTTTCAAAGAAATAGTATCGGCAGCAATTGAGAAATTTACGCTAAACAAATTAACAATCGACGGAGCTGATCCTCCCTGGTACACAAAACGGGTCAGAACACTCTTGCAGAAACAACGAAATGCTAAATTTACACAGCCGCAAAACCCCTAATATTGGTGATCTTGTACAGAAGCTCGAAATTTAGCGCGGACTTCGATGCAAGATGCTTATAACAGTTTCTACAACGAAACTTTGCCTCGAAACCTGGCGGAAACTCCAAAGAGATTCTGGTCGTACGTGAAGTACGCTAGCGGCAAGAAACAATCAATGTCTTCTCTGCGCGATAGCAATGGAGATACTGTCGAAGACAGTGCTGCCAAAGCAGAGTTACTAAACACAGCCTTTCGAAATGACTTCACAAAAGAAGACGAAGTAAATATTTCAGAATTCAAATCAAGAACAGCTGCCAACATGAGTAACATAGAAGTAAATCCTCGGAATAGTGAACCAACTTAAATCACTTAATAAAAGCAAGTCTTCTGTAAAAGACTGTATACCAATTAGGTTCCTTTCAGAGTATGCTGATGCGTCATCTCCATGCTTAACAACCATTTACAACCGTTCGCTCGACGAAAGATCCGTACCCAAAGAGTGGAAAGTTGCACGGGTCACACCAATATTCAAGAAAGGTAGTAGGAGTAATCCTCTTAATTACAGCCCATATCATAGCCCATATCATTAACGTCGATATGCAGATTGATTTTGGAACATATATTGTGTTCTAACATTATGAATTACCCCTAACACAGTCAACAAAGGTTTAGAAAACATCATTCTTGCGAAACACAACTAGATCTTTATCCGCATGAATTGTTGACCGCTATTAACAAGGGATTTCAGATAAATTCCGTATTTCTGGACTTCTGGAAGGCTTTTGACACTGTTCCACACAAGCGGCTTGTAGTGAAATTGCGTGCTTCTGGAATATCGTCTCAGTCATGTGACGGGATTCGTGATTTCCTGTCAGAGAGGTCACAGTTCGTAGTAATTGATGGATAGTCATTGAGTAAAACAGAAGTGATTTCTGGCGTCCCCAAGGTAGTGTTATAGGCCCTTTACTGTTCCTTATCTGCAGAAACGATTTGGGAGACAATATGAGCAGCCGTCTTAGGTTGTTTGCAGGTGACGTTGTCGTTTATCGAGTAATAAAGTCATCAGAAGATCAAAAGACATTGCAAAGAGATTTAGAAAAGAAATCTCAATGGTGCAAAAATTGGCAGTTGACCCTAAATAACGAAAAGTGTGAGGCCATCCACATGAGTGCTAAAAGGAATTCGTTAAACTTCGGTTTCACGATAAATCAGTCAAATTTAAAGGCCGTAAATTGAACTAAAAACCTAGGAATTACAATTACGAACATCTTAAATTGGAAGGAACACATAGAAAATGTTGTGGTGAAGGCTAACAAAAGATGAGTTTTATTGGAAGGACACTTAGGAAATATAACAGACCTACTAACGAGACTGCCTACACTACGCTTGTCCGTCCTATTTTAGAATACTGCTGCGCGGTGTGGGATCCTTACCAGGTAGGACTGACGGAGTACATCGTAAAAGTTCAAAGAAGGGCAGCACGTTTTATATTATCGCGAAATATGAGGGAGAGTGTCACTGAAATCGTACAGGATTTGGGCTGGACATCATTAAAAGAAAGGCGTTTTTCGTTGCAAGGGAATCTTCTCCCGAAATTCCAATCACCAACTTTCTGCTCCGAATGCGAAAATACGAGTATTTTGTTGACACCGACCTACATAGGGAGAAACCACGATAAAATAATTGAAATCAGATGTCGTACGGAAAGATATAGGTGTTCATTCCGCGCTATACGAGATAGGAATAATAGAGAATTGTGGAGGTGGTTCGATGAAGCCTCTGCCAGGCTGCAGAGTATCCATGTAGATGTACGAGACGTAAAAATCAGGTAACTGCCTTGGTAAAATGAGATACGACACAAAATCAAGAAATCAGTAGCGATAAATGCACTCCGCACAATCCAAAATGCCAATTATTATTATTATTATTATTCATTGTTCTTCTCCTCCCTGTTTCTCTCGCAACGGAGGCATTCTAGACACTAAATGAACAAACTAACGGTATTAAACAGCAGACCAAAAACCAACGCAAATAAAATCTAATGGTAGGTCAAATGAAAAAGAATGTTCAGTATTTTGGTGAAGCATTAGGAAACTCTATAAAGGAAATGATCAGTATGTTCACGAGGAAACCGTACAAATTACGTGACAAAAGCAAGACGGAACAACTCAAGTTGACATCAGGAGCAGAAGCACCAAGGTCTAAACAGGTCGAAGATTGCTTGCACAATAAATAACATTCAACAAAATGAAAGAAAAATGAATGAACACAAAGCAGAGATTAAAATAATAAAGTGTGATTCCTAACAGCATAAAATGCCACTAATTGAAATTGTAACAGGTACACAGGAACAATGCACGGATCTGTATGCTAAATTTGAACACAGCAGTTACCCACTTTAGGCGAACGTATGTTGGGACGCAAAATCAAAATAATACGGTAAAACTAAATATGGCGGTATGCTGACGTGAGTGCAGCGCCAAACTTGATTGTTGATAACAATATACGAGGTACATGCAACGTAGGTACATGCAACTCTCACGAGTTGCATACTGTTGCTTTCATGCACCATTAATTGTTACATGCTTTCCCAACATCGCACGAAAAGTGTATATATGTGTGAGCTACTTGAAGGACAGTGCAGACAGGTGGGGCATGACAGTAGCTAATAGTGACATTAATTTCAATGAATTTCACGCTGAAATTCTGAGTAAATTTCTGTCTGCCAAACAACAGCAGGCAGTTAAGTGAAAATTGTTGACGCCGCCATGATACAGTCAGAGTGACAGTTGATACCATTGATTAATTTTGCAGAGGCTTCGTGACGATAACGTTTAATTTGATGACCCTATTAAGGACACGAAACTCAGAGATTTTTTACACAGCTATTATCATTGCCTATTCATGAAGGGTTACTTCTCACAAAATACAAAGACACTAACAAAGTATATTTGATTGTGGCTCAAGCTGAACCCTCAACACTTTCAATGCAGCGTGAGAGTAACCGTTAAAATATAAGACACAAAACCTATGAAGCAATGTGAGATGAGTATTGTAATTTCCTGTCGCTAGTGTAATAGAAAATAACTAGTATTGTAGAATCGATTTGGCAGATATGTTATCTGTGATTTTCTTCCTGGAGTTGATTGGTCTTGTCCTGCTAAATTCAGTTGACCTTTTCTCGTCATTTCCAATAAATGATGTGAGGCTTCAAGACTTTGCAACCAAACGTCTAAGAAGCAGACCTTGCCTCGGGTATTGGACGGGTCACAGGTGGCAGATAGTGAACGTTCCACCAGATATGGTGGATAGCTGCGAATACAGAATAATCAGTCCATGATCAAGGCAAAATAAAATAAAATCCACTTTGCGTCTGTCTTGTAGCAAGCGGCAAAGTGGTCAGTGTCTGTTCTCCAGTGGCGAGGCTGAAATTTATATTCTGGGACTAAGCCTTCCAGTCTTAACACTCTGAGTTCACTCAATGAGTCAACCCCACCTGATACGAGGTACAATCATCATCGAGCATTCTGATAATCACACTGTTACCCCAGGTGATCAATCTACCGCCAGTATTACTAGTGCAACTGGTCGTTCGGATTCTGGGGCGGTCAGGTTAAAACGCAGTGTGATCCAACAGAGAGAGTCGGTGTCCTCTGGCGAAATTAAAACCAAAGCATATCAATTTTTTGGAACACTTTTTCGAACAGATAACTGCATAAACTGGAACATACATTAATAGAACAAAATGTTCAAATTTTGACACTTCAAAAAATACGAATAACTGACAATAATACCATGGATTTAAGTAATTATCGTCTTTTTAAAAGTAAAACTGATAAAAGAATACTTACGGAGTCGCTTTTGCAGTCTCCGAAATTTTTTAAAATTCAATAACGGAGGTAAAATCCGTTGATAATACTTTGATGACAATTTCTCTTAAATGTGTGTACATTTTAATTAGTGTCCTTGTGTCAATCCACGAGGATAAACATAAAAATCAGAAGAAGTTAATGAAGCTTGGGAAGCGTAAGAAAGAATCGTCTCCAAAATTCCCTCAAACCATGCTAAAATTCTAATGGGTGATTTTAATGCTCAATTAGGGAAAGAAAGAAAACAGAAGAAAACGGTGGATGGATTTCCTGCATATAAACAGACAAACCAAAATGGCTAAAGATTTGATGAAACGTGAAAAATTTTAACCTTAACAACATATCAACACATTTTAAGAAGAACCTTTCTAAAGAAAAAGCTTGTCAAGCACCAAATACATTTATTGGGGAATTTTAAATCGATCAAGTAGCAATTTCATATCCTAACTACAAAGAAATTTTAAATGTCCAAGTTAGGAAAGGGGCTAATACAGTTCAGACCATTATTTAATGCGAATGAAAGTAAAACTTCAACCTCAAAAACTCTAAAAAATAAAAAATGTTATCCCAAAATCTGACACTGCTAAAATATCAATAACTAAAAGAAAAGTTTATCACACCAGCACAACATTTAATTCCGCTTCGAAAGGAACAGAAACACCCTTGGTGGGAAGTGGGTTGTGAAAGAGCAGTTAAGTCTAGGTAAAAGGCATTCAAATATTGGAAAAGTAACGAAACTGAAAAAAGTTCACAGCTTTCATACTGTAAGAAAAGGTACATCTAAATTAATCCGACAGACTAAAAGAAACTGCGAAAATGCCCAACTCTTAGAAATCGAAAAAGACTTCCAAAATAAAAATATAAGAAACTTCTATAAAACATTCAAAACAAAGCTAACTGGTTACCAGCCTCAAATCCTTTGCTTCAAAAATGAAAATGGCTGTTTGACTCTTAAAAACGAGGAAAATTGTAATGTATTTGTTAATTATTTTGAAAAAAAATTAAACTGTCCAGAACCAGCGAATAAATTCCAACCACAGCAGACTAATAACACCAACCCTAACTTTAAAGACCCTGATGAAATCGAAATAATTAAACAAATTAAGGGACTCAATACACAATGAAACATCCGGAGAAGACAGTATAATTGCAGAACTACTATAATGAGCTGGCCCTAACATTACAAAAGACATTACTTAACTAATAGGAAATATCTGGCAAACTGAGAAAATATTAGAGGATTGGAAAACTGCTCTAATTAATCCATTGCATAAAAAAGGGATAGAACTGATGTTAATAATTAACGAGGACCTTCTCTTCTCTTAGTCACATACAAAATTCTCTCGCATTGTTTCCTTGATCAAGCGGAAGAGCAGTTAGAAACTTAAATTGGTGAATACCAAGCAGGCTAAATGTTAGTTTTCCTAAACGTTAGTGACCCTGTCCAAAACAAATTCTTAATTTAAATTAATTTAAATTAAATTTCTGGTAACATCATTACATTTACATTTGTGGATTTTAAAAACGGCCTATGACTCAGCTGATCGTGAATCTCTTTTCAAAATTTGCAAGGAGCAAGGGCTTGATAATAAAACTCTAACACTGATTAAGGAAACGTTAACTGACACTAGCTCTAAAGTCAAATTCATGGGAGAAATTTCTGAGCTATTTGATATAAAGACTGGTGTTAGACAGGGAGATGGATTCTCCCCATTACTGTTTAACTGTGTTTTGGAAAAGGTGATTACAAAATGGCGAGAGAAAAAGTCGAATCAAAATATAGATCAATCAATCAAATTAGGCAGAAGTAACATTAGATTGCCACTCCTTTGGAGATGATCTGGCAGTTTTAACTAGGGATATTAACACAGTTCAATAAGAAATTGAAATTCTTAAAGAAGTTGCGGAAAAAGTGGGACTACAAATATCATTAGAAAAAGTGTAATATATGACATGCAAGAAACAAGCATCAAAGTTTTTGAACACAAAATATGGAAAAATAAAAAGGGTTTCTCAGATTAAATACTTGGGGGAAATAATACAAGAAAACAGTCTGGAAAAAGTTGAAAACGAAAATTGCTGTCAAAAAATGGCAACTGCGTTCAGATTAACACAAAATATTTATAATAAAATATCACTTTCTAAATTCAGTAAATTTAGCCATTACAGCACTGTAATGGCTAAATTAACCTGAATGTCTTTATGGAGCAGAAACTTCAATTTTAAATAGAAAGAGGGATATTGAAGATATTCAAAAGGAAGAAAGAAAGATTAGTAGGAAAACATTAGGCCCCAGAATTAGTGATGAAGAAACTTATAGACTAAGAACTAATAAGGAAATAGAAGGATATACAGACATACATGGAGAAAACGAAGGCAAATTTTATGAACACATTAAAAGAATGGCACCCATTAAGTTGGCAAAACAAATAGTTGAGTTCTACGAAAACAGAAGTAAGTCCAAAACTGAGCCAGTGAAATGGATCGCTGCGATTAAGGAAGATCTTAAAGTGGCCAGTATAACTCAGGCAGACGTTACAGACAGAAAAACATTCAGGCAAAAGATGTTCGCTTGGAGAGCTGGTCAGAGGGAAATTAGAAAACGGACTGGAACATCGTGGTCTGATGAAAGAAAAAGACCTCATTCTGGAAAGGTGAAACAAATTTGGACACAAAGGAAGGCCAACCTACAAAAGTGACACTGATGGATTGTACATCACGAGGACCTATTGGGCACATACGTGAATAATAATAATGTGAGTCATTGTCACTTAAGGTGTAACATTGGGTTGTCAAATTCATTATTTGATTCCAGGAAGGTCGTTCCACACAGAATCTATAACTAATTTCATATTTTATTTTGGAAAATATGCGATATCAGTCCTCAAGACAATGAGATCATAGCGCAGGCATTACCAGCTCTCCTGCTAATTGGTAACATGGTAGCTTTATAAAGGGTCTACCGATTACTTAATTTACAGACAAGGGCGCACACTCCAGACAGTCAGGCTTATGAATCTGTAACATATAATGATCGATTATTAGATGATATTTCGTCTAGGATTGAAGTTATTTACCTCCTCTTCTTCTTTGAAGACAGTGTTACGGCGTCCAGCCTGCTTTGCTTAAATTTCTTGCTTCTACGAAGTATTACAAGTACTGGTGACACAGATACATAGAACAGGTGAAAAAAAGAGCTGATAAGCGACATTGGCATATTACTATAAGAAATATATTTCAGAGTATCAGTGAACTAAACAGAAATTCACGCCCTCTTCCTATCATGGACCGGAAAAGACAGACAATACTAGATCGATGAAACATTCGATAGAAGTTTTTGCAAAACATAAGAAAATTAATGTTCTTCATTTTTTTCTAGCTATCTCCACAGGCATGATTGCTGTGGGCGTACCACATTTTAATCTTTGCCATAAACTACTTAGGTGAATTAATGGATAAAAATAAACAGAGAAAAATAAAACATACACCCATTTAAATAAACCAGCGTTAAGTCCCAATGCAAGGGCAAGCTGCATTGGCTTTAGGTTTTAATATCGTTAGAGAGCTAGACAATATGTTTTTGTTTGTATTTTATTTCTGCTCTTACCGACCTATAAGCTTCTAGATCATAAATCAGTAGGCACTCCTTAACTTCTGCATCTTAAGTGTTACCAAAACCTCAATTTAGTACACGCTATACCAAAAGATGAAAAATTTAAGAAACTGTGACATCGCATGCTTCTTAAAATTTGTTTTTCTGCTTATAAGGACATAATTTTTAGTTTTTTGTGGATATGCAACCTATGTGCGTCTTTGCAAATTTTGTTAACTGGGTTTCTTTTCACGTCTACTCCCACTTGCAAGTTTACATATTTTTGCGTAATTTCGAAATACCGCTTGTGTAGAACACAGAAAGTCTAGCAACGTCAACATGTTTTTAATGCCTTATGTCTTGAGCAAATGCGTATCGCAGATACTATTTGTTTTACTACATAATACTTCCGTCATAAGGGTGTCATGGTAAGCTGTAATTCATCTGTGTTTGAACAGTGATTACTTTTGTAGCGCCTTTCTTTGGTTTACTGAAAATAATAGAAAAATATAAGAGAAAAATTAATCATCAAAAATACTTTACTTCACATAAAGTGAAACAGTTTGATTATGCTCAGGCAAGTTTGCTTCGTACATCTGTAGACAGTTAAAGTTGCCGTCAGTCCAAGTTTAAAGTGCATTTTCGTCCACAAGCAAATTTTCTTGATGATCGTTCAATAAGGAATGAGAAAGGTAAATGTTCGAGGGTGCTAAATCAGAGGAATGATTATTGTAGTAGTGATTCGTTCCCAGCCAAGCTCCTGAATATGTTTCGTTGTGAATTCAGCAGAGTGCAGATACGCGTTCTCATACAGTAGCAACACCTGATACACTTTCGTTGGTCGCATTTCCTACGTTGCGACTGCCAGGTGTCTCAGCTGTTAGCAACACATGCCAGCTGGTACGGGCATACCCCTGAGATCCAGTATACAAAACAGATGCATAATGCTACATTTCGAAGACTAACACTTGCCTTTGCTTTAGCTATTTCTTGTTAGTCCAACCATTACTTTCTCTTATGAAGTTAACACACGGTGGTTCAGATCCTCGTGTGACCGTCCTGATTAGTTTTTAGTTATTTCCTTTAGCTGGTTAAGGCACATGCTGAGATCTTTCCTTAGGAAGGGTGCAGTTGGTTTCCTCCCCCATTCATCCCCATCGTAGCTTCTGTATCGGTTGCAATTATCTCTTAGGCGGTGGGACGTTTCACCCTGGGCTTTCTTTCTTTCTTCTTTCCCCGACATTGGTTGCAAGTGTCTCACGGAGATTAAATAGTCGCAGTTCATCACATGTGGCAGTAATCGAATGTCGCATTGTGGTAAACCGTTAAAAAGTCATTCAGCAGAACCTGTTGATCTTCTTGAGTGTGGCGCATAATTATGTCGGAACGATCCTAGCGGAGACGAGAAATCCATTTAATAACGCGATTCCTATGATGCACTCGCCCCGTACATGCACACGTTTCCAGTTACCACTACTGCCTACAAAATTCGATTAAACACAAAAAGAACTAAATGTCACTGTTGTTGGACTTTTTCCGGTTAATACACTCTTTTATAATGTAAAAACAACAGTGCTAATAACCTTCAAATATTCAACATTAAATAAGTCGCTGCAAACACATTTTAGAACCTTAAATAAAAATTATTGATTGATAAATATTCTTATAGAAACCTGCACGACAACATAAATATCTATACCCCAATAGAAGCTCAAGTAAAAAGCGACACTTCCTTCAAAATTTCCGCATCCTACCGTGTTGTTAGTTCGTGCAGCTGGCTGTTATGCGCTTTTATTTCAGTGCTTACACAATCAGTCAAAAGAACGCGTTCGCTACCCGAGGCAGCAAGTGCTAATCAATACAGAATGAGTATTTTGAACAGGCTGCAATCAGCCTCCATGGATCAGAATTCTCATCCAGTCAGGAGCATCCTTCGTTACGATAAAATCACTAGCCTGTGCTGTATAAGTAGTTAGCTGGTCTGTTGTAACGATTTTAGCTTTATTTGCTTAGGGACTGGGTTTGATTCACACATCTGGCAACCATTTTTTAACAAGCAAGAACAGACCATCGTTAGGGGACATTTTTTCAGAACAGCCACACAACATACTTAAAATCATAGTAGAGACCCATCCTCGACCTGAATAAATAGTTAGAAGTGGTAGCAATGAATTTGTATTAAATGTACAAGTGACCGTATGTTTCCACAGTAATCTAAAAGATATTTACATTCTGGTTGTTGGAAATAAGGGAATTTTCTTGAAGTACACTGGGCAATACGGGTGCGGAGCCGAATGCTGGAACAGTCAGGGAGTCTGGCGAGTCCTTCTCAGAAGCCCTAGGGCTTTCACACCCTCGTCACTCTGGTTCATAGGCGAAGTACTGATGCTAAGGTGTGTTCGCGTCGACCCTCTGTCCATAGTTATGTTGTATAAATGGAGATGATGTTTTAACTACTGACGACGCCTTTGGCACAATTGTTTTATGAATCTCCATTGCAGGATGTGATTTTTGTGAGTGACTAAAAGTTTTTGCGCCTGTAATACTCTGATATTTTAGAGTTACTTAAGCTATAGTATTTTTTTCTTTCTCAGTTCCGATGCTAAGCTTTTGCTAATGTAGGTGTCTTCCTGTTCAGGTGTATTTTACTTCTGATGAAGGTATATTTAGATATACCGAAACCGTGGTCAAGAATTTTAATAAATCTTTATCCTGCAACTGTTTTGGCTGTCATCATTTACCGTGAAAAAAAGGCAAATTACCTATTAAAGACGTTGAACGCTGAAGCAATTATGTGCGGACCCTAGTCCTTCCATCATGGTGAGCCGCTTCCAACTCTTCCCACCAGAATTCCTAATTATCAGCTGGTAACCAAGAGCGTGACTTCTTTACTATTTTTGGAAATACTCCGAGGGGCGAAATGGCTATCCTCTTCCTTCTTGCGACAGTGTTCTCAGTTACTACTTTATTCGTGTTAACTGTAAACTATATTTGGTTAATTACATATTCTTTTCCAGGTAGCAACCGATAGCATGGGAACAGGCCGTGCCCAGGGACAGGTTACCTCAAGAAAGGCCACCTTACGTACGAGTTACGAATTGGGCAGCAGTCAGGCGAGGGCACAGTGCCTGAATTGGCTGCTCGTTTGCGCGACGCCGTGGGGGAAGCCTTGGACCTCAGCCTCGGCGCCGCTGGTGAGGTGGGTGCCGTGCTCAGTGACGGTTTGGCGGCATTGGCAGTCAAACTACGCACAAACAAGTGTACAGAATTTAAGCACAGGCCACACATGGTGTGAGTTGCCTCGGCAATTTAAAGCAAGCATCCCTGAAGCCCGACGAAAGTGCTGCCGTCGATAGCTTAATTAGTCAGTTTAGGGACCTACATGTAGATCTGAGTCATCTTGCATTAGATGATCTAACTAGTGTAAGCGAAATTTAGATCTTACTGTGAAGTTAGAACCAGTTTCTGGAGATGAGGTAATTGAAATTGAAGTAAAAAAAGAGAAAGTAGAATTAATGTACACTACCGGCCATTAAAACTGCTACACCACGAAGGTGACATGCTACAGACGCGAAATTTAACCGACAGGAAGAAGATGCTGTGGCATGCAAATGATTAGCTTTTCAGAGAATTCACACGAGGTTGGCGCCGGTGGCGACACCTACAACGTGCTGACATGAGGAAAGTTTCCAATCGATTTCTCATACACAAACAGCAGTTGACCGGCGTTGCCTGGTGAAACGCTGTTGTGATGCCTCGTGTAAGGAGGAGAAATGCGCACCATCATGTTTCCGACTTTGATAACGGTCGGATTGTAGCCTATCGCGATTGCGGTTTATCATACCGCGACATTGCTGCTCGCGTTGGTCGAGATCTAATGACTGTTAGCAGAATATGGAATCGGTGGGTTCAGGAGAGTAATACGGAACGCCGTGCTGGATGCCAACGGCCTCGTATCACTAGCAGTCGAGATGACAGGCATCTTATGCTCATGGCTGTAACAGATCGTGCAGCCACGTCTCGATCCCTGAGTCAAAAGTTGGGGAAGTTTGCAAGACAACAACCATCTGCTCGAACAGTTCGACGACGTTTGCAGCAGCATGGACTATCAGCTCGGAGACCATATCTGTGGTTACCCTTGACGCTGCATCACAGACAGGAAGGAGCGCCTGCGATGGTGTACTCAGCGACGAACCTGGGTGCACGAATGGCAAAACGTCATTTTGTCGGATGAACCCAGGTTCTGTTTACAGCATCATGATGGTCGCATCCGTGTCTGGCGACATCGCGGTGAACGCACATTGGAAGCGTGTATTCGTCATCGCCATACTAGCGTATCACCCGGCTTGATGGTATGAGGTGCTATTGGTTACACGTCTCGGTCACCTCTTGTTCGCATTGACAGCACTTTGAACAGTGGATGTTACATTTCAGATGTGTTACGACCCGTGGCTCTACCCTTCGTTCGATCCATGCGAAACCCTACATTTCAGCAGGATAATGCACGACCGCATGTTGAAAGTCCTTTTCGGGCCTTTCTGGATACAGAAATGTTCGACTGCTGCTCTGGCCAGCACATTCTGCAGATCTCTCACCAATTTAAAACGTCTGGTGAATGGTGGCCGAGCAACTGGCTCGTCACAATACGCCAGTCACTACTCTTGATGAACTGTGGTATCGTGTTGAAGCTGCATGGGCAACTGTACCTGTACACGCCATCCAAGCTCTGTTTGACTCAATGCCCAGGTGGATCAAGGCCGTTATTAAGGCCAGAGTTGGTTGTTCTGGGTACTGATTCCTCAGGATCTATGCAGCCAAATTGCGTGTGAATGTAATCACATGTCAGTTCTAGTATAATATATTTGTCCAATGAATACCCATTTATCATATGCATTTCTTCTTGGTGTAGCGATTTTAATGGCCAGTAGTGTAGTTATCAAATAATGATACTCAGAACAATATGTCTGAAATTCAGCCAAGTTAGGCAATACTAGAAACTCCTTTGAAGCCAGTGGAAATGCCAAATGGCAAGGTAGAGGCACCAAAATGGATGCGATTACAGTTTTCTAAACTTGAATCACAGCATAAAGAACTGAAGGATAGTAGTGAATATGTAAAGAATGAAATGACCTCAAAACTAAATAACTTGAATTATAAAATTGATTCTAACCACCGTGATATGCACATCAAAATTAGGACAACAGCTAATGAAATTACAAGGTGTTTCCAAAACAGAAATTGCTGAATTTCACAATGATTTCCAAGACGCAGATGATCTTATGGAAGGGAGGTTGCTAGAAAGAAGAGTCAATGAATCCAAACTTTGCTCTAATCTATTTGAAGAAGCAACTGCTAAAGTAAATGCTTATCCAAAGGATATTAATACGTAAAAACTGACTGTGTTAAATTATGTGAGGAATTTGATAAAAAAAATTTCTGATCCAGTGGAAGCACTAGAACTACAGGTAGAAGAAGGATATACAAGTATCACTAACATAGAAAACAGAGTAACTTCTGGTAACTCTTCAATACTACAGCACAGCATGGTGCTTCAGTTGATGCGGCTTTTATCGGATATCGTAAATTTTTATGTTTTGATCCATACAAACAAATTCACCAATTAAGAGTTCTGGAATTATCTTGAGGATGTTTTGCAAAATGCGTTGTCAGAACTTGAGATTTTTTTTTTTTTTTTTTTTTTTTTTTTTTTTTTTTTTTTTTTTTTTTTTGTAAGAAACACTTTGTCAGGAAATGCTTTGCCATGGTCAGCTGGTGTAATGATTAGATGAAAAACTCTTTCTGAATTTAAAACAGCATCTCTTAATGAGTACTGTTTTGAGAGAATTTTAGAGTGGTAAAATGTTTACTCCAGATCATGAAGCAGTTAAAAAGTTCTCTAGAAAACGGGTTTCACGGCTGTCTTATGTGACAGAAAAGATGAAGCTGGAAATAATTATGTGGGAGTAGAAGGTAAGCTGCCTTGATATTGGCAGAAAATGATAATTTCCACACCTAGAAGTAAAGTGGGTGGGTTCAATGAGTATCTGGAGCGAGTGGAAAGAGTAGGTGCTGTTGAGCAGCGGGTGCAAAATAGTAGCTCTTCTGACAATCATGTAAACAACCGAAATAATGATAGTGGGATTGTGAATGTTAGAAGCATGGAGGTTCAGAATACAAGATCTAAATGCCAGGGTCAAGGCCCTGGTGGAGGAAGAGGAGGTGGACAGCAACTGCGCTTTCGCAATAATTACTATGACGAAGGCAGAAATGTAAATAAAGTTCCTTTGAGGCAAGACGGAGAGCCTTATGCTATCCCCTGATTCTGACTCGAATGTACACAATAGGCCGTGTGTGGGAAACTAAGTCCTGTGTATAAGGAAACCGGCGTTCACCAAGTGGAAATAGTAACACAACCAGTAACAAAAACACAAACCACAGTCAGTCAGCACACTGAAATCTATAACACGGATGCTGAAATAGAAACAGACAATGGCGGTAATCTGCTAAACAACACTTGCTGTATAGTCGGCAGCATTTTAGACGCTTTAGGAAAGTGAGTCAAGAAGGAAAAAGAAAACGCTACAGATAATAGGGAGGAACGAATTAACGGCTTTGAATCAGATAAGGACAAAGACAATAATGGCAGTCTGAAGGTTAAAGTTTAGTTAGAGGACGTAGAGTCAGTTTTGCAGGGTTCTGAAAGAGTTGTTGGATGAAGAGGGTAGCAATAATAACGAGGTCCAGGAACTTGTTAGCTGTATTAACTTGGCACAAACTGTAAAACTCGACGACGGTATTACAGATTGCAGTGTTGCACAGGGACGTAGTCACTCAGAGATAGAGAATAGTTTAGCTGATGTAAAGCAAACGAAAGTAGAGGAGGTCGTCAAATGCTTTGATTTAAAGTTGGTGAACAGGTTGGAAATGGCAGCTGCAGATGCAGAGGTTGATGACCCTGTGGATCTAAGTGTAAATGTACTTGAAACTGAAAACAGTTAGCTCGAAACAGATTGAAAAGTATATATTAGAAGACGTTTATGAGGAACCTGATAAAGCTAGAATACCTCACCCTATCGTCGCATAAATAAAAGTGCGTTGTCTTCTTGATAGTTGCAGTGAAGCAAGCACTTTGTCTTAAGCATTCTTTGATTCTATTGCTAATAAGAATGAAGTAACTGCCATGAAACTGTGTGATTTAAGAATAACAGGTGCTAGTGGAAAAGTTTTGAGACCAGTACGGCATTAAGCTTTGATACTAACTGGTATAGGCAACCTAATAATACATCATCCTTGTTTAATCGTGCTCGATTTAACTGTTGAGATGTTAATTGGCACAGACTCCTTAACGAAATATCAAGGAAAGTTTGACTTTGATTAGTTACTTAGTGTTAACTTTACCAAATTATGGAGCAGTTACAGAGCCCTTCATTGGGTATTTGGTGGACAGTAATAATGAAGCATTGTAACATCCTATTAGAGTAATAAGGAATAAGGGATACCTGCATGAAGATACTGAATTCGAGAGTAATGTGCAAGATGCTGAAGTGGAAGAGAACTATATCTTTAAAGGCTAGGGGACAATCAACAGATCAAATTTCCCATAAAATAGGTTTGGTTAGAAAAAGAAGACATGACGAAAAATCTTTCCTCACTTGTTTTAACACTGGAGAACTAGTGTTAGCCAAAACTAAAGAAAAAACTTCATGGGAAACAAAGAGGTTCATGCACGTTTATGAAGAACCATTCAGCACAACAGGTAAGCCTCACTCAAATGCATACCGTTTGGAATACCCGAAAAACAAGAAAGAACTATGTATACGAAACAGTGTAGGTCTGAAGACTAACACTCTTTGGTGGATACACAGTTTGCTGTACTGTGTATTCCCAGCTGGATGAAACTTTATTTCCTTTTCAGGTAGTGTAGGTCTGAAGACTAACACTCTTTGGTGGATACACAGTTTGCTGTACTGTGTATTCCCAGCTGGATGAAACTTTATTTCCTTTTCAGGTTTCAATCTCTTCTTCTGTCTTACCTATACTAGATTCTGTATGGAATCTGTCACTCTTCAGCGGATACACAGTTTGGCGTATTGTGCAGCCACTTTCAAGTTTTATTCTGTTCTTTTGTCCTGTCTATACCATATTCTGTAAGAAGTCTGCCACCCTTTGGCGGAAACACAGTTTGGAGTAATGGGCTGCCCCAGCTGGATGAAACTTTATTTCCCCTTCAATTTTCATTCTCTTCTCCTGCTCTATCTACGGTATACAAAGAATACATGCCTTCATGTCGTATATGCTGTTAGTTTGTAATGTCTTCCTAACAAATAACAACGAATCCCGAAAATCAGTATACCTAAATGATGACTTACAAGAGAATATGAGGAGCAGTTTGCAGTAGCAAATTCTAAATATTAAAATAATGGTGGGTAATGTATGAGGTCAACGACTGGAAAATAATGGCTGAAGTAAATAAATAATAAATATGATACAATAAAATGATTAGTAACAGTAAAATGCAGATGCTTTGCGTTAAGAAATGCAATTGAAGATGCGACTTCCTAAAATCTGAAAGAATAAGCTCTGCATAAAGTAATAATTTTCATGTTGGAAGTAAGATTGTCTGTAGGTAAGAGAGAATAATAAAATGGTGCCACTAGAGGCAAGCCAAAGCGTTTTGACATCTGTTAAAGGAGACGTATGGAAGTGGCATGAGGATCACACTAAAAATATATGTAAATAGTGAGGTCAGTAGGATGACGGAGATGAAACGTAGAAAGGAGCATCGGAGTATATGGATAAAGGGAAATTGGGAGAAACAGGAGAAATGAAATCGGTAGGCTGACATATATGGTAAAATGGAGGTAAATTGATAAGCAATTTCATCACGGCTCGTAAAAATATTGAGAAACATATAACGTTGCTTAAAGCAGATGATCATTTAACAGATAAATATTGACAAATACAGACAACAACACAGGTAAACCCATGAGTTAAAAAGTGCTGATTGTAGAGTGTAGGTAGGTTACAATAAAACAGCTTTCCAATTATTTGTGTGGCAAAGCAAAGTAACTGCTCTCAAACAAATCACTTCCTTAGCATATTAATCCGTATGATGATTGAACCATATGAAGATAGAACTTACAAAGATTACTAAACCAACACCCAAGGTAATGAAGTAAATTGCAGATCAGCCCAAAATGTGACTATTTTAAAAATCTTCGTTGACTTTCAGACCATAATAGCCATCGTTAAAAAAGGATTACAATGTCCGGGATTCAAGCTTAATAATGAAGTAAAACGACACGATTTTATGATGTGACATATTGCCAATGATCATTTTGAAAAAGTAAGTAGTATTTTTCCCAAATAATGAAATCATAAAAGCAGAAATTCTTTCTGATAACTTCTCAATTGTTTATTCAAATTATACAATGAAAATAGAATATAGAATGTATTTGTCCTCCCTTAGATGTAAGTTGAGAACAGAAGCTTAGGCTATGTTATCTCTTATCACAGGGACATGGAGGTTTCATGTATTGGGGAAGAAAGCAAGAAGGTTACATACCACAGTGACTCCTCCCATTTCCCTTTTGCAATACACTGAAGCGCCAAGGAAACTGGTATAAGTATACGTATTCAAATACAAAGATGGGTAAACAGTAGAACACAGCGCAGCGCCGACAATAAGTGTATGGCGCAGTTTTTAGGTCGGTTACTACTGCTACAATGGCAAGATTTGAGTGAGTTTGAACGTGGTGTTACAGTCGGCGCACGAGCAATGGGACACAGCATCTCCGAGATAGCGATGAAGCGGGGATTTGCCCGTACGACCATTTCACGAATGTACCGTGAATATCAGGAATCCAGTAAAGCATCAAATCTCAGATATCGCTGCGGCTGGCGAAAGTTCCCGCAAGGACGGGACCAACGACGTCTAAAGAGAATCGTTCAACGTTATAGAAGTGCAACCTTGCCGCAAATTGGTGAAGATTTCAGTGTTGGGCCATCAACAAGTGTCTACGTGCTGACCATTCAACGAAACATCATCGATATGGACTTTCGGAGCCGAAGACCCTCTCGCGTACATTTGATGACTGCACGGCGCAAAGCTTTACGCCTCGCTTGGGCCCGTCAAAACCGACATTGGACTGTTGATGGCTGGAAACATGTTGCCTTATCGGATGAGTCTCGTTTCAAATTGTGTCTAGCGGATGGACGTATACAGATATGGAGACAACCTCACGAATCCATGGACCCTGCATGTCAGCAGGGAGCTGTTGAAGCTGCTGGAGGCTCTGTAACGGTGTGGGGCGCTTGCTGTTGGAGTGATATGGGACCCCTGGTACGCTTAGAGACTACTTTGACAGGTGACTGTACGTAAGCATCCTGTCTGATCACCGGTTTCCATTCGTGTCCATTGTGCATTCCGACAGACTTGCGAAATTCCAACAGGACAATGTGACACCCCATACGTCCAGAACTGCATAAGAGTGGCTTCAGGAACGCTCTTCTGAGTTTAAACACTTTAGCTGGCCACCAAACTCCCCAGACATGAAAATTATGGAGCATATCTGGGATGCCTTGCAACGTGTTGTTCAGAAGAGATCTCCATCCCCTCGTAGTCTTACGGATTTATGGACAGCCCTGCAGGATTCATGGTGTCAGTTCCCTCCTGCATTTAGTCGAGTCCGTACCACGTCGTGTTGCGGCACTTCTGCGTGCTCGCAGGGGCCTTACACGATGTTAGGCAGGAGTACCATTTTCCTTCGCTCTTCAGTGTAGAATATCGTGAAGAATTTTATACATGGTAACTTCCTACCATCTACCTTAAATGTATTAATGTAAGTTGCTCATGTGGACACACACAACAGTACCTACAGTTGTGATTAAATGAGAACTGTAAAGAAAAATATTTTTCTGTGTTTCTCTTTCAGGTAAAAACTGAAAATTCTATATCACAAAATTAATTTTGCAATAAACGAAAATTTTATTTAGTGTTTCTATGTTATTTATGTACAGGATTTGTAAAAATACATTGTATGACTAGGGATTGATCGATGGTACTGAACGAAAAAGATCTAATGAACTTATTCCAGAAATGTACGGTTTCCGTCCTAGAAACCATTTATTCAGTCATGCATTATTACAGAGACAGCGGTCCGATATACACTGTAAAATGCATCCACAGTTACAGCATGAGTTGAAAATAGCTTCCATGTGCCTCAAAGCATGTCCTGTCATACATGTTGACACGTCAGCCAGGGTGCATCCCAACAGTGTCAAAGGCAGCATGAATACGCTGCTCCAGTGTCTCCACATCTGAAATGCGATCTGCATACACGATACGTTTGAGATGGCTCCAAACCAGAAATCGCACAGGTTGAGATCCGGTAAAGGAGCAGGCCATCAACTGGAGCCTTTCGTCCGATCCAGTGACACGACTGGGATGCGTCCTGAGGATGACGGCGAAGTGGGCTGGAGAACCAACATGTAACATCCATGTAACCCTTCGAATCATCAATGGCACTTCTTCTAGCAGGATAGGTAAAGTCACCCACAAGAAACGCCGGCAGTTTCGGCCTGTTAGACGACGCGGAATGAATACCGGTCTCAAATTAGGGCCCACACATTTCGACTGCAGTGGTGCTGATGATACGCTATCAAATGGTTCAAATGGCTCTGAGCACTATGGGACTCAACTGCTGAGGTCATTAGTCCCCTAGAACTTAGAACTAGTTAAACCTAACTAACCTAAGGACATCACAAACATCCATGCCCGAGGCAGGATTCGAACCTGCGACCGTAGCGGTCGTGCGGTTCCAGACTGCAGCGCCTTTAACCGCACGGCCACTTCGGCCGGCGATACGCTATCATCATACCGTGAGGGTTCTGCATACCGTCCCACAGATGACTGTTATGAAAGGTGAAGATACGACTCCGAATAAAGATGCCTCATCTGTGGACAGCATGGATGACACAAATAATGGAATCGTGGTTGCCTGGTGCAGAAACTAGTGAGAAGACTGCTGCAAGTGGAAATTCTGTCACTAGTAAGACCTGCACACGCTGTTAGTGATAAGGATAGTGACAATTGTTATGGATAATGTTTCATACGGTTGTCTGGCTTACCCTATACTGGCGGGCCAAGTCCATGGTACTGACACGGTGCTCGCCTTCCACAATGTTAGACCTATTTTCCTCCAAGTCTGGTGTCCGAATATTTCGGGTATCTCCTCCATGATTTCCTTCCTCCTGAAACGACCCTGTCTCAGACAAATGACGAAACACTGTTGCAAACATTGAATGCTGTGGTTGTAGTCGGTGGGGATAGGTCTCTTGATACAACCTTGCTGCCCACCAGCTATTGCCATTTGCCTTTCTACAGGGTGTTACAAAAAGGTACGGCCAAACTTTCAGGAAACATTCCTCACACACAAAGAAAGAAAATATGTTATGTGGACATGTGTCCAGAAACGCTTACTTTCCACGTTACAGCTAATTTTATTACTTCTCTTCAAATCACATTAATCATGGAATGGAAACACACAGCAGCAGAACGTACCAGCGTGACTTCAAACACTTTGTTACAGGAAATGTTCAAAATGTGCTCCGTTAGCGAGGATACGTGCATCCACCCTCCGTCGCATGGAATCCCTGATGCGCTGATGCAGCCCTGGAGAATGGCGTATTGTATCACAGCCGTCCACAATACGAGCACGAAGAGTCTCTACATTTGGTACCGGGGTTGCGTAGACAAGAGCTTTCAAATGCCCCCTTAAATGAAAGTCAAGAGGGTTGAGGTCAGGAGAGCGTGGAGACCGTGGAATTGGTCCGCGTCTACCAATCCATCGGTCACCGAATCTGTTGTTGAGAAGCGTACGAACACTTCGCCTGAAATGTGCAGGAGCTCCATCGCACATGAACCACATGCTGTGTCGTACTTGTAAAGGCACATGTTCTAGCAGCACAGGTAGAGTATCCCGTATGAAATCATGATAACGTGCTCCATTGAGCGTAGGTGGAAGAAACTAAAATGAGCTCTAACATGGAAATTAAGCGTTTCCGGACACATGTCCACATAACATCTTTTCTTTATTTTTGTGTGAGGAATGTTTCCTGAAAGTTTGGCCGTACCTTTTTGTAACACCCTGTATAAGTAAACACAATGTCGGCAAGCTCTTGATTCGAATACGGAACCATTGTGAACAACGCTGTATCACACACACAAGGTGAGCTAGCAATAGAAGTGAATCCAACACAACATTACTAGCTACTATGGTAGGAGAGGGCACACGGGCATGATGAATGAGGAACAGTACCACCCTCTCGGAAACCATGCGTAGTGTAACTGTAACTGCATGCTACAGTGTGTACTAGACCGCAGTCTCTGTAACGATGTATAATTTAATAAATAATCTGTACCATGGAAACCATGAATTCCTGGACAAAAATTCTACATATCTTTCTTATTCTGTAACCTCTCATTGATTAATCCCAAAAGTTTGTACATGGTGGAAAAAATAACCTCTGTATGTAGTATATACTTATATGGTTAATTTTGTGGGTGTAGTATTAAGGAAAATTTTGCTCAAATCAACTTCATTTACAAGAGGTCCGCTGTAGTAAAATCACTTGTTTCTAAAAGTTAATTTTGTTCAAAAATAAACTTTTTACACAACAATTAACGGGTGTGATGTGGCGAAACAAGCGCTGTATTGTTGAGTGATGCCGAGGCGAGCGAGTGTGCTGGGACTTACCGCAGTTCTCTGCTACCTTCACCACGTCGTCAGAATGAGTCTGTGCGTACCATACAAAGTATTTCGCTATGATCTAAGAACGAAGTTAAAAATTAAAATAACTTTTCCAAACTTCATCAGGGTACACTTCAGTATATTAATTTTAAAATTGTTAAATCTCAGACTGATCAGATTAATAAGACTCGCTAAATATATCATTTTGAGAGGAAAATAAGTGGCGCTAAAGAATGAAGCTAAAAAGCTGAAGCTGTTCGGAATGTGCAGATGTAAGTCACAATCAAAAGTTACAAGTCTTAACTTGATTGGAGCAATATTTTGGTGAAAATCGGAGTTTTTACGAAAAATTGAAATATTAGTCTCAGAAAGATAAAAATTGGTATGTAGCCTCAGATGTATATAAAAACATTAACTATGTGACTGCTTTAAGCTACCTCTAATAATTTGCAAGTAATTTACTAAAAACTAAATATGGAACAAAAATATCCCTATTCATAATACAGAGATGAAGTATCAATTGTACTTGTTACAGAAAATTCTAATTACAGCACCCAATTACAGACGTGAAATAATACGCTGTACCAAGTTTCAAGACTTCAGTGTAAATGACAATCATTGCAAGGAATCTAAAAGAGGCAGTTCAGAGGTCGTGTTCTACTGTCAGTTCTGTTCTAAAAATTCTAGCCGGTAAAGTTTAAACGGAGTCGAGCTAAAAAATTTTCAGTAACTAAAGCAAACTGAACTCCTTTCATATAAAAATTAAGAAAATTGTAAACTGTTAAACGACAGAGATATCAATTGATATGTGTCCAAGAATGGGGCCATTTATATGCTGCTACCGGTGCCTAGAGCGGTTGGTAGATGATATTCTGTTCCTGTCCGCTGCGCCCATATGTAAATACAGTCAGTGAGGCAGTGAGGTAAGACACTTCATACCAAGTTATCAAGCTGTCCGTGTCAGTCAAACGACTGTGTGTGCTGTGCCTCGATTGATATTACAGCCAGATGGCTACAAACAGTGTTTTCTGTAAAAGTAGGTAGTGAACTCGCGAGGACTGTACACCATTCTGGATCAGTTAGATTTCACAAAAGTAACTGCTTATGTGCTGCCGTTGACAAAACTACATGGCAAGGAAAGAGATTATTTTACACTTTTATGGTGAGCAATTAACTTTTGATGATTAGAAGTCAAGGTGATGGACCATTTTGATTGGAACTTCCCTAGAGGTCGCCTCTGAACAGCTAATGGTGCTGTTTCTAATAGGGACATTATTATCATAAATATTATTATTTTTGTGCATGTGAACTTTCACTGAATGTATTAACCAGTTACAACTCAAAACTCTTATCTATAGTCATAGTTCCTCATTATGCTGAGTAAATAACAACTAGTAACATTTTCTTTCAGTGAATGCAATGAGTAATGTGGACTTTCAGACTGGAAATTATGGTCAGTATGTTCTCCATAATTTTCTCTTAAATTAGTGGTAAGTTCCTACGGGACCAGACTGCTGACGTCATCATAATAATGGCTCTGAGCACTATGGGACTTAACATCTATGGTCATCAGTCCCCTAGAACTTAGAACTATTTAAACCTAACTAACCTAAAGACAGCACACAACACCCAGTCATCACGAGGCAGAGAAAATCTATGACCCGCTGACGTCATCGGTCCCTAGGCTTTCACACTACGTAATCTAACTTAAACTAACTTACGCTAAGGACAATACACATACCGGTGCACGAGGAAGGACTCGAACCTCCGACCAGGGAAGCCGCGCGAACCGTGGCAAGGTGCTCACGACAGTGCGGCTAACACGCTCGGCTATCATTTTCTCGCTGACTGTAAAAATAGTTTTCAGGCTCATGTAAATGGTGAAGAAGATCATTAGATTATTTTATCACCACCCCACGGCGGAGCGTAAGGACCATCTTGAAGAAATTTTGTTACGTCTTACGGAGACCAGGCTTACCGTCAAACCTTCTAAGATTACCTTCGCTCGCCCTTGTAAATCCTTTTCGACTCATCTAAGTTCAGTTCAGGGGGTCAACATTGACCAGTAGTGGACACGTTCTTTGCGTGACATTCATCTCCCCCCCCCCTCCCTCCCCCTCCCTAAGAGGAAGAATGGAGTGGCCAGATTTATTGAAATGCCGAGTTTCTATCTGAAGTTTGTTCCTAATTTCGTCCAGTTAGGGGCGCCCTTGAATAACTTGCGCGAGAAAGGCGAGCCCTTCTTTTGTGTTCCGGCGTGAAGTCAAGCACCGGCCCGCCGCTCTGGAACGTTAGAGCAGACAGGGCTGTGGAGAAGACGTCGGCCAGTTGCACGCCTCTCTAGGACGGCAACCCGACGGCAGCGCCCTCGACACACGAGGAGGACATCACGCGCCACGCCGCTTGTTCGCGGCCCAGTTGAAGACTAGCCAGTTCGCCGACTTCGACAGCGACTTCAAGAATAGCATCAAGGCTAGTCATTTCGTTTCTACCATGTAGCACTGCATATACTGAAGAGTTTTCTTGTTTTGTCTGTCGCCCTTTGCTTGCAATACATCACTTTAAATTCTCAGAGTTTTGTCATTTATATTACTGTAATAAAAACTCATTTATACGATTTGCTTGAATTGTAGTCTAGCGATCCGAGGAAGCAGGTTCCTAGGCTTCCCATATTTGACGAATAAGCTGGACACAACAGTTCGGGCAGAGAGCCATCAAACTTCGTCTGAGGCAATTAAAGTCGCCTTTAGCTGCCCTCTTGTGTTAGTTATCCCAGATTTTGGCAAGGCGTTTATTATCCTTCGGAGCTCTCTTCTCCTTGGAGAAGTTTAAGCAGCTCTTAATTGGTGGCAGCTGTTTAAAAGTCATTTTTCTAAAGTCTATTCAGTCAATTTTACTGTTGATTGTTTTTAAAACCTCGTTTGAACATAATAAATCCAAGCTATGTATTAAAAATGATGAACTCTGAAGCAGCAATGAGGGGACGCCAGTCCTTCCACTAGGGTGACCCGATCCCAAATCTTCCCACGTGAATACCTAGCTATCACTTACAGTTCTGACAAGGCTTCTGATAAGCTGACCGGGCAATAACTCTGGGGCAAGTATAACCACTGCAGCGCTATGGCGCCCAGATGCTCCAGCCCGTTGCAGACACATTAGGCAGCCAACTCGCAAATATATCACCCTATGCTCAGATGTTCATTGTACAGGGCTATTACAAATGGTTGAAGCGATTTCATAAATTCACTGTAGCTCCATTCATTGACATATGGTCACGACGCACTACAGATACGTAGAAAAACTCATAAAGTTTTGTTCGGCTGAAGCCGCAATTCAGGTTTCTGCCGCCAGAGCGCTCGAGAGCGCAGTGAGACAAAATGGCGACAGCAGCCGAGAAAGCGTATGTCGTGCTTGAATTGCACTCACATCAGTCACTCATAACAGTGCAACGACACTTCAGGACGAAGTTCAACAAAGATCCACCAACTGCTAACTCCATTCGGCGATGGCATGCGCAGTTTAAAGCTTCTGGATGCCTCTGTAAGGGGAAATCAACAGGTCGGCCTGCAGTGAGCGAAGAAACGGTTGAACGCGTGCGGGCAAGTTTCACGCGTAGCCCGTGGAAGTCGACGAATAAAGCAAAGCAGGAAGCTAAACGTACCACAGCCGACGGTTTGGAAAATCTTACGGAAAATGCTAAAGCAGAAGCCTTACCGTTTACAATTGCTACAAGCCCTGACACCCGATGACAAAGTCAAACGCTTTGAATTTTCGGCGCGGTTGCAACAGCTCATGGAAGAGGATGCGTTCAGTGTCAAACTTGTTTCCAGTGATGAAGCAACATTTTTTCTTAATGGTAAAGTGAACAGACACAATGTGCGAATCTGGGCGGTAGAGAATCCTCACGCATTTGTGCAGCAAATTCGCAATTCGCCAAAAGTTAACGTGTTTTGTGCAATCTCACGGTTTAAAGTTTACGGCCCCTTTTTCTTCTGCGAAAAAAACTGTTTGTATAAAACTGTTTGTATAAAGCGTTTTTGTACTTATTTGCTGCGCTTAGCTTTTAAATAGTTTTTCTGGGAAAACCTAGCGTAGTTTTCGCGTCTCGTATTTCAGTGAGTGTTTCTTGATTATCAGAGTAGCTCATCAGAAGATTATCTTGGGAATTTGTCACCGTATAGAGTAGGGTAAACATAGTCATGTGTAGGGACTGTGGTTGTTGTGAGCGGACGCAAGGAGAATTGGCCACTCTTCGGGGGCAGGTGGAGGCTTTGTCTGTTATGCTCATCGAGCTCGAGGCGCAGGCGTCGGCTCGTGGTGGCGTTGGGGCAACTGTGGTGAGACCTATGCCTACTTCGGTGGCCTTGGAATCACATGGAACCCCTGATGTCGCTGCGTCTTCCGGCAGTGAGCATCTTACCGGTCAGCCATCACTCCAGGGTGAATGGCGGGCAGTGGTGGGCTCGCGCGTGCCTGGCCGAAAGGCGAAGGTGGGATCTGGCCGCGTGGCAGCTGCCTTACCCCTTTCCAACAGGTACGGGGTGCTTCCTAGTGGTGATGACATCGTTTCCGAGCCACCACAGGATGCCTCGCCTGTTGGGCCAGTGGCCGATTCTCCGGCAAGGTCCCGACAGTCACAGAGGGCGGGCCTATTAGTTATAGGGAGCTCCAACGTTAGGCGGGTTATGGAGCCCCTCAGGAAAATAGCGGGTAGGTCGGGGAAGAATGCCAGTGTGCACTCGGTGTGCTTGCCGGGGGGTCTCGTCCGTAATGTGGAGGAGGCCCTTCCGGCAGCTATTGAACGCACTGGGTGTGACCGGCTGCAGATAGTAGCACATGTCGGAACGAATGACGCCTGCCGCTTGGGTTCTGAGGCCATCCTTGCTTCCTTCCGGCGGCTGGCTGATTTGGTGAAGACAACCAGCATCGCACGCGGAGTGCAAGCTGACCTTAATATCTGCAGCATAGTGCCCAGAGTCGATCGCGGTCCTCTGGTTTGGAGCCGTGAGGAGGGTCTAAACCAGAGGCTCAGACGACTCTGCGACTATAATGGTTGCAAATTCATCGACCTCCGTTATTGGGTGGAGAACTGTAGGGCCCCCCTAGACAGGTCAGGCGTGCACTACACACCGGAAGCAGCTACTAGGGTAGCAGAGTACGTGTGGCGTGCACACGGGGGTTTTTTAGGTTAGAGGGACCCCCCTTGGGCGAAACGATAAAATACCTGACGGCTTACCAGAGAGGACATTATCATCGTTGATAAAGAACGTCCGTCCTCAGAGACCAAAAACAGGAAAAGTTAACGTAATATTGGTAAACTGTAGGAGTATCCAGGGCAAGGTTCCTGAATTAGTATCTCTTATTGAAGGAAATAGTGCGCATATAGTATTAGGAACGGAAAGTTGGTTAAAACCGGAAGTGAACAGTAACGAAATCCTAGACACAGAATGGAATATATACCGCAAGGATAGGATAAACGCCAATGGTGGAGGAGTATTTATAGCAGTAAAGAATTCAATAATATCCAGTGAAGTTATTAGCGAATGCGAATGTGAAATAATCTGGGTTAAGTTAAGTATCAAAGGTGGGTCAGATATGATAGTCGGATGCTTCTATAGACCACCTGCATCAGCAACCGTAGTAGTTGAGCGCCTCAGAGAGAACCTGCAGAACGTCGTGAAGAAGTTTCGTGATCATACTATTGTAATAGGGGGTGACTTCAATCTACCAGGTATAGAATGGGATAGTCACACAATCAGAACTGGAGCCAGGGACAGAGACTCTTGTGACATTATCCTGACTGCCTTGTCCGAGAATTACTTCGAGCAGATAGTTAGAGAACCAACTCGTGAAGCTAACGTTTTAGACCTCATAGCAACAAATAGGCCGGAACTTTTCGACTCCGTGAATGTAGAAGAGGGTATCAGTGATCATAAGTCAGTGGTTGCATCAATGACTACAAGTGTAATAAGAAATGCCAAGAAAGGAAGGAAAATATATTTGCTTAACAAGAGTGATAGGGCACAAATCGCAGAATATCTGAGTGACCACCATCAAACGTTCATTTCTGAGGAAGAGGATGTGGAACAAAAATGGAAAAAATTCAGAAACATCGTCCAGTACGCCTTAGATAAGTTCGTACCGACTAAGGTCCAAAGCGAGGGGAAAGATCCATCGTGGTATAACAATCATGTACGAAAGGTACTACGGAAACAAAGAAAGCTTCATCATAGGTTTAAGAGTAGTCGAATCATAGCTGATAAGGAAAAGCTGAACGAAGCGAAAAAGAGCGTAAAGAGAGCAATGAGAGAAGCATTCAACGAATTCGAACATAAAACATTGGCAAACAATCTAAACAAGAACCCTAAAAAGTTTTGGTCATATGTAAAATCGGTAAGCGGATCTAAATCCCCTATTCAGTCACTCGTTGACCACGATGGCACCGAAACAGAGGACGACCGAAGAAAGGCAGAAATACTGAATTCAGTGTTCCGAAACTGTTTCACTGCGGAAAATCGTAACACGGTCCCTGACTTCAGCCGTCGCACGGACGCCAAAATGGAAAATATTGAAATAAACGATATCGGAATTGAAAAACAACTGCTATCACTTAGTAGCGGAAAAGCATCCGGACCAGACGAGATACCCTTAAGATTCTACAGTGATTATGCTAAAGAACTTGCCCCCTTTCTATCAGCAATTTATCGTAGATCGCTGGAAGAACGTAAAGTACCTAGCGACTGGAAGAAAGCGCAGGTCGTTCCCATTTTCAAGAAGGGTCATAAATCAGATGCGAATAATTATAGGCCTATTTCGCTTACGTCAATCTGTTGTAGAATAATGGAACATGTTTTGTGTTCTCGTATTATGACGTTCTTAGATAATACAAATCTCCTTCATCATAACCAACATGGATTCCGCAAACAGAGATCATGTGAAACTCAGCTCGCCCTATTTGCCCAAGAAATTCACAGTGCCGTAGACACTGGCGAGCAGATTGATGCCGTATTCCTGGACTTCAGGAAGGAATTTGATACGGTTCCGCACTTACGTCTAGTGAAAAAAATACGAGCTTACGGAATATCGGACCAGGTTTGTGATTGGATTCAGGATTTCCTAGAAGAAAGAACACAACATGTCATTCTTAACGGTTCAAAATCTGCAGATGTAGAGGTAATTTCGGGAGTACCGCAGGGAAGCGTGATAGGACCTTTATTGTTTACAATATACATAAACGACTTAGTTGACAACATCGGTAGCTCCGTGAGGCTATTTGCAGATGACACGGTTGTCTACAAGAAAGTAGCAACATCAGAAGACACGTACGTACTCCAGGAGGACCTGCAGAGGATTAATGCATGGTGCGACAGCTGGCAGCTTTCCCTAAACGTAGATAAATGTAATATAATGCGCATACATAGGGGCAGAAATCCATTCCAGTACGATTATGCCATAGGTGGTAAATCATTGGAAGCGGTAACGACCGTAAAATACTTAGGAGTTACTATCCGGAGCGATCTGAAGTGGAATGATCACATAAAACAAATAGTGGGAAAAGCAGGCGCCAGGTTGAGATTCATAGGAAGAATTCTAAGAAAATGTGACTCATCGACGAAAGAAGTAGCTTACAAAACGCTTGTTCGTCCGATTCTTGAGTATTGCTCATCAGTATGGGACCCTTACCAGGTTGGATTAATAGAAGAGATAGACATGATCCAGCGAAAAGCAGCGCGATTCGTCATGGGGACATTTAGTCAGCGCGAGAGCGTTACGGAGATGCTGAACAAGCTCCAGTGGCGGACACTTCAAGAAAGGCGTTACGCAATACGGAGAGGTTTATTATCGAAATTACGAGAGAGCACATTCCGGGAAGAGATGGGCAACATATTACTACCGCCCACATATATCTCGCGTAATGATCACAACGAAAAGATCCGAGAAATTAGAGCAAATACGGAGACTTACAAGCAGTCGTTCTTCCCACGCACAATTCGTGAATGGAACAGGAAAGGGGGGATCGGATAGTGGTACAATAAGTACCCTCCGCCACACACCGTAAGGTGGCTCGCGGAGTATAGATGTAGATGTAGCTGTAGACACGTGTATCTGGACATGCTGGAAAATTGGCTCAAGCCACAACTGGAGACCGACAGCGCCGACTTCATGTTTCAACAGGATGGTGCTCCACCGCACTTCCATCATGATGTTCGGCATTTCTTAAACAGGAGATTGGAAAACCGATGGATCGGTCATGGTGGAGATCATGATCAGCAATTCATGTCATGGCCTCCACGCTCTCCCGACTTAACCCCATGCGATTTCTTTCTGTGGGGTTATGTGAAAGATTCAGTGTTTAAACCTCCTCTACCAAGAAACGTGCCAGAACTGCGAGCTCGCATCAACGATGCTTTCGAACGCATTGATGAGGACATGCTGCGCCGAGTGTGGGAGGAACTTGATTATCGGCTTGATGTCTGCCGAATCACTAAAGGGGCACATATCGAACATTTGTGAATGCCTAAAAAAACTTTTTGAGTTTTTGTAAGTGTGTGCAAAGCATTGTGAAAATATCTCAAATAATAAAGTTATTGTAGAGCTGTGAAATCGCTTCAATCATTTGTAATAACCCTGTACATAGCACACAATATGCCGAGTAATACAATGTACGCCAGCCGATGACTACAAGACGAAGACCACTTGCATTACAAGGTGAAGCAGCCAACTTCTGCCGGGGTTGAAATCTGTATGCTTTTGGTGCCTTCGTACCATTGGGCCACCTGCTGGGTGACTACCTTCATCTGGCGCCCAACAGGCTTATGCCTGCGCCAGGTAGCTGCCCAGCTGCACTATCGACGTCCAAAGGTGAGAATTCTGCGGCCACACTGACACCACAACCGCCGCCACAAGCACTGCTGCCTGCCAAGCGGACAAGGTGCTGATGCTGGCACGCCATACGACCAGCGCTGGATACGTCACAAAGGTCATTTTCTCTCTGGCTACAATTCTATCCTTCTAACTGACACAAAAAAAAACACTTAGTCACCACCACCTCCGCAGCCTGCTTCCAGGTGAGGAAACGCCACGCCATCCTGACTTACCAACAGCCATTCCACCTGCCACTGTATGGGCTATGTCGTGACGACCACAGTTTACGTCCGCAGCTCGTGGTCTCGCGGTCGCGTTCTCGCTTCCCGAGCACGGGGTCCCGGGTTCGATTCCCGGCGGGGTCAGGGATTTTCACCTGCGTCGAGATGATTGGGTGTTTGTGTTGACCTCATCATTTCATCATCATTCATGAAAGTGGCGAGACTGGCCTGAGCAAGGGTTGGGAATTGTACGGGCGCTGATAACCGCTCAGTTGAGCGCCCCCAAACCAAACATGATCATCATCATCATCATCATCATCCACAGTTTACTAGAGTCAGCACTATAACATCGTCCAAAGACAGATCAGAGCAAGTGAACTCTGAACTGCTTTGACATGCACATCTTCTTACTACAATTATTTGTAATGTTTCAGTGGTGTCACCGCCAGACACCACACTTGCTAGGTGGTAGCTTTAAATCGGCCGCGGTCCATTAGTACATGTCGGACCCGCGTGTCGCCACTGTGTGATCGCAGACCGAGCGCCACCACAAGGCAGGTCTCGAGAGACTGACTAGCACTCGCCCCAGTTGTACGGACGACGTAGCTAGCGACTATACTGTCGAAGCCTCGCTCCTTTGCCGAGCCGATTGTTAGAATAGCCTTCAGCTAAGTCAATGGCTACGACCTAGCAAGGCGCCATTAGTAACATTGCATGTATCTAAAGAGTCTCACTTGTATCGCCACAATCTCCAGATGTACCAAAAGGATGGATTAAAGTTAAGTATTCCAGAAGCTACGTACTTTTCTTTTTAGCATTCATTACGTATCCTGTTTCAGACCTCACGCACCCTGCTTTGGCTTAGCGCGTGCCTTTCGGCTTCCTCTCATTGTGTCTAGGCTGTCTTGTCTAGACACAACAGTTTCTATTACTAAATCATTGTAAGTTTTCCTTTACTTGAGTTGCCACATATCTCTGTAGTAGCTGTTCTGTGTTCCTGTTTGGCCCTAAGTCAAGGCTGCGTAATTTGTAACAGCAACTATTTTCGGTGGTAAGGGGCTCTCCTGATGCCACATGGTTGCATTTCAAGCCAAATAGATTTGGCAAATAAAACAACAGTGAACCTTGATCACCAAATTCACCTGATCTAAAACCGATAAAACACCTCAGTGAGGTTATTGGGTGACAGTTCTGTGCCCTCCAACCGTCAGCCCTTCATTTACGGGAATTGTGTAACATTTGCGTGACGTGATACGTATCTATGACAAACTATCACGAGCTCTTGGAATCCATGCCACGCATAATCGTTACTGTATTGCGTTCCACAGCTGGACCAGTATGCTATTAACCCTTTGGTCAATATGTAGAGGCTTATCGGCGTCAGTGGCCTTACTAATGATGAGCGATAGGATTAAGGTGGCATTTAGACTGCTTGCCACCTTCATCCTAAGATCAAGACATCCCATCCTCATCACGGACGGGACTCTCATGGAAACTTAATTCAATCCGATCGATGAATGAAAACGTTGCTGGCAAGAGAACTGTTCCCCACAATGCCTGAAGCAGCCTTACATCCAGAAGAAACCTCCTGAATTCGACCAGCCTCGGGCAATTTTGGTCTATCTCGAACCGCATTCGAAGACGGGCCATGGACGATGCGCAGACATCACTACAAGTGGGGCAAATCTTCATCATACTGTGGCTGTGGGGCGGAATGACAGTTGCTCATGTTGTATCGGCATGTCTCACACGTGCCTAAAGGGGCCTTTTCGAATATTTCCTCACAGCGACGAGTGATGTTATAAAATACATAAAAGACCTTGATATCCATCTGTAGCTATTGTTATGTTATTTGATGCTGGAGAGCTGTACATAAACGTTTACGTGTAGTAGTTCCGTGATCTTTGCATATTTATTGCCATACGATAAATAAGAATTGCTTGCGACAGCGAGACGAAGTTGGAAACAGGGTGCCCGGGACTGTCAGTGTTTCTTTTAACAATGCGCCGCCTGCATATTTTACGAGACAGCGCTGCGCACGCAGCTGGCACCTCGGGCAGCGGCCAGTTCCCGGAGGAGCGGCTGTCGGCCGGTGACTGCTGGCCGCGGGCACGCATTTGCATTTAGACGCGCCCTGCCAGGCGGCCGCACCTGTCCGCTCCCAGCAAGTGGCTGCGCCGCCGCTGCGGCTGCGGCCGGGCCCGTTAAATACAGCGGCAATAGCTGCCCAGCAGCTGATTGTCGCCGAGATTTGTGGAGGTGTCGCGGCCGCTGTTTTATTAACCCCGCGCAGGGGCTCCGGGGCTCTGCCGGCCCGATGTGTCAGCCGCCGAGACGTACGGACGCGCTAGAGCCGCGGCTTTATCTCCACACCGGAGATTGTGGCGGCCGCCCGCCAGCCCGGCTGCCCTTTCCTTTTCTCTGACTTTCTTTTCTTTTTCTTTCCTTCCGCGCCGCGCGCCGCCCCGTCTTTATCTCGACCACATCCCCTCCTTTCCTCTTCTGCAACTACGTCTCCGCCCGGCCGTCGCACCCTTCCTCTGTGGTGGCCCCCGACGCCGACGCAGCAAAACAGACCGCAAAGCCGTTTCCCTGAAGCTTGCAGAAGGATCCATTCCAATTCACCACTAGTCGTACTTTAAGGCGTTATTATTTCCGGCACCTAGCTTCTCCCTCTATACCCGATTCAGCCCATCTCTGCGTTACTCAAAGAAAATTTAAAAGTCTGTCACAACAACAACATGATGATATGAGGCGCCCTAGTCAAATACGAAACAATGCGGGCGTGTTGCCTCAAACACAAAAGTAACCAGCAAGTCATTATGCGAGACCACTGACTCATTCTTCATCGATCGGAAACGATATCTCAAATCCTGAAGAAATAAACACAGACGAATGTACCACATTTCTTGTTTCAAAATTTTTCTTTTCCTGTTTATCAGGCGAAGGCGACCACGTAAGTGTAAATGTACACTACTGGACATTACTATTGCTACAGCACGAAGATGACGTGCTACAGACGCGAAATTTAACCGACAGGAAGAAGATGCCGTGATATGCAAATGATTAGCTTATCAGCTCATTCACACAAGGTTGGCGCCGGTGGCGATTCCTACAACGTGCTGACATGAGGAAAGTTTCCAACCAATTTCTCATATACAAACAGTAGTTGACCGGCGTTGCCTGGTGAAACGCTGTCGTGATGCCTCGTGTAAGGAGGAGAAATGCGTATCATCAGGTTTCCGACTTTGATAAAGGTCGGATTGTAGCCAATCGTGATTGCGGTTTATCGTATCGCGACATTGCTGCTCGCTTTGGTCGAGATCCAATGACTTTTAGCAGAATATGGAATCGGCGGATTCAGGAGGGTAATACGAAACACCGTGCTGGATCCCAACGGCCTCGTATCACTAGCAGTCGAGATGACAGGCATCTTATCCGCATGGCTGTAACGGATCGTGCAGCCACGTCTCGATCCCTGAGTCAACAGATGGGGACGTTTGCAACACAACAACCATCTGCACGAACAGTTCGACGACATTTGCAGCAGCATGGACTATCAGCTCGAAGACCATGGCTGCGGTTACCCTAGACGCTGCATCACAGACAGGAGCAAAACGAATGGCAAAACTTCATTTTTTCAGATTAGTCCAGGTTCTATTTACAGCATCATAATGGTCCCATCCGTGCTTGGCTTACATCGCGGAGAACGCACATTGGAAACGTCTGTTCATCATCGCCATACTGGCGTATCACCCAACGTGATGGTATGGGTTGCCATTGGTTACACGTCTCGGTCACCTCATTGACGGAACATTGAACAGTGGACGTTACATTTCAGATGTGTTACGACCCGCGGCTCTACCCTTCATTCGATCCCTGCGAAACCCTACATTTCAGCAGGATAATGCACGGCCGCATGTTATAGGTCCTGTACGGGCCTTTGGACTCCTGCCCTGGCTAGCACATTCTCTAGATCTCTCACCAATTGAAAACGTCTGGTCAAAGGTGGCCGAGCAATTGGCTCGTCACAATACGCCAGTCACTATTCTTGATGACCTGTGGTATCGTGTTGAAGATGCATGGGCAGCTGTACCTGTACACGCCATCCAAGGTCTGTTTGACTCAGTGGCTAGGTGTATCAAGGCCGTTATTAGGGCCAGAGGGGGTTGTTCTGGGTACTGATTTCTCAGGATATATGCACCCAAATTGCATGAAAATGTAATCACATGTCAATTCTAGTATAATATACAGGGTGAGTTACCTAACGTTACCGCTGGATATATTTCGTAAACCACATCAAATACTGACGAACCGATTCCACAGACCGAACGTGAGGAGAGGGGCTAGTGTAATTGTTTAATACAAACCATACAAAAATGCACGGAAGTATGTTTTTTAACACGAACCTACGTTTTTTTAAATGGAACCCCGTTAGTTTTGTTAGCACATCTGAACATATAAACAAATACGTAATCAGTGCCGTTTGTTTCATTGTAAAATGTTAATTATATCCGGAGATATTGTAACCGAAAGTTGACGCTTTATTACCTCTCCTCCGCTGTTCGATCGTGTGTATCGGAGAGCACCGAATTACGTAGGGATCCAAAGGGATCGGTGATCGATCTTAGGTACAGAAGAGACTGGAACAGCACATTACGTCCACATGCTAACACCTTTTTATTGGTCTTCTTCACTGACGCACATGTACATTATCATGAGGGGTGAGGTACACGTACACACGTGGTTTCCGTTTTCAATTACGGAGTGGAATAGAGTGTGTCCCGACATGTCAGGCCAATAGTTGTTCAATGTGGTGGACATCATTTGCTGCACACAATTGCAATCTCTGGCGTAATGAATGTCGTACACGCTGCAGTACATCTGGTGTAATATCGCCGCAGGCTGCCACAATACGTTGTTTCATATCCTCTGGGGTTGTAGGCACATCACGATGCACATTCTCCTTTAACGCACCCCACAGAAAGAAGTCCAGAGGTGTAAGATCAGGAGAAAGGGCTGGCCAATTTATGCGTCCTCCACGTCCTATGAAACGCCCGTCGAACATCCTGTCAAGGGTCAGCCTAATGTTAATTGCGGAATGTGCAGGTGCACCATCATGCTGATACCACATTCGTCGACGCGTTTCCAGTGGGATATTTCGAGCAACGTTGGCAGATCATTCTGTAGAAAAGCGATGTATGTTGCAGTGCTCTCCGATACACACGATCGAACAGCGGAGGAGTGGTATTCAAGCGTCAGCTTCAGGTTACAGCATCTCCGGATGTAATTAACATTTTACAATGCAACAAACGGCACTGATTACGTATTTGTTTGTATGTTCAGATGTGCTAACAAAACTAACGGGGTTCCATTTAAAATCACCTAGGTTTGTGTTAAAAAACATACTTCCGTGCATTTTTGTATGGTTTGTATTAAACAATTACACTAGCCCCTCTCCTCACGTTCGGTCTGTGGAATCGGTTCGTTAGTATTTGATGTGGTTTACGAAATATATCCAGCGGTAACGTTAGGTGACTCACCCTGTATATGTCCAATGAATACCCGTTTATTATCTGAATTTCTTCTTGGTGTAGTAGTTTTAATGGCCAGCAGTGTATCAATTTGAGGTAAGGGATCTTGCTCCAGAAATGACCGAGTCGAAAGTTATAAGCGAAAATTCGTGTGATATCTGTGACAGTGAAAAACATGGGCTGGTAGCGTTGTTGCTAAGGTTGTCAGTTACGCAATTTTTAAAAGTGGTAGTACGGACCGAAACAAGAAAACAACGTCTAGTAAACAAGGGGCCTAAAATGCATACCTTAAGAACTATGAGCACTTCTTCATCTTCGACATTCTGAGACAAATCTCTTGTACTGCAAGCTCTTCGCTTTCCATATTTTTTAAGTAGGTAGTATGGACAAAACAAGAAAAAAAATGTCCAATATATATGAGCTCTGCAATATATACCTTAAGAGCTAAGGGCACTTGTTCAATACCAGTGATGTGTTTCACAGCAGCAAAGATGAGCAAGTGCTCATAGCTCTTGTGGGAAGCACTTTAGGGCTCATGCTTAGTGGGCATTTTTTTTGGTTTTAGTCCATACTACCACCACTGATAATTGCCTACCGTAAAATCTCTGCAACAACAGTGCTGGTATATGTACGTGAATATCAGAGGCATCGGAACGATTCATCACAGTCACCCTGCCTATGGCAGACAACAGTAAAATTATTTAATGTTGAAATTTTTGGGGTGACATTTTAGTAAGCCCAATAAATTTAACTGGACGTTAGAAAAATAAGCTACTGTGATGACCTCGTGATGGCTGGGTGTTGTGTGATGTCCTTAGGTTGGTTAGGTTTAAGTAGTTCTAAGTTCTAGGGGACTGATGACCATAGATGTTAAGTCCCATAGTTCTCAGAGCCACTTTTTTTTTTTTTTTTTTTACTGTGATGAAAAACATTTGCAAGTGTTTATCAAAAGTCTTTCGATGGCGCAAGAACTGAACTCTGGAGCAGTTTTCCCTGTAAAATCAAGGAAATTACAGGTTTGCTATGTTTCGGAAATAAACTGGAGCCTTATCCCACTGAGTTCAATACACCATAATCCGCATTCTCAAAATTATAACCCCCAAAGTCTAAGACACGTTTTCAGTTCTTGTCTCCGTTTTGGCTTTCTCGTTTTTCCTCCCCTTGTTCTGCTTCTTACTGCAAGATAAGAAAAATTAGGATTTAACGTCACGTCGACGACCTCGTTAGAGAGTGAGCACCTGCTCGGCTTGTCGAAGGATGGGGAAGAAAATCGGAATGTCTTTTTCAAACGAGGTATATTGCTATTTACCTTAACCCGCTTAAGAAAACTCGGAATACATCAGCCTGGATGGCCGTTCGGGGATTTGAACCACTGTGCTCCTGAATATGAATCACTGTCTTAATCACGAGGTCAGCTTAGCCAGTAGAGCAGTAGCAAAATGTAGACCCTGACTTCAAGTCACTCTTACATTCAGACATAAACAACGTACTAATCCTGGAATTTCTGGGAAAGGTCATATTGTTATTGCCTCACCCGTTGTGAATTTGTACCATATGGATGACTGCGACCAATGTTTGTACACTGCCGTTTGGTGTTCTTGTGGATGGTTGTGAAGTGAAAGGCAGAAAGGTGGCGCATCTGGCACACATACTGTGTCTCTCAGATATTACCAGCAAGACTGACGATAGTGACGTATCACTAGAAATGCTACATCATCAATAGCCTCAAAGACCTCATTATCTAAATTTACATGGATACTCTGCAAATCACATTTAAGTTCCTGGCTGAGGATTCATCGAACCACCTTCACAATTCTCTATTATTCCAATCTCGTACAGCGCGCGGGAAGAATGAACACCTATATCTTTCCGTACGAGCTCTGATTTCCCTTATTTTAGCGTGGTGATCGTTCCTCCCTATGTAAGTCGGTGTCAACAAAATATTTTCGCATTCGGAGGAGAAAGTTGGTGATTGGAATTTCGTTAGAAGATTCCGTCGCAACGAAAAACGCCTTTCTTTTAATGATGTCCATCCCAAATCCTGTATCATTTCTATGAGACTCTGTCCCATATTTCGCGATTCGCGATAATACAAGACGTGCTGCCTTTCTTTGAACTTTTCCGATGTACTCAGTCAGTCCTATCTGGTAAGGATCCCACACCGCGCAACAGTATTCTAAAAGTGGACGGGCAAGCGCAGTGTAGGCAATCTGCTTAGTAGGTCTGTTACATTTTATAAGTGTCCTGCCAATAAGACGCAGTGTTTGGTTAGCCTTCTCCACAACATTTTCTGTGCGTTCCTTCCAATTTAAATTGTTCGTAATTGTAATACCTAGGTATTTGGTTGAATTTACGGCTTTTAGATTAGACTGATTTATCGTGTAACCGAATTTTGACGCGTTCCTTTTAGCACTCATGTGGATGACCTCACACTTTTCGTTATTTAAGGTCAACTGCCACTTTTCACACCATTCCGATATTTCTTCTAAATCGCTTTGCAGTTTGTTTTGATCTTCTGATGACTTTATTAGTTGATCAACGACAGTGTCATCTGCAAACAACCGAAGAAGGCTATCCAGATTGTCTCCCAAATCGTTTATGTAGATGAGGAACAGCAAAGGGCCTATAACACTACCTCGGAGAACGCCAGAAATCACTTCTGTTTTACTCGATGACTTTCCGTCAATTACAACGAACTGTGACGTCTCTGACAGGAAATCACAGATCCAGTCACATAACTGAGACGATATTCCATAAGCACGCAATTTCACTATGAGCCGCTTGTCTAGTACACTGTCAAAAGTCTTCTGGAAATCCAGAAATACGGAATCGATCCGAAATCCCTTGTCAATAGCACTCAGCACTTCATGTGAATAAAGAGCTAGTTGTGTTTCACAGGTACGATGTTTTCTAAACCCATGTTGACTGTGTGTCAATAGAGCGTTTTCTTCTAGGTAGTTCATTATGTTGGAACACAATATATGTTCTAAAATCCCGCTGCATTTCGAAGTTAACAATATGGGCCTGTAATTTAATGGATTACTCCTACTACCTTTCTGGAATATTAGTGTGACCTGTGCGACTTTCCAGCCTTTGGGTACGGATCTTTCGGCGAGCGAACGGTTGTATATGATTGTTAAGTATGGCGCTAATGCATCAGCATACTCCGAAAGGAACCTAATTGGTATACAGTCTTGACCAGAAGACTTGCTTTTATTAAGTGATTTAAGTTGCTTCACTACTCCAAGGATATTTACTTCTACGTTACTCATGTTGGCAGCTGTTCGTGACTTGAATTCTGAAATATTTACTTTGTCTTCTTTTGTGAAGGCATTTAGAACGGCTGTGTTTAGTAACTCTGCTTTGGCAGCACTGTCTTCGATGGTATCTCCATTGCAGAGAAGGCATTGATTGTTTCTTGCCGCTAACATACTTCACATACGATCAGAATCGCTTTGGATTTTCTGCCAGGTTTCGAGGCAAAGTTTCGTTGTGGAAACTGTTATAAGCATCTCGCATTGAAGTCCGCGCAAAATTTCGAGCTTCTGTAAAAGATCGCCAATCTTGGGGATTTTGCGTCTGTTTAAATTTGGCATGTTTGTTTCGTTGTTTCTGCAACAGTTTTCTAACCCGTTTTCTGTACCAAAGAGGATCAGCTCCATCGTTTGTTAATTTATTTGGTATAAATCTCTCAATTGCTGCCAATGTTATTTCTTTGAATTTAAGCCACATCTGGTCTACACTTATAGTATTAATTTGGAATGAGTGGAGATTGTCTCTTAGGAAGGCGTCAAGTGAATTTTTATCTGATTTTTTGAATAGGTATATTTTTCGCTTATTTTTCGAGGATTTGGGGATTACAATGTTCAATCTTGCTACGACAGCTCTGTGTTCACAAATCCCTGATTCGGTTTTGATGCTCGTTATTAACTCAGTATTATTTGTTGCTAAAAGATCAAGTGTGACATCTTGCAGAGATGTTTGGGATGTAACTGCGGAAATTGACTCAAAATATGGTTATCAAGAGCTAACATCGCCAACTCTTCTTTCCTTTCTGATCAAATAGCCACGATGAAATGTACTTTGAGGTAATTCTCATTTATTGTTCCGTCTCAGTTGCACATTTTTAATTAGATTACATGTTTCGATCACACTTGATCATCTTCATACCTAAGTAGTTGTGGCAGCAATCCGTCTTGTCTACTGAAAATCACAAATCGGAGTACTCTGATATTTGTCTCTGAGCAGACAAGACGGGTTGATGAAGCAACTACGAGCAACTACACTATATCATACACGAATATACTTGTTTTTCAGATACAAACGCATTTTGTGTCTCCGAAAGACATCAGACACACAACTGGAAGCTCTTTTTATGATGTCTCTCTATGCACCTGACGGTCATAATACTGTCATTAGCACAAGTGTTTTCGTGTTCTTCATCTACTGGATCCTTTGTCTGGTCAAATGGATTCTATTTATTTGTTCGTTATTATAAAATGGGCACGTACCCTATCCATACAAAGCACTATGGGAAAGAAAGCACAGATAGAAATAACTCTGATAGACACAGCTTGCTGTAAAGAAAGAAAATAAAAAAAAGCTTTTATTCATAGATAACCAGCAAAAAGTAATATAACCACTCTCAAAACCATATACTACTTGTATCTGTGGAACACATACGAAATAAAACCCCATTTTCGACAAAAAATTATGTAAAATATGTTCCATAACATACAAGTATGTGGCAAGTACTCCACGAACAATAGTTACACCCACATCACCGAAACGAGCCCATGCAATGCTTGTGACTGACTTTACACCAAGCGTCGCATTGTGTCAATGGCTGCTAAAGCAATGTGTTGATCGACCAAATTTCCTCTAAATCGTGCTGTTTACTGACAAGGCCTCATTAGATCCTGATGGTACTTCGAACGGCAGAAATAGCCCAGTGTGGGTTGGGTAGAGTCACACCATTAAGTAAGTTTTGCTGTGAATATCTGGGCCACCACTGTAGGTGGCAATCTCACTGGGCCGTACCTTCTACCTAGCCGTCTGAGTGGACACTTGTACTTGAGGTTTGTGCAAAGAGTTCTACCTGAGTTGCTGGAGAACGTACCCTTGAGGATGTGGATACAACTTGACGGTGCACCGCCTCACTTCAGTGTAGATGTCCGCACCCATCTCAGTGCTGTATTTTCTGGTTGATGGATTGGAAGGGGAGGTCCTATTCCATGTCCCGTGATGTCACCTGACCTGAATCGCCTTGATTATTTCCTATGAGAATATCTAAGGTCACTTGTGCATGAAACCCCATTGGATACGGAGATGGAATTAGTTGCCAGAATTGTAGTTGCCTGTGATGTAATTCGAAACACACCAGATGCTCCAGAATCTTATTTGTCGATTTCATGCTTGCATTGAGATTAATGGCCGTCACTTTCAGCACATTTTGTAAGATACAGAACAAATGGTATCTTCATTGTGCCGGTAACGGTATTTGCAGTTAACTGTAACTGAAGCTGGCTTCTCCGACCACGCGTTCTGCTACCTAAAATTGTTCAGTGGAGCATCCTTTAAGGTCCTATTAATTTGTTTTATCGCTGTTATGGAAACACCATGAATAGATTTAGAAAACTTGAAACGCCTCTCATCATAGCTCAGTACTTAAGTATCCCACTTCCTTCCACACTTTTTCGAAGATTCTCTCAAACTTCAGTTCACTCTTCAATATTACTAAGCTGTGACCTGAGCCTATATCTGCTGCAGGGTAAACTATACTGTCCCACGTCTGATTTCGAACTCTGTCTCACCACGATGGCTTCCAGCTAAAATCTTCCTGTGTATCCAGTCCTTTCCAAGTAAACCTTCTCCTCTTCCGATTTTTAAACAGTGTATTCGCTTTTACTTGCAAAAGTTTATTGTAGTACTCAATTAGACCCTCTCCTCTCTCATTCCTACTGTCAAGTCCATATTCTCCTGGAGCTCTGTCGTCTATTCATTCCTACAATACAGCCTTCCAACTCCCCATGATTATAAGGACATCATTTGCCTGTACGTACTGAATTAGATATCCATATATTCTTTCTCTATCACCTCATCTTCAGCTTGTGATATCGGCATGTATACTTGAACTAATGTTGTCGGTGTTGGTTTGCTGTTCATTCTGATGAGAACAACCTTATCGCGGAACTGTACACAGTAATTCAATCTCGGCCCTAGTTTACGATTCATAACGAATCCTACTCTCGTCATGTCATTTTCTGTTGACATTACCTTATATTCGTCTGACCATAAATCCTTGTTTTCTTTCCACTTCACTTCATCCATTCCTACTGTATTTACACTTTGGCTTTGTAATTCCTTTTTCAGATTTTATGGCTTCCATATCATCTGACATTCCATGCTCCGACTAATAGTATGTTACCCTGTCTGTTTGTTATTCAGTCTTTTGTCGTGAGTACTTCCCACTTGGTAGACCTTTCTCAGATATTGGAATGAGGTTCTAATTTTGAATATGTTGCCATCAGAGAAACTATCGTGACAGTTTTCCAGTTACAGGTCACATTCCTGCGGCAGTACAGTGTGTCTATGCTGCCGTTTATAACTGTCGATTCTTTCGCATGTTACAAATCGTTTACCATCGCAAGGGTAAGAGTATTCCTTGAAACTCTGCTCCTTCGCCATCTTTAACAAGACATTGGCAAATAAATGTGACTCTTTATTCCTTCAGCAGCCATTGCTGACGATTTTTATTCTAAATTTTTAGCGGTGGCTAGCTGCGAACACAGGACCCAGAACGTGCTGACGTTGATTTGTGGTCAGGAATACTACTCGTCGACCTTGTGGCCACATACAAAGGTTGTGGATAACAGGTTATAGAGGATGTTACTCGTACACTGTACAGTCACATTAATATGACCACCTGTTCAAAGCCTCAATAACGGCTTTTGGAAGAGCGAACCGCTGATGGGAATGCAGGAACAGAGGCAGTGAGGTTATGGAAAATATCTACAGAGATGTAGCGCCATGCTAACTCCACTGCTGTGGCCAGCTGCGCTAGGTTTTTCGGTTGAGGAGTCCATGACGCTAATAGCCCGATCGAGGTGGTCCCACGCATTCTCGATTGGGTTTAAATCTGGGGAATTTTGTGGCCAGGCCGGTACGGCAAACTCATCCTGGTGCTCTTCGAACCATGCAGGTGTATTGTAAGCTGTGTGACAAGTTCCATTGTCCTGCAGGTAGGTCCAGTCGTGACGATGACAAACAAACCCTATGCACGGGTTAGATGCTGTAAAGTGGCTATAATTTCGCACCTTACAAGCACTCATCTAAATACTTTGTCGTGATTTACAACCGGAATTAGGTATCATCTGATAGGTTGTACATCGTATATATGAATATTTAAAGAAGACTGACATTGTCACGTACACCTTGTAAATAATTCATGAAAGGGTACGGAGTGTCTTTATTATCAAAACGGTGTACCGAATGATTGCCTATATTAGTAGAGGTGGGAACGCCAGTGGAAATGAATCAGCAGGCGTAACTCAAGCGCTGGGTGGAAAAGCCCGCACTGGTGTATTGGTCCTGCTTCACACAGGAAGGGCCAAGACGGACGGTCTGGGCAACCGAGCGTGGAAGCACAATACATTGACGGCCGGCCTGTTTGGAGCGGGGCCAGAAGGATAACCGGATAATACTTCGGAAACTCTGAAAATCTTAGACGCAGCAGCAGAGAGGAACCAGGAAGCGTTACCTCGGAAATCGCAGGCTGGGTTGTTTCCGAGGACTCTGAGAAGCGTACCATTGTATGGGTATAGGTATTTCCTCGCAAACTTTCCGCGCTGGACGACAAAAGACTAAAATATGGTTGGTTGGTGTTCAGAAGAATCTGTAGACAGGGAGAATATTCCGTGGTTTCGAGAATATGATTCGCCTTAGAACGGTTACGCACTGTACTGTTGCGAACTTATACGATACGATCGTATAGGGAGACCAAGAGATGAATACATTAAGCACATTCAGAAGGATGTAGGTTGCAGTAAGTACTGGGAGATGAAGAAGCTTGCACAGGATAGAGTAGCATGGAGAGCTGCATCAAACCAGTCTCAGGACTGAAGACCACAGCAACAACAACACGATACTGGACTTCGCCTCCAGGTAGGCAGTCGTCGTTGAGTATACAGCGTTCAGTGATTGAGAGCACTTCTGCCTATACTCACGTTGAGACGTTATCTGAACTCTATCCTTGTGGCTGGGAGTTCAAGTTTCTCGTCTGTAGAACACAGAGAGGAGGAGACAGTATTACATTATACTAGTTCGAGGACCTTCTTTTGCCATCCTAGTGTTTGAATGAGTTTCTTCTTTTTTTGTATTTTTGTGGCTGGAGTTCTTCCGTCGTCGCAGACGTGTACGAGATCCATCACTCCGACGCACCGGACGCAATACATACGGTGATATTGCTAATTGCTTCGGCTTATTAGGGCGATAAAGCTAAACAGTTGTGATCATGTAAATTTTATTTCCACTGCGGTTGCTCACCACTGTAGATCATCTTTGAAAGTAGTGTCCTCAAGTGTTTGGTACGTAGATGATGTCAGTCGTCACACGTTATTTATATTATATCGCGTAGCCATAAAAAGGGGCAGATTTTGGCCATTGATCAATAGTATTTGTATCTCTGTATGTCCATTGGACATTGATATATAAACATGTGTAATATAAAGGGGTTAATATACAATAAATGTGTAAGCGGAAACAGCATTTATCATCTGGTAGTTATTAGTTCCCTTAATCATTCATTTCTGTTTGTGTTGTAATTTGTATGTTGAAGAGCAAGAAGGAGATAATCTCCACTAATAGATCCTAAGATCTGCTTCAGGGGGTAGTCAAACAGGGCCAAATCTTCATTTTTCGCGTTAAGTATTTCAGTTGCGCACATTCATTTTATACCCGCCTGGAGTAGTATTTTGGAATGCATACTAGTGTTGATGCATTATGCCTTCCAGAATGACTAGCTCACCCATGGAATTCCACGAAACCATTCTCCAGAGCATAACGCTCCCACCTGGTTTCAGTCCTTTCGCGCTGTACATCGAATGGAACGTGATTCATCTGAAAATGCCACATGTCACCAATCAGTGGACATTCAGTTGCGGTACTGGCGTGCAGCAACGTTCGCTGAACGGTCGTTGAGGAGGCCTTGGTTCATGTGGGCGGTCAGTTGCTCAACAGTTGCACATATTTTGGCGTATACACACCTCTGCAGCCGCAGCTTGTCATCTAAGGTCCATGGTGCACCACACAGCCACTTCGGCATCACTGAATTTGGATAGTACCATTTTGCCATGCGCGGTATGCTTTAAGCACGGCGTCATGCAAACAGTTTATTCACGTAGCCGTTTCGGAAATGCTTCCACCCTTCGGCCGAAAACCAATGATCGTGCCCTTTTGAATGTTCAAATGGTTCAAATGGCTCTGAGCACTATGGGACTTAACATCTGCGGTCATCAGTCCCCTAGAACTTAGACCTACTGAAACCTAACTAACCTAAGGACATCACACACATCCATGCCCGGGGCAGGATTCGAACTTGCGACCGTAGCGGTCACGCGGTTCCAGACTGAAGCGCCTAGAACCGCACGGCTACATCGGCCGGCTCCCTTTTGGATGTCAGATTTATCGCTCCCTTTCCGCATTACGACAACGATTGCCAACTGCACTGTCCCCCCAACTGCCAGTGCTGCTATCTGCCGTATGTGAGTGTTTATTGCAAGCTGACGTTGAACATTAGCGGTGGTCATATTAATCTAACAGAACCGTGTATTAAGCGCTCGACTCAAAACAATGTTTTCTAATTTTTGATGTGAACTTAGTAGATATATCCGTTAACTGTGACACTGTCTTGTTTGGTAGCACGTTAATTTAGAGAACGCTTTCTCCGTTATGTAGTCATTAGTATTCATCTACCACTCGAGCATAAACTGAGCGCTGGTCACTTGAAAATTATTTGAGCGTGATGTACACAAAAATTTTTAACACTGAATCACTGAGTCAGTGATTACATCCGCTGGAAGCGCGACATGTCGTTTGTTTCTATGAGCTGGACTAACGTGAAACCTTCATGGCGACGTTGCATCCTGTACTCCTCAGAACTACATAACTTTTATTTTTGATAAAATAGTCAGCGGACGAGACTTTCAATATTATGAGTACATTAAAGGTGATGTTTTATTGAAACATAAAATGTAATTAGTTTTCTGCTAAATAACATACGTTGTCTCTACATTAATTAAAAGCAATACCACAGAAGCCAAAACACAGTGGGACGCAGGGCAAAACATTGCATTTTCACCCGTAACAGGAAACAACATTCAGAGGTGAGGTAAGGGATGACGTACGGGTAAAACCTCCATGCAAGGGAGAGAAGTGAAGTCGGAGCTTGGCGGGAAGCAAAGATGTCCTCGTGGAGATTCCGTGCGGAACGTCGAGAATGTTCTAGAACATTGAGGTAGGTGAACAATCGGTTTTCAGAAAGTACGAGACGTAATAAACGTACGAACCAATGAGCTGATAACGTTTTACGAGTCGGGGCGTGGAATGTCAGAACTCTGAACGTCGCAGGCAAGCTAGAAATTCTGAAAAGGGAAATGCTAAGGCTCAACCTAGATACAGTGGGCGTCAGTGAAGTGAATTGGAAAGAAGGCAAGGATATCTGTTCAGACGAGTATAGGATAGTGTCAACAGCAGCAGAAAATGTTATAGAGGCATTAGGATTCGCTGTGATTAGGAAGATAGACAGAAAGTTTAGTGGCTGAATTGTTATCATGAGAATCGACAGCAAATCAACACCGAAAACATGTCGGCGTCGCAAGCAGAAGGCGAAGAGATAGACAAAGTATATGAGGGTACTGAACGGGTAATTGAAAGGGAAGGAGCAGGAGAAAGTGTTACAGGGGAATATAGTCTTGGTGGTAGGAATGAGAGAGGAGAAAGACTAATTGAGGTCTACAACAAATTTCAAATGGTAAAAGAGAATACTCTGTTGAAGAATGACAAGAGGAGGAGGTCTGCTGGGAAAAGGCAGCGAAACATTGGAATATTTCAATTAGATTAAATCATGGTTAGGCACATATTGGATATTGGATTGTAAGGCGTAGCCAGAGACAGTCATAGACTCAGATCAAAATTTAGTAGTGACAAAGGGTTCGCTAAATTTTGAGGGAACTGTCAGGAAGAATCAATGCGTAAAGAAGTGGAATACGGAAATACTAAGGACTGAAGAAATGCGATTGCAGTTATCTGAGACAATAGATATTGCTATAGTGAACTGCTCACTAGGCAGTCGAGTTGAAGCGGAATAGTCATCTCTAAAAAGGAGAATCACAGAAATTGTAGAGAGAGACTTAAGGGCTAGGAAGGTAACTGCGAAGAAACAAAATGTAACAGCAGCAATACTTCAGTTGATAGACGAAGGAAGGAAGTACAATAATGTTCAGGGAAATTCAGAAAAATAAAAATATAAATCACTTTCTTCTTGAGTTATCAGTCCTTTGACTATCTGATTCCCTCTCCTGTTTCAACCTCTTCATCTCAGAGTAGCAACCTACGTCATCAATTATTTGCTGGATGTATTCGAATCTCTGTCTTCCTGTATAGCTTTTACTCTCTACAGCTCCCTCTAGTACCATGGAAGTCACTCCCTGATGTCTTAACAGATGTCGTATCATCCCGTCCCTTTGCGTTATTCACATATTCCTTTCCTCTCTGAGTTTTCACGGAACCTCCTCATTCCTTACCTTATCAATCCACCGAATTTTCAACATTCGTCTGTAGCACCACATCTCAAAAATGCTTCTATTCCGTTCTGTTCCGCTTTTACCACAGTCCATATTTCATTACCATACAATGCTGTACTCCAAACGTACATTTTCAGAAATCCCTTCCTCAAATTAAGGCCTATATTAGATACTAGTAGACTTCTCTTGACCAGGGAGGCTTTTTTTGCCAGTGCTACTCTGCTTTTGATGTTCTACTTGCTCCGCCCGTCACTGTGTATTTTTTCCTGCCTACATAGTAAAATTCCTTAACTTCATCTACTTCGTGGCCGTCAATTCTGATGTTAAGTTTCTCGCTGGTCTAAGTTCTGCTACTTCTCATTAGTTTTGTCTTTGTTCGATTCAGTCTCAGTCTACATTCTGCTCTCATTAGACTGTTCATATCATTCAACAGATCGTGTGATTGTTCTTCATTTTCACTCAGGATAGCAATGTCATCAGTGAATCTTATCACTGATATCCTTTCACCCTGAATTTCAGTTCCAGTGCTGAATCTTTCTTTTATTTCTATTATTGCTTCTTCGATAAACAGATTGAACAGTGGGGGCGAAAGTCTACATCCCTGTATTACAACCTTTTTAATCCGAGCACTACGTTCTTGGTCGTCCACTTTTACTTTTGGCTCTTGTACGTTTTGTATATTACCCGCCTCCCCCTATATCTTACCTATATTTTTCTCAGGATTTCGATCATCTTGCACCATTTTACACCGCAGAATGCGTTTTGCAGGTCGACGTGCCTTTACCTTACCCAGAAACCAAAATTTTCTTTTCCACTCTTCTGTATATTATTCTTGTCAGCAAGCTGGATGCGTAAGCTGTTAAGCTGATTGTGCGATAATTCTCGCTCTTGTCAGCTCTTGCAGTCTTAGGAACTGTGTGGATGGTACTTTTCCGAAATTCAGATGGTATGTCGCCAGAGTCATACATTCTACACACCAACGTGAACAGTCGTTTCGTTGCCACTTCCTCTAATGATTTTAGAAATGCAAAGGAAATGTTATCGATCCCTTTTGCTTCATTTGATCCTAAGTCCTCATCAGCTCTCTTATATTCTGATTCTAATACTGGAACCCCTATCTCTTCTAAATCGACTTCTGTTTCTTCTGCTAGTACATCAGACAAATCTTCCTCCTCATAGAGGCATTCAGTGTACTCTTTCCACCTATCCGTTAATCCCTCAGCATTTAACAGTGGAATTCGTGTTGCACTTTTAATGATACCACCCACGGTTTTATCTTCAACGAAGGTCGTTTTGACTTTCCTATATCTTTCCGACAAGCATTTATTTTTCGTTTAGCTTCTATGCACTTCCTATTTATTTCATTTCTCAGTGACTTGCACTTCTGAATTCCTGAATTTCCCGGAACATTTTTGTACTCTCTTCTTTCATCGATCAACTGAAGTATTTCGTCTGTTACCCTTGGTCCTTCGCCGTTATCTTCTTTGTACCTATATTTTTCTTTCCAACTTCAGTGATGGCTCGCTTTTGAGATGTCCACTCCTCTTCAACTGTACTGCCTACTGAGCTAATGCTCATTGCTGTATCTACACTCCTGGAAATTGAAATAAGAACACCGTGAATTCACTGTCCCAGGAAGGGGAAACTTTATTGACACATTCCTGGTGTCAGATACATCACATGATCACACTGACAGAACCACAGGCACATAGACACAGGCAACAGAGCATGCACAATGTCGGCACTAGTACAGTGTATATCCACCTTTCGCAGCAATGCAGGCTGCTATCCTCCCATGGAGACGATCGTAGAGATGCTGGATGTAGTCCTGTGGAACGGCTTGCCATGCCATTTCCACCTGGCGTCTCAGTTGGACCAGCGTTCGTGCTGGACGTGCAGACCGCGTGAGACGACGCTTCATCCAGTCCCAAACATGCTCAATGGGGGACAGATCCGGAGATCTTGCTGGCCAGGGTAGTTGACTTACACCTTCTAGAGCACGTTGGGTGGCACGGGATACATGCGGACGTGCATTGTCCTGTTGGAACAGCAAGTTCCCTTGCCGGTCTAGGAATGGTAGAACGATGGGTTCGATGACGGCTTGGATGTACCGTGCACTATTCAGTGTCCCCTCGACGATCACCAGTGGTGTACGGCGAGTGTAGGAGATCGCTCCCCACACCATGATGCCGGGTGTTGGCCCTGTGTGCCTCGGTCGTATGCAGTCCTGATTGTGGCGCTCACCTGCACGGCGCCAAACACGCATACGACCATCATTGGCACCAAGGCAGAAGCGACTCTCATCGCTGAAGACGACACGTCTCCATTCGTCCCTCCATTCACGCCTGTCGCGACACCACTGGAGGCGGGCTGCACGATGTTGGGGCGTGATCGGAAGACGGCCTAACGGTGTGCGGGACCGTAGCCCAGCTTCATGGAGACGGTTGCAAATGGTCCTCGCCGATACCCCAGGAGCAACAGTGTCCCTAATTTGCTGGGAAGTGGCGGTGCGGTCCCCTACGGCACTGCGTAGGATCCTACGGTCTTGGCGTGCATCCGTGCGTCGCTGCGGTCCGGTCCCAGGTCGACGGGCACGTGCACCTTCCGCCGACCACTGGCGACAACATCGATGTACTGTGGAGACCTCACGCCCCACGTGTTGAGCAATTCGGCGGTACGTCCACCCGGCCTCCCGCATGCCCACTATACGCCCTCGCTCAAAGTCCGTCAACTGCACATACGGTTCACGTCCACGCTGTCGCGGCATGCTACCAGTGTTAAAGACTGCGATGGAGCTCCGTATGCCACGGCAAACTGGCTGACACTGACGGCGGCGGTGCACAAATGCTGCGCAGCTAGCGCCATTCGACGGCCAACACCGCGGTTTCCGGTGTGTCCGCTGTGCCGTGCGTGTGATCATTGCTTGTACAGCCCTCTCGCAGTGTCCGGAGCAAGTATGGTGGGTCTGACACACCGGTGTCAATGTGTTCTTTTTTCCATTTCCAGGAGTGTATAAACTCAGAGAACTACAAGCGTGACTCGTCATTCCTTAGTACTTCTGTATCCCACTTCTTTGCATTTTGTTTCTTCCTGACTAATCTCTTGAACTTCAGCCTCCTCTTCATCACTACTAAATTGCGACGTGAATCTATATCTGCTCCTGGGTAAGCCTTACAATCAAAAAATGGTTCAAATGGCTCTGAGCACTATGGGAGTTAACATCTGTGGTCATCAGTCCCCTAGAACTTAGAACTACTTAAACCTAACTAACCTAAGGACAGCTCACTACACCCAGTGATCACGAGGTAGAGAAAATCCCTGACCCCGCCGGGAATCGGACCCGGGAACCCGGGCGTGGGAAGCGAGAACGCTACCGCACGACCACGAGCTGCGGACACCTTACAATCCAGTATCTGATTTGTAAATATCTGCCTGAACCATGATACAATCTTTTCGTGCCGGCCGGAGTGGCCGAGCGGTTCTTGGCGCTTCAGCCTGGAACCGCGCGACCGCTACGATCGCAGGTTCGAATCCTGCCTCGGGCATGGATGTGTGTGATGTCCTTAGGTTGGTTAGGTTTAAGTAGTTCTAAGTTCTAGGGGATTGATGACCTCAGCTGTTAAGTCCCATAGCGCTCAGAGCCATTTTAACCAATCTTTTCGGCCTTTTCGAAGTATACCTCCTCTTCCTGTAACTCTTGAACGGAGTATTCGCTACTGCTAGTTGAAAATTGTTGCTGAACGGCATTAACCTTTCTCCTCTCTCATTCCTTATCCCAATCCACTTTGTTCTGTAACCTTTTCTTCTACTCCTTCCGCTGCAACTACATTCCAGTCCCCCAAGAATATTAGATTTCATCGCCTCTTAGGTATTTTATTACCTTTTCAATATCCTCATACACGTTGCTGCGACGTCTGCATGTATACCTGTATTATTGTTGGCGGTGTTGGTTTGCTGTCGATTCTGACCAGAACAACCCTATCACTGAATTGTTCACAGTACCTAACTCTCTGCCCTACCTTCCTATTCATAACGAATCCTACTCCTGTTACACAATCCTTGTCTTCTTTTCATTTCACTTCAGTGACCCCAACTACATTTAAACTGAGCCTTTGCATTTCCATTTTGAGATTTTGTAGTTTTCCTAACACCGTTCTAGCTTCTGACATTCCACGCCACGACTCGTAGAACGTTATCCTTTCGTTGATTATTCAATCTTTTTCTCATGATCATCTCCCCCTTGGCAGTCCCCTCCCGGAAATCCGAATGGGGGACTATTACGGAATCTTTTGCCCATGGAGAGGTCATCATGACACTTTTTCAACTGCAACCCACATGTCCTGTGCACACACGTTACGTGTCTTTAATGCAGTGGTTTCCATTGCCTTCGGCATCCTCATGCCGTTGAGCATTGCTGATTCATCCGCTTTTAGGAGCAGTTTGCTACTACGGAAGGGCGCCTAGACCGCTGACCGAACACTCTGAGCTACCATGCCGGCATTTCAGACACGGGACGTTTTGATTACTTGTTATAGACGTTACCCCTAGTCCGTGGGTGCTGCTTAGGAGTTTAATAAATAGGAAGAGCAGGGAAGCTAAGGCAAATGGCATCTTAGAAAATGTGAAGAAATCGAAACAGATATCGTTTTCTGTAGAACTGACTCAGCATATACGAGGGTTGGAACTATAATAGTGGCAACTATTTATCTACAGCTTGTACAAAATATATATTTGTTTCAAAGTTTTTCTGACCTTCAAAGTGTCACTAGCATTGTGTATAACCCGTTGCCAGCGCTGTGGAAGTCGTAGGATACTCTTAGCAGTGCCAGTTGTGTTGAAATTTCGAATGGCGCGGTCTATTGCCCGACGAATTTGTAGCAGTTCTGAAGTTAATGCCGTGAAGTGTTCCTTCAGTTTATAACTCGAGTTAAGCTCACGAAGCTTAAGCCAGGGGAGTGCAGTAGGTGGTATAGCGCTTAGCAGCCCCATCAGACAAACAAATCAGTAACAGCTTGCACTGTACATGCTTGAGCATTGTCCAGCAAAGTGATGGTCAGGCCCTGCAGAAAGTGTCATCACTTCTGTCTCTATGCTGTTCATATTTGGAACACAACCTACGACCAGGTGGACTGATAAGGTAAGGAATGAGGAGGTTCTGTACAGAATCGGAGAGGAAAGGAATATATGGACATCGCTAATGAGCAGAAGGAACAGGATGATAAGACAACTGTTTAGACATCAGGGAATAACTTCCGTGGTGCTAGAGCGTGCAGTAGGGGGTAAAAACTCTAGAGGGAGACACAAACTGGAATACATCCAGCAATAATTAAGGACGTAGGCTGCAAGTGCTTCACTGAGACGAAAAAATGGGCAAAGGAGGGGCGGACCGTACCAAACCAGTCAGAAGACTGATGAATAAAAGTAAGAAAAGATCGCTATATAGGGGGGATCAAAGAAAAATAGTGCGATAGAAAGTGGTAGCGGTTACGGTGGAATAAAGTAAGAATAAATTCCAGGGTAATTAATATTTCTAGTTCAACGTCTTACAGAGGCGATAGTAACACCTAAATTTGAGACCTTCACAGTAATGTAATGAAATAGCCCACAAGCGCTGGCCCGAGGGAACTGATAGATATGCTGTGGCTTGTTCTGGGAACTCTATATTTGGTCTGTACTTCCATTTACGCTAAACTAGCTGCTTTGGAGTATTTGAAGTTATTTTAAATCTGCTTTTGTGAATGAAATAAGTGATATTTCCTTCGTGGGGTATCACCGTCACGTAGAATTTTTTAAATCAAATTTCCGCCATTTGAGTGTTAATTGTTCATTTATTTTACACAATCGTACGACAACTTATCTATAAGACCAGAAATATGTTTTTTCGACGGTGATATATCACACATAGGTCAGACACATTTTAACAGTTCAACGTGCACTTGAGAACGGCTACAGAGCGGAAATCATGATTGTAAAAATTAAATGAACTTGTGTCTGTATTCCTGAATTTCCCTGAGCCCCTTTGTACGTCCTTATTTCATCGATCAGCTGAAGTATTTTTTATGTTACCCATGGTTTCTTCGCAGTTACCTCCTTTGTACCTATGTTTTTCTTTCCAACTTCTGTGATTTTTCTTTTTAGAGATAAGCATTCCTTTTCAACTCTCCTGGCTACTGAGCTGTTCCTTGTTTCTGTATCTTTAGTCATAGAGAACTTCAAGCATATCTCGTCATTCCTTAGTACTTTCGTATCCCACTTCTTGACTAATCTCTTAAACTTCAACCTACTTTTCATCACTACTACAGTGTGATCTGAGTCTATATCTGCTCCTGCATGGCCTTACAATCTAGTATGCCATTTCGGAATCTTTGTCTAACCATGACGTAGTCTAAGTGAAATCTCCCTCTTCCAATTACACCTCCTTCTCTTGCGATTCTTGAACAGAGTATTCGCTATTACTTGTTCAAATTTGTTGCAGAACTCAATTAGTGTTTTTCCTCTCCCATTACTTGTCCCAAGCCCATATTCTCCTGTTACCTTTTCTTCTACTCCTTCCCCTACAACTGCATTCCAGTCCCCCATGCCTATTAGATTTTCATCTCCCTTTACGTACTGTATTACCCTTTCAATACCCTAATATACTTTCTCTAACTCTAACTCAACGAACCCTACTCCAGTTAACCCATTCTTGGTGCTGTCGATACTACTATATACTCATCTAAACAGAAATCCTTGTTATCTTTCCTTTTCACTGAACCTTACGACATCTAGATGGAACCTTTGCGTTTCCCTTTTCAGATTCAAGCTTCTGACATTCCATACCCCGACTTGTAGAACGTTATCTTTTCGTTGGTTATTCAATATTTTTCTCATGGTCACCTCCCCACTGGCAGTCCCCTTCTGGAGATTCGAATGGGAGACTATTCCGGAATCTTTTGCCAATGGAGAGATCATCATGACACTTCTTCAATTATGGGCCACATGTCCTTTGGATACACGTTATGTGTCTTCAGTGTAGTGGTTTCCATGGCCTTCTGCATCCTCATGTCACTGATCACTGTGATTCTTCCGCTTGTAGGGGCAGTTTCTTACCCCAAGGACAAGAGAGTGCCCTGAGCCTCTGTCCGCCGCTCCATCCTCTTTGACAAGGATGTTAGGAGAATTAGGGTGGGTTCTTATGCCGTAAGTCTTCGGCCGCCAATGCTGATTATTAATCTAAATTTAAGTGGTGGAGGGTTTCGAACCAGGGACTGAGGACGTCTTGATTACCAAGCAAAGACGCTACTCATAGACCACGGTGCTGTAAATATTATTTATTTACATTTTTGAAGAGTGCCGCGTAGGCCAAAGATATTAATAAGACCAATTCTAAGATATCTCGCTTGCGTTCTTCTTTGGTTTTTGCACTTATTATTGCTAATTGTTTCTTTCTTTCGCTGATAAGAGTTTGGATGATAAGGAATGTACCCATATTGATTTGCTCCTTTGAGCGGAATGTAACATTGGTAACTAAACATATTCATGTGCTATTAATAATAACTGGGCCGCATTTTACATTATAATGATGAGTAAAAATGGTGATTAAATTTTTTCCGACTACATTTTACAAAAAGGTAATTGAACTTGACTTTAGAAGAAAAAGATATAGAAATAGAACCACAACACTTCATGCATATTTTTCTCAAAGTTTCACCCCGTACCACTGTTTCAAGGAGGGTTAACTTTTGGCAGTGATGCAGTATTAACGTGAGAACGTGTGTTTGCAGGAAGGCAGACTCAAAACGGCGGATGACGGCTGTACCGAAAGGTGAATCACTGTGCTATCTTTCTGTTCTGACTTCTGGCACCAGCAGAAAAGGTAAGGGAGCGTCAATATATCGCGGTTTTACTCCCGATACGATTCAAACCGAAACGGAATTACGACAGGCATTATTGTTCAAGATAGAGGGCTAAAGTCGTTATAACGCGTCTTTTATCTTTCTGGAGGGAACTTCGCTCAGAAATATATTAAATGAAAGTGTCAACATTACGGAAAAATTACACTGAGTGGACATAACGAAAACCCAAGCCGCATTTTTCATTATATTATCATAGCAGCCATTTTTGCCAACACATACCGCGTGCCTTTCTCTCCTGCGTTTTGAGGGACGCGCATCGCAACGAGGAAAGTAGTGCAGCTTCGTCATACACACAAATTGCGGAGGGCGCAAGCCTCATTCCTTTTATACAGTACGGCTGCAAAACTTTCCTGCCTTCACTGCGGACTGTAAGCTTTCGTTTCCGCGCAGAACACAGGGTGAGTACGATGACGTGGAGCAGCTTCAGTACTCGTTTTGAACAATATAATTAACAATAAAATTAACAATATCAGCGCAACGTCTGCTGATTTTAGCCGACTTAAGCCTAGGGAGAGAAGGTGTCAAGAAAAAGCTTGCACCTGCTATGGAATAGTTTGTTGGATTGCTTTAGCTGATTTTTGTCGTACTTTATTATTAATAGTCCACTAGTCAAAGTCGTGCTATAGTAATGCTTTGAATGCCTAGTTTATGAATCGGCACTTCTGTTGCTAGAGTGATTCCACCGTAATATGCCTATTCCATGTGCCTCTATTAATGGTTAATTGCAGTGTCAGGGATTTCGGAACACAGCTGGTTAAGCTTACCTTTGTCTTTCTTTACTGATGACAGATGTCTTGTGTTTCCTATTTCACAGAACGCAGTCATAGTTCAGAGTTTGTCATGATATTACACCTTTTTAACGCTAACTGCAGGGCAAGCAAAGTACTAGACCTTGTTTCCACATTGATTTTGTGATAAGATCTCATGGGACCAAACTGCTGAGGTCATCGACCCCTAAGCCTACACACTACTTAATCTAACTTAAATTAACTTATGCTATGGACAACACACACACCCATGCCCGAGGGAGGACTCGATCCTCCCACAGGGGGACCTCCACGGACCGTGACAAGGAGCCTTAGATTGCGCAGCTACCCCGTACGGCCTCCACATTGATATATTTTGGACTATCGTGTTGTAGTTTATTTTTCTATATCTATTTCTAGTTGTCATGGGGTTTTGCTTTGACTGCTAGTAGATTGCATGTACTGTTTTATCAGTAAGTGCAGACGTGCTTGCATTGCATCTCTACTCCATGAACTGGCTGGCGAAGATTCTTTGTGATATCTAGAATATACTATGTTGTATCAGTTGTCATAGAGACATATCTTCCAACTGAATAATATTAGATTTCTGACGTTTCTCAGGTCATTTTGATCACGTCTGTGACACATAGTTTCATTCTGTAGATGGAAAGCTTTTATGCAGTGCATCCAAGTCATTGTTTGAGGGCTAATATGAGTATTCGCCATAAAGAAGCTCTCCTAGCAGCAGCAGCAACAGTGAATTAGAGTACACTGACACAGCTTCTCGTAAAAAGCGACTTACTTTATATTTAGTCAGTATTCTTTACTTTCAACTACTATATTTTGTGCTTGTCTGTGTATTTATCAGTCCGTATTTAGTGTGGTTAGGAACTGTGATTGCTGTTTTCAGATGTGAGCCGAGTGGGTGACTCTTGACTCATAGCTCCAGGTGGCATTGGCTTCAGTCACGCACCTTGAGGCTATTGCCATTGGGAATCACTGCGGGGGGCCGGACGGGCTGATCTGAGGGACGCCGAGCATGACAAGTGTCTCCCGATCGGTCTACTACTGTGGCCGCTCCGTTTTCTACCTGGACCTGAGGTCGAGTGAGAGGGCATTCCAAGGAGTGGTCTGCAGCGAAAGACTTTCCGAGGGTCCGATGGGATGGCCTACCCAGTTCATCTGATGAACGGAGTTCAGGTGCTATCTGTGGTTGACGATGTCCCTGAGCCAGATGAAGTCGCTTACACTGTTCCAGAGGAATTCTCTCTGCCTGAAAGATGTGGAATGAGTGCTTTCAGGTGCCATGAAGAGCACATGTTGCTGTCAATTGCAGATGGTGGATCATGTTGGTTCTAGCGATGCATGTCGCTTTGGATTAGAAGAGGTTCTCTCTGGTTTTGAGCTGCTAGATGAAGTAGTAAAGACTGCCAGTCTTGCATGCGAGATGAAGGCGGAGATCACTATCTGTAGTATTATCGAGAACCGACTGAAGTGTCTGAATCAGATCTTTCTGCGATTGTGTAGGTTGGAGAATTCATGACTTGTGCTACAGGATGGTGGGTCTCTGGGTTCCTGTAAATACGTCAGGAAGCGGTTACATAGGTATTGGAGACTGTGTGGTGGGAACTGGGCGGTTTTTTAGGTTATAGGGTCTCGGGAACGTGTAAATAGGGCTTCAATTTCAAAGAGTGCAGAACGAACACAGGAAGAGGGTGGATGTAGGATCAGTCAGTATTATTACTGTAAATTGTCCTATCTGCGTTGGAAAAGAATCAGAGCTCCAAGCACTAATAGAAAGCTCTGAATCTCAGATCGTCTAGGTACGGAACGCTAGCTAAAGCTGGACGTAAGTTCAGCCGTAATTTTTGCAATGGACCTAACAGTGTTCAGACAAAATAGGTTAAGTAGAGTTGGTGGTGAAGTATTGTCGTAAGTAGTTACCTTGTAGTGAAATTGGAGTGGATGGTTCCTGTGAGTGAGTATGGGAAGAGGTTATTCTTGACAACCTGAATGAATTAACAATTGGCTCACTTTACCGACCTCCCGACTCAGATCATAGTTGCTGAAAAGTTCAAAGAAAACTTCAGTGTCATTTAAGATAGGTACCCCATTCATGCAATTACTGCTGACTTCAGCCTACCCTCTCTATGTTGTCGAAAATACATGTTTAGAGTCTGTGGTAGGCAAAAAAGGTCGTCTGAAATCGTACCGAACGCCTTCTCAGAAAAATATTTTGACCGACTCTAGGCGTGAACGGTTGTGAAAACATACTTGACCTCTTAGCAAGAAATAATCCTGACCAATTAGGGGCATCATAACAGATAGAAGGTTTACTGATCACAAGTTCGGTGTAGCCAGACTGAATACCTTAACATCCAAATCCCCCAAATATAAACGCAAAATGCATGTATTTAAAAAATCAGATAAATATTCGCATAGATCAGATCTGGTTTAAACTGAGACAAATAGTACCGACGGCAACTGAGAGATACATACGAAATAAATTAATAAGAGAGCTGGTACTGATCCCCAATGGTACACAAAGCAGGTCATAGCACTGTTGCAGTAGCCAAAAAAAAAAAAAAAAAAAAAAAAAAAAATGTTAAATTCAAAAAAGCGCAAAATTCAAAAGATTGGAGAAGTTTTATAGAAGCTCGGAATTTAGGGCAAACTTCAGTGTGTGATGCTTTTAATAGTTCCCACAAGGAAATTTTTTCTTGAAACCTGGCAGTAGCAGCAGTATTCTTCGCGGTATTCTTCTTCTTGTCTGCAGCTGATGTAGAAAACTCGATGTTCTCGATAGTTTTATAAATTGTGTGTCTGGAACGGCGACGAATCCTCCTGTAAGGCATCGTGGCGGCGTTCAATGCAGTTGCGTGTGCAGCAGCAGCAGCGCGAATGAGCCGCTGCGCGGCGATCGCTCGCTTATATACATGCGGTTGCTTGGACTTAGAATATTTCACACTGCCAGCAGCGCGTTATCCCGGACGGGATCACTAGCCGTACTAGGTGCTCCCGTCCGCTGCTGGCGCGCCGCCACGTTGCGTAAGGCGGGGTCAAAGGTCAAGCGATAAGAACTTTAAAATGGAACATGCTGTTGCCTCCTTGAGCCCCCGGTTCTAGATGGCTAGTACGGCTAGTGCTCCCGTCCGGGATAACGCGCTGCTGGCAGTGTGAAATATTCTAAGTCCAAGCAACCGCATGTATATAAGCGAGCGATCGCCGCGCAGCGGCTCCTTCGCGCTGCTGCTGCTGCACACGCAACTGCATTGAACGCCGCCACGATGCCTTACAGGAGGATTCGTCGCCGTTCCAGACACACAATTTATAAAACTATCGAGAACATCGAGTTTTCTACATCAGCTGCAGACAAGAAGAAGAATACCGTGAAGAATACTGCTGCTGCTGCACTTGTCGATGGACATTCTGGTCGTATATAAAGTACACCAGTGGGAAAATGCAATCAATACCTTCACTGTGTGATAACAATGGTGATGTTATAGATAACAGCGCCACTAAAGCAGAATTATTGAACTCAGTTTCACGAAATTTCTTCAAAAAAGAAGACGAAGAAAATATTCCAGAATTCGAATTAAGAACAACTGCCAACATGAGTAACTTAGAAGTAGATATCTTTGGTGCAGCGAAGCAGCTTAAAATACTTACGAATAGTAAGGCTTCTGGTCCAGATTGTATACCAGTCAGGTTCTTTTCAAAGCATGTTGATACAGTAACTCCATATTCAGAAGCGTATACAACCACTTCCTCATAGAAAGATCCGTACGCAGGGATTGTACAGTTGTACAAGTCACACCAAAAGCCTGGAAAGGAAGTAGAACTAATCCGTTGAATTACAGACCCATATCACTAACGCTAATCTGCAGTAGGATTTTGGAACATATACTGTGCTCGAACATTGTGCATCGCCCCGAAGAAAACGATTTCTTGGCAAATAGCCAACAACGATTCGAGAAATATTGTTCTTGTGCAACCCAGCCAGCTCTTTATTCTCACGAAGTAATGAGTGTGATCGACAGTGGACATCAAATTGATTCCATTTTCTGAGATTTCCAGAAAACTTTTGACACCGTTCCTCACAAGAGACTTCTTATTAAATTGTGTGCCTATGGATTCTCAGCTGTGTGACATGATTCGTGATTTCCTGTTAGAAAGGTCACAGCTTGAATCAACTGATTGAAAGTTATGGAGTAAAACAGAAGTGATATTTGGCGTTCCTCAAGGAAGTATTATATGCCCTCTAATGTTCCTTATCTACATAGACGATTTAGGAGACGAAGTGAGCGGTCCTCCTAGATTGTTTGCAGATGATGCTTTAAGTACCATCACGTAATGTCATTAGCTGACCAAAAAGAATTGGAAAATGTTTTAAACAAGATATCCACAGGGTGGTCCATTGATCGTGACCGGGCCAAATATCTCACGAAATAAGCGTCAAACGAAAAAACTACAAAGAACGAAACTTATCTAGCTTGAAGGGGGAAACCAGATGGCGCTATGGTTGGCCCGCTAGATGGCGCTGCCATAGGTCAAATGGATATCATCTGTTTTTTTTAAATAGGAACCCCCATTTTTATTACATATTCGTGAAGTATGTAAAGAAACATGAATGTTTTAGTTAGACCACTTTTTTCGCTTTGTGATAGACGGCGCTGTAATAGTCCCAAACGTATAAGTACGTAGTATCACGTTACATTCCACCAATGCGGAAGGTATTTGCTTCGTGATACATTACCCGTGTTAAAATGGACCGTTTACCAATTGCGGAAAAGGTCTATATCGTGTAGATGTATGGCTATTGTAATCAAAATGCCCAACGGATGGGTGCTATGTATGCTGCTCGGTATCCTGGACGACATCATCCAAGTGTCCGGACCGTTCGCCGGATAGTTACGTTATTTAAGGAAACAAGAAGTGTTCAGCCACATGTGAAACGTCAACCATACCTGCAATAAATGGTGATGCCCAAGTAGGTGCTTTAGCTGCTGTCGCGGCTAATCCGCACATCAGTAGCAGACAAATTGCGCGAGAATCGGGAATCTCAGAAACGTCGGTGTTGAGAATGCCGTATCAACATCAACTGCACCCGTACCATATTTCTATGCACCAGGAATTGCATGGCGACGACTTTGAACGTCGTGTACAGTTCTGCCACTGGGCACAAGAGACATTACGGGACGATGACAGATTTTTTGCACCCGTTCTATTTACCGACGAAGCGTCATTCACCAACAACGGTAACGTAAACCGTCATAATATGCACTATTGGGCAACGGAAAATCCACGATGGCTGCGACAAGTGGAACATCAGCGACCTTGGCGGGTTAATGTATGGTGCGGCATTATGGGAGGAAGGATAATTGCCCCCCATTTTATCGATTGCAATCTAAATGGTGCAATGTATGCTGATTTCCTAGGTAATGTTCTACCGATGTTACTACAAGACGTTACACTGCACGACAGAATGGCGATGTACTTCTAACATGATGAATGTCCGGCACATAGCTCGCGTGCCGTTGATGCGGTATTGAATAGCATATTTCATGACAGGTGGATTGGTAGTTCACCGGATCTGACGTCCCCAGATTTCTTTCTGTGGGGAAAGTTGAAGGATATTTGCTATCGTAATCCACCGACAACGCCTGACAACATGCATCAGCGCATTGTCAATGCATGTGCGAACATTACGGAAGGCGAACTACTCGCTGTTGAGAGGAATGTTGTTACACATATTGCTAAATGCATTGAGGTTGACGGACATCATGTTGAGCATTTATTGCATTAATGTGGTATTTACAGGTAATCACGCTGTAAGAGTATGCGTTCTCAGGAATGATAAGTTTACAAAGGTACATGTATCACATTGGAACAACCGAAATAAAATGTTCAAACGTACCTAACGTTCTGTATTTTAATTTAAAAAACCTACCTGCTACCAGCTGTTCGTCTAAAATTGTGAGCCATATGTTTGTGACTATTACAGCGCCATCTATCACAAAGCGAAAAAAGTGGTCCAACTACAACATTCATTCTTTGTTACTTACTACACGAATATGTAATAAAAATGGGGGTTCCTATTTAAAAAAACACCGTTGATATCCGTTTGACCTATGGCAGCGGCATCTAGCGGGCCAACCATAGCGCCATCTGGTTTCCCCCTTGAAGCGAGCCAAGTTTCGTTCTTTGTAGTTTTTTCGTTTGACGCTTATTTCGTGAGATATTTGGCCCCGTCACGATCAATGGACCACCCTGTATATGGTGCAAAAAGTGGAAGTTGACTCTAAATCAGAAAGATTGTGAAATCACTCAAATGAGCACTAAAAAGAATGCGCTGAATTTCAGTTACACGATAAATCACACAAATTTAAAGCGGGAGACTCAACTAAATACTTATGGATTAGAGTTACGAATAACTTAAATTTGAGCGATTACATAGATAATTTTACGAGGAAAGCAAACCAAAGATTGCGATTTATTGGCACAACACTGAGAAAGTGTAACAGGTTTACTAAATAGACTGCTCACACTACGCCTGTCCTTGCTCTTATGGAGTATTTCTGTGCGCTGTGGGAGTTTCATCATACAGAATTTACGGAGGACATTGGAAAAGTTCAAAGAAGAGCATCTCGTTTTGTTTCATCGCTAAATAGGGAGGAGAGTGTCACGGATATGGTACACGAATTGTTGTGGCAGTCATTTAAACAAAGGCGATTTTCGCTGAGACAGGACCTTCTCACGAAATTCCAATCACCAGCTTTCTCTTCAGCGTGTGAAAATATCTTGTTGGTGCCCACTTACATAGGGAGAAATGTTCATCACAATAAAAGAAGAGAATCAGAATTCCCTCTGAAATATTTATGTGTTAGCTCGCATGGTAATATTTAAGCGTTCGTTTTCCCCGCACAGTGTTCGAGAGTGAAACGTTAGAGAAGAAGCTTAAAGTTGGTTCGCTGAACTGTTTGAGAGGTATTTATTTGTGAACTGCAGAGTGATCATGTGTTTATAGATGCAGAACTGCCGAGAGTATTTTTTTGGGTTTAACGTCCCAACAACCACATTACCAGACATCGAGCACAAGGCAAGGTTTGGACAAGGATGGTAATAAAATCAGCCACGTCATCAGCATTCACCGCATTCGATTTACTGCAACCACGTAAAATCTAAATTGGAATGACGGTACGGGGATTTAGAAACCATTCTGCCGAAATGGAACACTGTGTCTTACGTTCGGCACCAACTAGCTTGGCTGTTCGTATCGATACGTAGAGTAGCTGCAAAGAGACGCCGGTGCAAAACTTATAGAGATTTTATTACACCAGCGCAGAAAATTTTAACCTGAATAATATCGCGCCTTTATTTGTGTTCAGTATTTGCGAGTCTGGCTTCTGAGTCTCATGAGTGAAAGAAATCGCAGAAGAAAAAAATTTCTAAGCACAGGATCAAATCAGAGATTTCACTGATGATAAGTAAACAGACACGTGTATAGTTGAAAAAACGAAGTACGCCTAAGGAGGGCAAATAAGAAATGAAAGAAAGGAAAGAAGACATATCTGCGTTTAGATTTTGAACATTGTTTACCCTGGTTGTCAATGCTCATCGTGAGGATAAGTCACACTCTAAAATAATCAGTCTACAAAAACAAATGCGCATCTGAGTGCATTATAATCTCTGATAAATATATTAAATAGTTTCATTATTACCCAGCCTTACTATCTAGTGCCATTTATGGTTGAGTAAGACATTCATATTATATTTTTATGCCCTAAAATCTGTGCGCTTTTAACTGCTCTGTAGAAAACGGTAAAAACAGCACAAAAGTAAAAATGTACATTATGTAAAAGTGCTCATTCCGGAGAAAAATGTTGACTTCAGTTACTAGATTGGATTATATTACTTATTACAGAGCATTACAGTAGCATAAAAACGTTGTTATCAGCACAATGGTTTTCTCTTCTCACCCTAAGCATATACATGAAGAAATTAATTATTTATACAATTAGAACTCGTAGGCGACTCATGGAGGCCCAGTTGGCCACTTAGTACGGGAGGTCTTGAAAACTATATACCAAGGAACGGCAAAAATAAGAATACGGCTTTTAGGAATTAATTATGTTTCTGTAATACTGTTTTGAGGAAAAAACTATTTCACAGCTTCTGCTAGAGAAATTCCATAGGGATTAAATAGCTCCTCAAAAATGCATTTCATAAGTAAACAAATAACATTATGTGAAAGTTTTATAGGACATTACTTTCATTACGTTATATTTTGACAGATAAAACCCAAAATATCAATAACATAAATTTAGAAAGTTTAAAATTTCCGTAGTCTTAACTATTTCCATCTATTAACCCTCAACTTTTTTTTCGACGTACAGGTTGTTCGTAAATACTTGTTACAAATTTCCTGGACTTACAGAAAGAAGTGTTACAGAATGTCAAAGCTATAGGCGTCGGTGACTGTAAATGTATGTACACACATAAAAAAGAAAAAAAAAGTTTTGCATCACGTCGGTTCCGAGAGTTCCGGAACCTGACAGAAAATTGGAGTAGAGATCAATATAAACATCATTTCCGCCCTTTTTATTGCTCATGAAAACCACACATTGCGTGTTGTACCACCATACAGCGATACCTTCAGAGGTGGTGGTCCAGATTGCTGCACACATCGGTACCTCTAATAACCAGTAGCTCATCCTCTTGTATTGATGCATGCCTGTATTCGTCGTGGCATATTATTCACAAGTTCATCAAGGCGCTGTCGGTCCAGATTGTCCCACTCCTCAACAGAGATTCGGTGTAGATCCCTCAGAGTGGTTAGTGGGTCACGTCGTCCAGAAACAGCCCTTTTAAATCTATCCCAGGCATGTTCGATATGATTCATGTCTGGAGAACATGTCGTCATCCTGAAGGAATTCACAAGATGTGCACAATGGGGGCGCGAACTGTCACGTGAAGACGAATGCCTCGCCAATATGTTGTCGATATGGTGGCACTATCGGTCGTAAGATGGCATTCACGTATCGTACAACCGTTACGGCGCCTTCCGTGACCACCAACGACTTACGTCGGTCCTACATAATGCCACCCCAAAACAGCAGGGAATCTCCACCTTGCTGCACTCGCTGGACAATGTGTCTAAGGCTTTCAGCCTGACTGGGCTGCCTGAAAACACAACTCCGACGATTGTCTGGTTGAAGGCATATGCGACACTCATATGTGAAGAGAACGTGATGCTATTCCTGAGCAGTCCATTCGGCATGTTGTATGGTACATCTGTACTGCGCTGCATGGTGTCGTGTTTACAAAGATGGATCTCGCCATGGACGTCGGGTGTGAAGTTGCCCAACATGCAGCATATTGCGCACTGTTTGAGTCGTAACACGACGTTCTGTGGAGAAAAGCATTATTCAACATGGTGGCGTTGCTGTCAGGGTTTCTCCGAGCCATAATCCGTAGGTAGCGATCATCTACAGCAGTAGTAGCCCTTGGGCGGCCTGAGCGAGGCATGTCATCGACGGTTCCTGTCTCTCTGTATCTCCTCCATGACCGAACAATATCGCTTTGGTTCACCCCGAGACGCCTGGACACTTCTCTTGTTCAGAGCCCTTCCTGTCACAAAGTACCCATGCGCAAGCGATCGAACCGCGTTATTGACCGTCTAGACATGGTTGAACTACAGACAACACCAGCCATATACCTCCTTCCTGGTGGAATGACTGGAACTGATCGGGTGTCGGACCCTTTCCGTCTAATAGGCGCTGCTCATGCATGGCTGTTTACATCTTTGGGCGGGTTCAGTGACATTTATGAACTGTGAAAGGGACAGTGTTCGTGATACACTATCCACGGTCAACGTCTATCTTCAGGAGTTCTGGGAACCGGTGTGATGCAAAACTTTTTTGATGCGTGTATATACAGGGTGATTCCATGGAGATGATAAAAACTTTCAAGGATGATGGAGACGGATGAACGTATCACTTAGGGGTGGTTGTAGGGCGTCCGGATTTTACGGACCTTACATGAGCTTGATCCGTAACACAGTGCGATACGGTATGAGATCATCAGAAAATAATAACTCAATTATATCAACAAAAGTCAATTGCAGTTAACCTCATGTGCCGAAAACTAACAAAACAATATTTACCAACACATGGACAGGGGCATGAATCAACAAGTCAAAGTGAAACGCATTTTGGAGACGAACCGAGCAGGTGGTTAATGGTATCGGAAAACCCCATTTAGCAAGAGAACGGCGAGATTCAGCGCAGAAAGGGATAAGGCCGGAACAATACATTATTCATTTTAACGTAAATATGGCCGGGAGCGAGGGTAAGTGGCTGTACGGCATTAACGATTTTAATAATCGTCAGTTCAGCATGTCCAAGAGTTAAATATTTTGTTATTGAGTGTCAAAATTAATTGAACATGCATGTTGAGTATCACTTGACCCCCGAAAGCACAGTTGATAAATTATATGTAGAATAAAAAAGGGAATAGCTGTGTTGTTTTTCTAGAATAGACCGCAAACTTTCAGTATTATAAATTCATGCATTGTAGTTAAGTGACACCAGCATTTCTAATGATTTTTGTATCGATCCGCACCTGATATGAGCTGATTACTCAGCCAAGTTCGTATTTATTTAGTGTGTCTGTTTCACACTTTGGGCTTGAGAAGACAGTTCAGATGTTTTGTCCAATTGGGCGCTAAGTGGTAAGCTAAGTTTGCACACATTAGTACACTCACTGTGCAGACACAGAAGGACGGAAGATAATATGGTTCGGAAACGAAAGTGTCGAAAGTTACAAGCGAAAATTGTCATACTTCTGACAGTGAAATACCTGTAGCAGTATTGTTGTTGCTAAGAACGTAGGGCATGCAACTTTCAGAGGTAGTAGTATGGACAAAAACGAGAAAAAAAGTCTAGTAAACATGGGCTCTAAAATGCATACCTGAGGAGCTATGAGCATTTGTTCATCCTCACTAGTGTGAAACACATCTGTATTGAACAAGTGTTCATAGCTCTTAAAATATGGATTTTCGAAGCCATGTTTACCTGACATTTTTTTCTTGTTTTGATCCATTATACGACCTGTGAAAGTTGCATACCCTATATTCTCAGCAACAGCAGCACCAGTACATGTATTCCACTGTCAGAAGTGTAAGAATGATTTTCTCTTGTAACCTTCGACTCGTTCGTTTCCGAACCTGGAAACATTACCTCAAATTCACACATTTATTCTTTTCCATCATTCTTGAAGTTTTATAACAACGTCACGGAGTCACACTGTATATACATACATTTATAGGCGCCCCTACAGCTTTGACACTGTGTAACGTCGCTGGATGACGTTTCTGGACGCGGGTTGCTATTCAGAGTATTATGTACTTATTCCCCGCTACAAGTGTTAGAAGTTTGTACCTTTATTGTTTCGATCATGTGTTAACTGTCTCACCATGAAAAGACATTTTCTTGATTTCCTTTTTCTCTGGCGTTAGATTTAGATAGTAAGACTTTACTTTTCGTAATGAAACAGAAACTTCTCGAAGAGCAACTTTACTTGTGTTGCAAGCGCTGTCACTGACGGATATGCAAATTGTTTACTTTGAGAGTTGTTGCAGAGATGGAATGACAGGGATCTTAACTGGAATTCTAATGCTCATAAAGCAGCGTTGCTAGCGAGACAAAGTTAATTTCGCTGCCGACATCCGCGGAAAGTTGGAGCTTCCATTTGTGCGCCGGCAATAAAGGCTCGGCGCGCGGTTCAGGCGCCGCCGTGTTTCGCCGTCGCTTCCGTATCGCGGCTCTCTGCGCTGTGTAGTACAGCTGCACTCTCTTCATCTTCTCTTACACGCATTTATTAAAGACCCATCCGATTTCACGAGACTACATCTTCCACACGAATGAAGACAAAATTTCGCGTGAATTCAAACTGACACATCAAAAGTGTGAGTTTACGTTGGTGTCAGGTGCAAATTGCCGTTCCATGTGATTACCAGCTGGAATCTGTTTCAACTAGCTCACTTGCTCGTTCATTACCCAACGTACGTCGTGTCAAGGTGCCGACAAAACAGCAACAAAAGGCGTCTTACGTTCGCCGCGTCAGCACAGGAATTCAGTTACAGCTGGGCTGCTTGCATCTGGTACAGCTCTTAGTATTCGTCGACAGCAACAGCCGGTCCAAGATACTAGTTGTTTATGTAAAGGGAAATCTAAATGAGACCTCAGTCGTGGTTCCAGGATACGACATCAATTTAACTGGTGGGAGTAAGATGCAGGCTGAGTTTACGAAAAGCCATTTGTTGCTTCACAATAGTTGGTAATTCTTTATGTAACAAGATGTACTTGAAACATCAGTAACACGTAAATCAATTGTAACTGTTTCAGACTGATTGAAGGCGACAAACCAGAAAGACGAAACCGATAATAAATACTTTTTTTCTTTTTCAGTACAAGTAACGCCTCTTTAAAATAAGAAGGTCAGTAGTCATAAAAATGCAACTCGAGAGCCCTTTACGCACTCGTAAAATTTCAACCAGGCAAATGAGACTTCTATACAATTACAGAAAGAGCATTACGATAACAATTTGAGAACCACACATGAAATAGTAAACTTCAAACAAGAAAGGTAGCCCTTATTTAGAAAAATTTGGAAGTTCACGATTACGATTAAAATAACTTGACAGTGTTTTTGGCTCTAGCGGTTTAGAAACCGAAGGATAACCCACCTCCCCTCTTTTTTTTTAAATTTATGTGTTCAGCATTTAACAAAACTGTTTGACATTAGCAACCTTTCAAAGAGGAAGGTAACAATATTCAAAACTTTAGAAGTTTAGCATTTGATAATTTTTAAAATTTACAGGTCCAGGATTACGATAAATGATTTCGAGTGACAATTTGGGCACTAAAAATTTTGGAACAGAAATGTAACAACGATTTTAAAATTTACAGCATTCCACAATGAAGGATTGAAAAATCTTCGAATCAAACAAACGTTGAGGCAGCAATAACAAGACGAGGCAAGCCTTGGCTAGGATAGCTTAGAGTGGCGTACACTTTGATGTAAAATTAAGTGCAGATTCCATAAAGATTAAGAACTTAACTTATAGAGAGATGCCGTAGCAAGCAAGAAGATGCAATGGCAGGAAATTACTACCAAAACTGAGATGAGCAATCCAGATGATAGCTGGAGCCACCAGTATCTCACCGAACCAGACTACTTCCACATTTAAGAAAGAATTTACTTATCTAAAGAAGAGTGTCCGTTTCTTTGTTTGTAATTCGTACAAATCCACAGTTTTATTCCGATCTTGATGAAATTTTGCATACTTTACGTTCGAGACATGACGAAGTCCGCTGGCTACGTAAGATCTCGTAATCTGACTTGAAAGATATAGGAATGTAGCTAATAAAGGGGAAGGGTTGTTACCAAATATCTCTAAAAGTTCTTGGCCATTCTACTTAAAATTTTTGCACGAACCCCTAATGAATATTTGGCTGAACATATGCCATACATTTTTTAAATATGTGTAGGATGTTCCATTTATCTTGCTCACCAAAAATAACTTTTTTCTGATGCGTTATAAGAAAAATTGTTTCAACCAATGTTTATTAACATCATTGGGCAGTTCTTGCTGAGGGCATACGTTTTATATATCCCCAAAAATATAGGAGATATGGGGTAGAGATAAAATTTTTTAAATGTGACCATGTAAGTTTTATTCAAGAATACACCCACCCTCTGCAAGAGCTATTCAAAAATTTATCACAGTGTACCATTTTATCAACGAAACTAATAGCTATGGAAATAATAAATACGAGAGTCACTCTAAAGGAAATGCACACTATTTTTTTTTTAAATACGGTTTTCATTCTGCATGTGTGAAAGCTTTACAGTATGTAAATACATTCTTCCCGCTTGTTTTCAAACTTAGTTTAACCTGTTCCCGTGAGTGGCGCCATCACAGCATGTTTTCAAGATGGCCGCTACACTTGAAGTTCGTCAGAAGCAACGTGCTGTCATAGAATTCCTGTGCTGTGAAAACGAGACAGTGGGACAGAGGTTGAAAAAGGTGTATGGAGATGCTGCTGTCGATCGTAGTACAGTTAGTCGGTGGGCAAGCGGGTTACGTGATGAAAACGGGCACGGCAATATTGAGGATTGTCCTCGCAGCGGCAGGCCTCGTACTGCACACACTCCAGACAATGTGCAGAGAGTTAACGAATTGGTGACTGCTGACAGACTTATCACAGTGAACGAATTGTCACGCTACGTTGGGATAGGGGAAGGAAGTGTTTGCAGAATACTGAAAGTATTGGAGTTAAAAAAGGTTTGTGCCAGGTGGGTTCCCAGGATGTTGTCAGTGGCTCACGAAGAAACAAGAAAAACGGTATGCAGCGAACTTTTGGAGCAGTACGGAAATGGTGGAGATGAATTTCTTGGAAAAATTGTGACAGGTGATGAAACACGGCTCCATCATTTTTCACCAGAGACGAAGAGGCAATCAATGGAGTGGCATCATGCAAATTCGCCCAAGAAAAAAAAAATTCAAAACCACACCTTCTGCTGGAAATGTTATGGCTACGGTGTTTTTCGATTCAGAAGAACTCTTGCTTGTGGACATCATGCCAAGTGGAACCACCATAAATTCTGATGCATATATGACGACGCTGAAGAAACTTCAAGCTCGAGTGAGTCGTGTTCGACCACATTGCCAAAAGCAGGATGTTTTGCTGTTGCATGACAATGCACGGTCACATGTCAGTCAAAAAACCATGGAAGCGATCACAAAACTCGGATGGCCAACGCTGAAACACCCGCCTTACAGTCCTGACCTGGCTCCATGTGACTATCATCCCTTTGGGAAACTGAAAGACTCACTTCGTGGAACAAGGTTTGAAGATGATGACTCCCTTGTGCATGCTGCCAAACAGTGTCTCCAACAGGTTGGTCCAGAATTTTACCGTACGGGTATAAGGGCGCTTGTTCCAAGATAGCGTAAGGCAGTTGACGGGAATGGAAATTATCCGGAGAAATGAAAATATTGTTCCTAAAGGATGTCTCTACATACTGAAAACTTTCAAACATGTAGAATACAAGATGGATTTTACAAAAATAGTGTGGATTTCTTTTGGAGTGACCCTCGTAATATATAACTTCCCTAATTTGAATATCACTTAATTTCATTAACTGAATCACTTAACCTCTTCAAGGCGCGTTTTAACATTTTACAAACGATCAATAAACGCTGAATGCAACAACACTACACTGTAAAATAACTGAATCTTGTTATTGTACAGTACTGTTTCACAGTAATTACGAATATGCTAAGTAACGTGAACCTTTGTAGTAACTTTTACTGTGATACTACCACGACATGAAAAAGAGAGCGTTCACATCACACGCTTAAAATGGTGACCATTGAAATTCATATGTAGGGTCACTCTGTGAATGAACGACGCCCTATGTCGTAGTACTACTTCCTCTGAAATGGATCTACAAGCATCAGTAATGTGTTGCTATATGTCGCCTGGCGTTGTTGGAATATTTTGATAGACAATATTCTTGACTGTCCTCACAGAATCCAGTGCCGAAAGGTCCGGTTATCGGGGTGGCCAACTAACTTGCCCACCACGTCCAGTCCACCTACCAGGGTATTTACGCCCCGACTTAGTAGTGCTCATAACACGTTATGTGCAAGGCATCCATCGTGGTGATTCAGAATACGTCGTACAAGAGGACAGACAGAGCATGTCTTAAAAATTGAGCATATTGTCTACCATTTTGATTGCCATTTACGAAGAAAGGTCCGATAATGGTACCTCCAACAAATGCTCACCAAACATAAACGTTCTATGGACGTTGATGTTCTACCTGTCGGAGCCATCGTGGACTGTTGATAGATGCATGTTTCTCAAACTGACAATTCCTTATTTGGATAATGACGCCTCGTCGGTAAAAAGAACATTTGAGAAGAAATTGGGATTTGTCTTGTTGCTAAGCCCACTGAAAAAATTAATCCTAATGTTGAAGTCATTTCCATGAAGTTCTTGGTGTAAATAAACACGGTAAGAATGGAATTTATGGCGTTGCAGAATGCTATGTGCACTTGTTCTCGAGAGACCAACTTCATGTTGAATTCGTCTTGTGCTGACCTGAGGATTCACGGCTACGGCAGCGAGCACAGAGAACTCAGGAGCTTCGTCTGTTCGTGGTCCACGACGATTTTGAAGTCTTGCATTTAAACTTACCGTTTCACGTAGACGAGAAATGAGACGACCAAACATTCAGAGAAAAGGCGATGACTTTTCAGGGAATCGTCTGCTGTGCAGTAGTGTGCCTGAACAGAATTTCGCCCGCCTACAGCAAATTACAGTACAGGTATGTACAGTAGAGTACAAAATAGAAATAATGACATAGTAACCATAACGTTCTCTAACAGAACCGAAAATAAAAATTCAAGTTACTAAATTATATCCTGTCAACGTACTTTCTCCAAAGATCACCAGTATTTTTACCTTATCGTCATGTGTGTACATCTTACACCTTTATACAACAAAAATTGTATTCGTAATGTGTACTACTGCCATGCAGTTACTAAGCTACTCTTACGCATGACTACACTGGTACGAGTGTAAAGTATGCTAATGCAACATATGGGGCGGCGGGTGGAATAATTGTTAAATGTTCCTATTATTTTTGACGTCAGAGCTAGTTACAGCGGACTAGGCTGGCACACAATGGAAAGACTGATGTGAATTTTATAAGGCGTGAGTATGCTGCTTCCCTACAAACAGTAAATGAGGTGCGTCGGGTGGGGAGGGGGGGGGGGGGGGGACAAATACACAACATCTACTACAGCGCTACGCTGGGTACGTATGTGTACAATCAAGTCAGTAAACAGCTTGGTTTCTTCACAACCTATGTACTCTTTACCTTTACACATCCACATTTTACTAACAAACATGGTACAGTGTGATACATCTTCGAGTAGGGCTAATGTATTCTTGAATAATATGTACATGGTTCCATTTAAAAAATTTAACCTCTATCCCCTATCTCCTACATATGTGGTGACACATAAACCGTATACTCTTAGGATGAACTATCCAATGATGTTACAAACGTTGGTTGAAACAATTTTTCATTTAACGCATCAGAAAAATGTTATTTTAGTCGACCAAGATAAATGGGACACCATGTATATAATGGGTGATCAAAAAGTCAGTATAAATTTGAAAACTTAATAAACCACGGAATAATGTAGATAGAGAGATAAAAATTGACACACATGCTTGGAATGACATGGGGTTTTATTAGAACCAAAATGCAGGATGGTGCTCCACCCTATGTTGCTAGACGCCTGAAAGATCTCTTGCGCGCGTCGTTTGGTGATGATCGTGTGCTTAGCAGCCACTTTCGTCATGCATGGCCTCCCAGGCCCCCAGACCTCAGTCCGTGCGATTATTGGCTTTGGGGTTACCTGAAGTCGCAAGTGTATCTTGATCGACCGACATCTCTAGGTGTGCTGAAAGACAACATCCGGCGCCAATGCCTCACCATAACTCCGGACATGAAGCTAAACGATGTCAAAGTTAGCGTAAGTAGGGCAATGCGTGAAGCGTTCAGTGAATTCCAAAGTAAAATTCTATGTACCGACTTGACAGAAAATCCTAGGAAGTTCTGGTCTTATGTTAAATCAGTAAGTGGCTCGAAACAGCATATCCAGACACTCCGGGATGATGATGGCATTGAAACAGAGGATGACACGCGTAAAGCTGAAATAATAAACACCTTTTTCCAAAGCTGTTGCACAGAGGAAGACCGCACTGCAGTTCCTTCTCTAAATCCTCGCACAAACGAAAAAATGGCTGACATCGAAATAAGTGTCCAAGGAATAGAAAAGCAACTGGAATCACTCAACAGAGGAAAGTCCACTGGACCTGACGGGATACCAATTCGATTCTACACAGAGTACGCGAAAGAACTTGCCCCTCCTTCTAACAGCCGTGTACCGCAAGTCTTTAGAGGAACGGAAGGTTCCAAATGATTGGAAAAGAGCACAGGTAGTCCCAGTCTTCAAGACGGGTCGTCGAGCAGATGCGCAAAACTATAGACCTATATCTCTGACGTCGATCTGTTGTAGAATTTTAGAACATGTTTTTAGCTCGAGTTTCATGTCGTTTTTGGAAACCCAGAATCTACTCTGTAGGAATCAACATGGATTCCGGAAACAGATATCGTGTGAGACCCAACTCGCTTTATTTGTTCATGAGACCCAGAAAATATTAGATACAGGCTCCCAGGTAGATGCTATTTTCCTTGACTTCCGGAAGGCGTTCGATACAGTTCCGCACTGTCGCCTGATAAACAAAGTAAGAGCCTACGGAATATCAGACCAGCTGTGTGGCTGGATTGAAGAATTTTTAGCAAACAGAACACAGCATGTTGTTATCAATGGAGAGACGTCTACAGACGTTAAAGTAACCTCTGGCGTGCCGCAGGGGAGTGTTATGGGACCATTGCTTTTCACAATATATATAAATGACCTAGTAGATAGTGTCGGAAGTTCCATGTGGCTTTTTGCGGATGATGCTGTAGTATACAGAGAAGTTGCAGCATTAGAAAATTGTAGCGAAATGCAGGAAGATCTGCAGCGGATAGGCACTTGGTGCAGGGAGTGGCAACTGACCCTTAACATAGACAAATGTAATGTATTGCGAATATATAGAAAGAAGGAACCTTTATTGTATGATTACATGATAGCGGAACAAACACTGGTAGCAGTTACTTCTGTAAAATATCTGGGAGTATGCGTGCGGAACAATTTGAAGTGGAATGATCATATAAAATTAATTGTTGGGAAGGCGGGTACCGGGTTGAGATTCATTGGGAGAGTCCTTAGAAAATGTAGTCCATCGACAAAGGAGGTGGCTTACAAAACACTCGTTCGACCTATACTTGAGTATTGCTCATCAGTGTGGGATCCGTACCAGATCGGGTTGACGGAGGAGATAGAGAAGATCCAAAGAAGAGCGGCGCGTTTCGTCACAGGGTTATTTGGTAACCGTGATAGCGTTACGGAGATGTTTAGCAAACTCAAGTGGCAGACTCTGCAAGAGATGCGCTCTGCATCACGGTGTAGCTTGCTGTCCAGGTTTCGAGAGGGTGCGTTTCTGGGTGAGGTATCGAATATATTGCTTCCCCCTACTTATACCTCCCGAGGAGATAACGAATGTAAAATTAGAGAGATTCGAGCGCACACGGAGGCTTTCAGACAGTCGTTTTTCCTGCGAACCGTACGCGACTGGAACAGAAAAGGGAGGTAATGACAGTGGCACGTAAAGTGCCCTCCGCCACACACCGTTGGGTGGCTTGCGGATTATAAATGTAGATGTAGATGTAGGCATGCTTTACAGTGCTGTTCACAACATTATTTCTCGACTACAGCTATTGTTGAGGAATGATGGTGGACATATCTTTGCTTTGTCTTACTTTGTTATGCTAATTATTGCTATTCTGATCAGATGAAGCGCCATCTGTCGGACATTTTTTGAACTTTTGTATTTTTTGGTTCTAATAAAACCCCATGTCATTCCAGGCATGTGTGTCAATTTGTACCTCTCTATATACATTATTCCGTGATTTATTCAGGTTTCAAATTTATACTGACTTTTTGATCACCCGGTACATAGAGGATCATCAAAAAATGCCTGAAACGCTTGTAGAGATGTTGCAGGAAAGGTTGTACTGAGGCATAAATGTTAAGAAAAAATTCGATACTATGCACCGCTTCCGAGTTGTTTATAATAGGAATTAGCCAATCGGCCCTCCACTGGCGGTGTTGCCCAGCGAGTGCTTTGTTGGTCAGCTGAAACTTGAATTTGCGTGCGCGACGACCTGATTGGGTAACTTCACTGCTAAATATCTTGGAAACGACACAACATAAATGAATTTTTTTGTCAACATTTATTCTCTGTACAACCTGCCCTGAAACATCCCTGTAAGCGTTTCTGACCTTTTCTGACAACCCTGTATATATAAAGGAGAAACGCTGTTACCAAACATCTCCAAAAGTATTTGAGCGATTTACTTATATTTCCTCATTCATATGAAACAATAACTGTAATTCCTATCGCACGATAAATTACAACGGCAACACCCCTCTTGGAGATAGTACCATCAGACGCCACTAGATCGTGGTACAAGCGAAAGATCGAGTATTTGACAGAAATATGATGGCAAACTCTTATTTATTGATTACTTGCCGTTGTTACAAATGACGTATACACTAGAAGATAATTTAGTACGTCTTTCACATTTATTTTGGTTATTAAAATCCACAGGTCCATACAAACGTAAGGCAGTTCGTGATTTAAAGCGATTGCAGTTTCCATGTGGCTTGCCTTCGCTGTATATAAAAAAAGGCAATGCAGTCAATATTGTTGAAACAGACGCTGCTCCGAAACACGTGCAGATGCGCTGATGTAGCTCCGGAATTTATTAAAAAAGAATGGTCTCCTAAAACCAAAGTCTGGTTGGCCAGAGTCTTTAAAGAAATATTTTACTATGCAAAACCACCAATGATATGGGAGGAGGCACAGGTGATTCTAAGACCAGGGAAAACACCAGACGATCCGAAGAAGATTAGACTTTCTCTGTACTGCATACAGCTTACAAACTGAGAGGTTATTGGCCCTCATATTAAGGCCGCTTTGCTGCTGGTGGAACAAGCAGGTTACCTGAAAAACAGGAGCTGGTGCGAACAATGACTGATGCTGATGACATACACACGCCCAGAAAAAATATAGGTACACCCTTTTAGAGATTTTCAGTTAACTCAAGATTTATTGCTGTAGTTGTGGATATGGAGCACATGAAATAGTTGCATTTACTGGTCAATAGCACAAGCCTTTCTGAAGTACCAGGTACCGACTCTTGCTGAAATACTCATATTAATACTTGGTGTAGCCTCCAAGGGCGGCAATGCAGGCGCTGACTGTGGCATCCAGCCGTTCGTACAGATGGTGAATACTGTCCTGGGATATGTTGTGTCACGCCTGCTCGATGTTCACGTAGTTCTGTAAGATTTCCGGGTCGAGAGTCACTTCTCGTCCCGTCTTATCCCACACGTGCTCGATTGGAGGCAAAACCGGAGGTTGTGATGTCCTGCAGGTCTTGCAATGCAGTTTGAGCTTCACGGGCAGTATGTGGGCGAACATTATCCTGTTGGAGCAACAAATAATGTTTCTGTTCCAATAACGACGAAAGAAAGGGTCTAACAACATCCTGCATGTCCCGAGCGCTGGTAAATGTCCACTCCAGAAACACCAAAGGTGAAAGGGAGTTGCAGCTTATCGCACCCCCGACCATGAGGCGTCGGTTGGGGCCAGGATATCTTTAACGAATGCTCTCTACGGAATGGCGCTCACCAGGTTTGCGATGTATGTGCAGACGACCATCACTTGCGTGCAGTCAGAATCTGCTTTCATCACTGAAAACCACGGTGCACTGCTCCATCTTCCATGTGATCTTCAAACGGCACTATTCGAGTTTCGCACGTCGATGCTGTGGCGTGAGTGGAAGACAGGCTAAAGTTGTACGTATTCATAGTCCCTCTCCTAATAAACCAGTTCGCAACAATTCGTGTTGACACGTTTGGGCTCAGAAGCCCTCTTATCTGGACTATGGTAGCTGTACGATCTGCGACTGGTGCCCTTACAATACGACGATCCTGGCAACGTCCAAATTGTAAGGACATAAATATACATCACACAGGAATTGTTCCATTTCATATTGTAGAAGTTATTTCATTATTCTCTGTCAACTTAAAAAATACGATCAGTAGCAGGGCAGTAGTAGAAACCTGTATAAAGCAAGTAGTGAGATCATAGAGCACTGAGGGTGCATATGCCATCTAATGGCATCAGGATAAAGAAAGGCAGCTCGCCGGTGTAGGGTGCTGCCACCAGCCTGCAAAGTACGCAACCAATAATCTGTAACTGTGTTTTAAATGTATAGCTGTTAATAATGTTTCTTGTGTTAATCTCTATATATTGTTAAGTAGATCTTAGTTTTAAAAGTATTATGAACCTTTGTAATTAAAGCTGTAACGAGTTATGGCTTTAGGCTTCCCTGCGGAACGATAAGGCGGGTGAAACGTTGTGACAGAAAGTTCCAGAGGAGTTCTCTTTGTGAGTCGAAAGGGTTGTGAAGTAGCAAGTGGTACAATGCCCACGTACTGTATTGTGTGGTAATCAAAATGAGCACAGTCGTTTTAAACGGCCTCAGATGGACGGCAAATTATTGCTATACGTAACCCTACATTTTAAGCAGCTATTTGTAAACGAAGTTGAAGTGGCACTGTTATGACGAGAGCCAGTGGGATGTCGTTGTTTGCTGGGAAAGAGGCAGACATTATGTAACAACGTTACCCACTGTACTAGCCAAATATTAAGATGGAAATTACGACTTGGAAGCCACTGTGTAAAAGCTGCTAAACGATCCATCAATAGCAAAATCTCGTCAGAGACTGTAATACTTTGCTCAACACCATAAAAGGACTGAAGTATTTATTTCTGTGTTGAAGTTCAGTATATTCTATTGTTCATAGTGATGGACATATTGCAAAAGTCATGATTCGTCATCCTCTTGTTCAAGTTAAGTAATGTGAGTTAAGTGTTTAAAAGCAACACGCTTTATCGTAGTGTTGTTATTTTAGTAGATGTTTAGTATCCCCTTTCCATTTACTTTGATATTGAATCAGCAACACTTTCAGAGCATAAGCTGGTTATATGTAGGTCTGCATTAAGTTCTTAAAATAATTTTTGCCACATTAAGCAAAGTATCCGATAGTGTACAAAGTACCAGCTATTTTATTCCATTGACAAGCATAATAAAAGCAGTTACAGAAGAAGAGAACAATTTGTGCACATTTTCATTACTACAAAAACGGTTAGCACTGTGGTGTAAAGAATTTATTATAATTTTACTGATTCATGGTGTGTGACAAACTAAGTTTATGTTTCAACAAAAGCGCAAGAAAGCGTTTGTGTTACGTTGCATTGAAGTACTACCAGTTCAAAAATTCTTCACGTCGAAAATTATCAGAAAAAATTAGTTTAAAAACTCTTTTTCAGTCAGTGGTCAATTCTGCGTAAGGATAATGTTAAAGAAAGATGTTGATTATCACAGAAACTACAAATAACACCACTACAGTAGCTATGCATCTTCAATGCTCAGCAAGATCTTTTCATTCAACATTTCAATGTTGTTTTACATAAAAGCGTCTCGTATTTTAAATAGATTTATTCTGCACTGATTGAAGTGTCTCCACAATATCCTTTCTTTCAGGAGTGCTAGTTCTGCTAGGTTCGCAGGAGAGCTTCTGTAAAGTTTGGAAGGTAGGAGACGAGGTACTGGCAGAAGTAAAGCTGTGATACCAGGCGTGAGTCGTGCTTCGGTAGCTCAGTTGGTAGAGCACTTGCCCGCGAAAGGCAAAGGTCCCGAGTTCGAGTCTCGGTCGGGCACACAGTTTTGATCTGCCAGGAAGTTTCATATCAGCGCACACTCCGCTGCAGAGTGAAAATCTCATTCTGGAAACATCCCCCAGGCTGTGGCTAAGCCATGTCTCCACAATATCCTTTCTTTCAGGAGTGCTAGTTCTGCTAGGTTCGCAGGAGAGCTTCTGTAAAGTTTGGAAGGTAGGAGACGAGGTACTGGCAGAAGTAAAGCTGTGATACCGGGCGTGAGTCGTGCTTCGGTAGCTCAGTTGGTAGAGCACTTGCCCGCGAAAGGCAAAGGTCCCGAGTTCGAGTCTCTGTCGGGCACACAGTTTTGATCTGCCAGGAAGTTTCAGGATCCATATTGTCCATATGCTATGTATGTCGCTATCTCAATGTGTTTATGACATATCGTGTGCCCTCTGCCCCATCCTCCCCCCTCCCCCCCCCCCCCGCCCCCCTTGTTTGCTTGTCAACTTACTATATCGGTTCCAGTTATTTAAAATTAAAGATTTCATGGTAAGAGCTTAGTTCTGCAGTGCTTAGAACGATCAGTGAAATCAACACTGAAGTCTTGCTGCATGCGAGCGTCTGCCCATTATAGTTACGAATACTTCGACAACCACAGTCAATTACAGGCGAAAACTGATCCATATAAGAATAGAACTGGGTGGTGCATCTCAAGTTCCTCGTCCAAGGGTGTGAGAATGTTCACGTAATTACTTGTAGCGATGCAAGGAGTACCAAATTTGTCATAAAAGACTGTAAATTACTCAACTGATGGTATTTTTCAGTACAGGTATTTCGTTTATTCCAAGCAAGTATCAATTCGTGACCTCATCGTCCAGACACGAGTTGATAGTAATCTGAATGCGTTTAAGCAGGCTAATAGTTTCTTTCACGGGACAAAATTTTATTGATTATGATATACAAGTTCTTGATGTTTATTTATAATAGGAAATGTTTAATTAGTAATTGGTGCCATAATTTATCTGTTTAATACAAAGGTGTTTTGATTTTACATGCATGTACAAAATGTGAATTTATGTGCGGCTTTTACTCTTAAACGAGTTACCACTTAGAGTACTAAAAGTGCGCGTGTACAGTTCGCTGGCCTGTGCGGTGAATTTCATTTTGTGATTTTGAGCCGAATAGAGGCAAATCCAGTTTCATTTAGACTTTACGTGAGATAGACACATCACGTTATTACAAATAGTCGTTTAGCCCATCAGGGAAAATTGAAACCTGGGCGCTCGATTTGAAACACGTTACACGTTAGCACGTGATTGAGCTTTCCATTAAATCGAGTATACTAATTGCAAACGTGCTTGGACTTCATGCACGAAGTTTGAAATTAATTTTAGAGACAAATACTGATTTTTGATAAAAACGAACCGAAAATTTATTCTAAGTATCGAGGTTCTGTTTTAATTAGGACACATATCACCTTGATGATCACGTTGCTTATCAACACTGTAATGCAAATCAATTCATTCACTAGAACGATTTGCGACGTAATAAGTCCCATTACGCATACAAACTGGTACACGGAATTTGCTGATCGAATGAGAGTATAAGAGTATTCTTTTCCAGAAACGCCTACAAGCCAGCGGTTTCAAGAGTTAAATTACCAACTGTTGTGTAACTTCATTGATACTGCATTTCACTGATGAACACTATTCTTATAGATAAATGAACATTAACTGCAAGTAGATTTTGAATACTCACCAACACTGCCAAGCAGCAGTTCACATCACAACCAGCAATAAATGCCAATATAACTGAACGGGCCTTACTTCATTAAAACAGAGAAATTCTAGGATAAACTGTAACAGGTGGAACTGTTAAAATCTTGTGGAAGTGTAATAAGGCTTATCTGAACACTTCTATCATACTTTATTATTTCACGTTAACTGGACAGATTATTAGTCGGAAACGAATTCACCCACAACAAATTGCCCCACGCCACTACTAAACTTTTATTGTCACTCTTCACAAGAGATCTCAAGAAGCCGGGATCAAGAAACAAGAAAAGAAGAGACATCGGTATACTGGCACCCAACGTGGGGCCTGCAAAGGCTTTGATTTTATCACAAACAATCCTCTTTGAACAGAGCGCAGTTGTTCATATGTGTTGTGGACAAATAATTTGTGTGTTGTGTCGATACTGATATTTGAAGTGTGTGTAAAGATATTAGGAAAAATGTACACTCGAGCAAGGAGAGTGCGTCATAATGCAACCCTGAGTTTGGAAGTGACGGGTGAGGGAAGTGAAAGTGAATATAATCCTCATGATGAGGTAAGTAAGGAACCACGTATGGACCAGCAATCACATAATTTGAGTGAGGAAAATCTTGGTGAAGGAGTGCCAAATGTAATAAATATAAGACAGCAGTCACATAATTTAAGTGATAGTAACATCATTGATATGGAGGTGACAGTAGAAGCAAACCCGAGTAGAAGTAGAAATAGTAATATACAGGAGTCTATAAATACCATAGTTACACAGGAAAGTGCGAATTTTACGTCAAATGTTACAGAGCTTAATGATGATATCATTATTAAATTCATATCGAGTATGCAACGTCAGTTCACTGAGAATATGCGACGTTTAGATGATAAGTTTGATACTAAATTTGATTCCCAAACTGAAAAAATCAACACTCAAATGGGTTTACTCAAAGAAAATGTGAGTTCACTAAATGAAAAATTTGACAAGTTCGAGTCACTTGAGAATGAAACCGTTTCACTTAAAGATGATAATACAAAATTAACTGAGAAATTCCAGAACTTAAAAGGAGAGTAGGAGCAACGATTAAATACTAAATTTAGTGAATTAGAAATAAAAGCTACCATGGATATGACTAACCTACACACCGAATTAAGGGGTAAAATTAACGAGTTGGAGAATAAATGTGAAACTATTTCAAAGGGCCATAGTGATTTGTCAGATAAAATCTGTAACTGTGAAAGTAGTTAATTGAAGACTAACGTGCAAATTGAGGATCTGTCTAAAAAGATGTCAGAATCCAAAACAGACATTTACAAGGGCATAGATAAATATTTAAAGGACCAAACTAAGAAATTAGATGATGATCTTTCTGAGTGGATAGAAGTTAAAAACAAGGAAATCGAAGTGAAAGTCAATACCACTCTCGAGTTGAACAAGCAGAGGTAATTAAGGAAAAACAAATGGAAATGGTGAACTTATCAAGTTATTTAATAGTGAGTTTCAAGCTATTAAAGATAAAGTAATTGGAGAATTACCTAATTGGCAACAGGAAACAAAATGTAAATTGTCAGAATTAGAACAAAAATCTTTACGAAATGTATTCACTAAAGACAACCATTCCGAAGACAAGCTTAGGAGTAATAAACCATGTAGTGAAGTAAAATTTAGCTGTTGTGGGAAAACACCCGACAAATTTTGTGACTGTTATGGAAATGAAAATGACACTTTTGTCCAAAGAGGGTACTTGTCGACTTTAAAGGTTGAGACAAGCATATTCAAAAGCAGACAGTTTCCTACCTTTTCGACTGAAAAAGATATCAACCATCTAAAAATTTTCATCAACAATTTTAAGCGTATTTTTCCTCGCAGTTGGTATGAACATGATAGACTTCAATTTAGTGTATCCAAGATCATAGGTGAAGCAGCACTGTGGTTGCAGAAGCGAGTGAAAATCGTAATACATGCGCGGACTTTGAACAAGTTTTCTTAGCAAAATACTGGTCGAGTAGCAAACCAGAGAGTCTACGAAAGTACATTAATCAAACGCGGGAAACCTATAAATGTCCCTGACTATGACATGGAACAGTTCCTGTCTGTAGTCGATTCGATCGATATGATACTAGAAGACGCCCGAGTATGGAGTAATAATCAAACGTCTACCTCACAACGTGATAATAATAATGATAATAATAATAATAATAATAATACTAACAATAACGACAACCGAGATAGAAATACTAAACCTATACTATGCGAAGGAGGACAAGCGACATTTTATGGCTATAGTAAAGCCAATAATAATAGAGAATATAAACGTAACACCTATTATGCTAAAGAAACCTATGGAAATAATGATAATCAGCTGTATCAGATTAGTGCAGGAAAACCAAATCGTAAACGCAGATATAATGATTCGAATAATCAGTATGGTGAATGAGATTTTCACTCTGCAGCGGAGTGTGCGATGATATGAAACATCCTGGCAGATTAAAACTGTATGCCGGACCGAGACTCGAACTCGGGACCTTTGCCTTTCGTGGACAAGTGCTCTACCAACTGTGCTACCCAAGCACGACTCACGCCCTGTCCTCACAGCTTTACTTCTGCCACTACCTCGCCTCCTACCTTCCAAACTTTACAGAAGCTCTCCTGCGAACCCTGCAGAACTAGCATTCCTGAAACATTCCCCAGGCTGTGGCTAAGCCATGTCTCCGCATTATCCTTTCTTTCAGGAGTGCTAGTTATGCAGGGTTCGCAGGAGAGCTTCTGTAAAATTTGGAAGGTAGGAGGCGAGGTACTGGCAGAAGTAAAGCTGTGAGGACGGGGCGTGAGTCGTGCTTGGGTAGCTCAGTTGGTAGAGCACTTGCCCGCGAAAGGGGAAGGTCCCGAGGTCGAGTCTCGGTGTGGCACACAGTTTTAATCTTCCAGGAAGTTTCAATCAGTATAGTGATTTACGCAGCAGTGATATATACCCAGAAGACAATCCTGATAGTATAAAGCCTTGGAAAGACCCTTCGACACCTGACGTTCGATGGGTAGATACAAATGTAACTCAACAAGCACAACAACCACAAGGACCGATACTACACGGTAACGGAGCATTAAAGTCATGAAGGGAACAACTACCAAATTCCGACCATACTGTACGTATTGTTGAAGTACGTGAATCATTGAATACATCTACCGAAAGATTAAACTAGAAACGGTCACCGAAAACCTTCCTATGATGACTGAAAAGGATTAGTAGGGCAGGCATCATTGTAAAGTGAATGTACTGAGGTATAATGATGATTTGGACCTAAGGGATGAACTGATTGAAAAAACACCTTACATTTCGAATAAGTGTGGACGAATTTTGCAGGCAGTAGTTAATGCAGTAATAAATAGTATTGTTGTTGAAATTTTGATAGATACTGCTGAAACCATTAGCGTAATGACGCAGGGTTGTTTTAAACAAATTAGTCGAGGAGCAAAAGCGTTTACATTTCCTATTACTGGATGTACTGTATCTGGAGCATTTAGTGCGAAAGTGCAAAAGGTCTCAAAATAGGCACGAGTCAACATTATGATGCGGGGGGCTTCAATAGAAAGTACCTTCTTAATTGTTTCAAGAATGACCGTACCATGTGTTTGGGGTCTAGATTTTTTGTGTGATGCTGGAGCAGTCATCAATTTAAAAGAAGGAACATGTATCTTGGACTCAGAAGGTGACGTTTTGATAGTCTCTATGATAACGGGCAAAATAGTCCGGGATCATTATTGCATGAAGTTAATGGTTAGCTATATTGGTATTGATTGTAATTTAGTTGTTGATATTTTCTATATTTAATATGCTGGAGAAGAAATAAGTCAAATTTCACTTCAGGAGAAAGTCTTCGAATCCGAATAACTATCCGCAAGTCAACGAGAAGATATGTGTTGCTTGTTAAGCAATTATCTGCCAGTATTTAGCAAACGTATCGGAATAATCAAAGATTTTGAACATGACATTAAGACGTATTCAGACGAATCTTTTTGTCGTACTTCCTACTCTGTTCCTTGGTCAAAGGGAAAGACAGTTAAGAAAGAAATTAACAAAATGTTACAGTGGGGAATTATACAGCCCTCTCATTCTAAATATTGTAGTCCTCTTTTGGCGGTCCTCAAAGCGAATGGCGACTTCAGGTTAGTTCTAGACGCCAGAGAGATAAACAAGATAATCATACCGGTACAGACAAGACCTGAGAATTTGGATGAGTTAATTCAGAAATTCTGTGGTGCCAACTTCCTGACATACCTTGATAGGAGAAGTTCGTACTGCCAAACGAAAATCTCGATTGAATCTCGAAAGTATACTGCTTTTATTTTTCTGGACAGTAGTTACTAATTCACTGTTATACCATTTGGACTAAATATTAGTGGAGATGTATTTATATCGGTGCTAGACACTGCACTTGGACGAGATTTGCTCTATAGAGTTACGTTGTATGTTGACGACCTATTGATCGCTACCGAAACGTCGGAGGAGCATCTCGATCAGCTTGAAAAAGTATTTACAAAATTCTTAGAGTATGGAGTAACAGTAAATTTAATGAAATCGAGATTCACCAGAAGTCAACTGAAGTTCCTAGGACCTAGGGCATATAATTACGCCGGACGGTATTACGCCGAATCCTAAGAAAATGAGTGCTATCAAAGAGTGTCCTTATCCTAAATGTAAAAAAGAAATTAAAATCTTTCATGGGATTAGCCTCATTTTTCTGCCGATTTCTGCCTAATCAGTTAATCAGCCAAGAATTTTTATTACAATTATTACGAAAGAACATCATGTGGAAATGAATCCCTGAGTGTAGTCAAGTGTTTGAGAAAACCCGAGACGCTTTAGTTAACGCTCAGTTGTTACATCATCCGAAACTTGACCAGGATTTTTACATTGCCACTGATGCTTCCGAAATAGGCCTAGGCACTACGCTTTTCCAAATAGGTGATCCACAAGGTATGAATACCATTAAGATTATAGGATTACCAAACGGAACGCTCTCTAAATGTGAAAGGACATACTGTACCACAGAGTTAGAGATACTAGCTGTGGTATGGGCGCTTAACAAGTATAGATATTTTGTCTATGGAAGAAGAATAGCCATATTTTGTGACCATAAAGCTTTGTCTTTTAACGGGAAGAATGTTTCATTCAAGGTTAACCAGATGGGCCTTGTTACTTCAAAAATATAACATTTCAGTGCAGTATATAAAAGAGAAAGACAACGTTGTACCTGATGCTCTATCCCGTTTTCCTAGGAGACAGGATAATGAAGAATTTGAGGAACAGAATTTAGATTTCAAAGAAATGAATCGGTCTATTGCATTTTGTGAGAAACATATTTCAAAGTTGTGTCACAATATGTCGCAGTTGCAAGAACAAGATCCTTATTGGAAACCTATTCGAGATGTAATCAGACAAATAGCTACGAATCATTCTGGTAGTCTATATACTTTACAATATAATATATTATTTCGAAGACAAAAACACATACCGAAGCATGGAAAGCATGCATTCCAAAGGAACATCTGGAATCTTTACTGTGGTGTACACATCTGAAGTGGGGACACTTTGGATCTTTAAAACTGTACCAGGTGGAATTATTAAAATCTCGTGGAAGTTTAATAACGTTTGTCTGAACACTTCCATTATACATTATTATTTCACATTAACTGGACAGACTATTAGTCGGAAACGAATTCACCCACAACGGATTGTCCCACGCCACTACTAAACTTTTATCGTGTCTCTTCACAAGAGATCTCACGAAGCCGGGCTCAAGAAATATGAAAAGAAGAGACGTCGGCATACATTGATATCAGCATTGTGCCCATCTGAAGCAGCACATCCAACTTGTGTGGCAGTTCTCCGAAAGGAGTTACCCGCCACTCGGAAGGTTACAATGTGGCACCTTTTGAACTCTCGGTCGCCTGTAAGAAGCACGAGTACGCATCTGTGGCGTGGTTGACTGTTTGCTTCACACGCTCGCAGCACAGCGATCCTTTTGTCTGTGAGCATTCCCTATTAAAGGGTAGACTCGCATGGCGTTTTGGTAGCTATGCCCCTACGCTCTCTGTTGGAGCACCATTATCGGTACATCTATTTCCCAGGTGGCATATGCCGTAAACGGATCAAAAGTGATGTCGTTATTCCAGATGTACTAATTTTTTTCGGACACGTGTTCCAAGATCAAAAGATCGCAGGAGTACTGCTGTTGGATTACCAGCGTACGGCAAATTCTGGATCCAAGAGCTTGTAGGCTCTCACAAATCACTAAATGAAAGGACACACTGAAGTTCATGAACTATACGCTACTGAAGAGAACTTGCAGATTCGAATTGAGAGATAAGATAAGCAGTGTCAGAACACTTCACAATGGCCTACTTCACGATTCAGTGATCGCCCCCACTGATTTTCAACTTACGTATACTGGATTTGTCCAACAGTCACATAAATTTCCTTACACCGATGATTTAGTTACTGCTACACAGTCAAAGTCATATGAACCGCTAGAAGCTTATCTGAATAGTGATTTTCATTAATACCACACAAAATGGCGCTTGAAGCCAAATCCTATGAATCTCAACGATAAAGAAGCGAACAGGAAATTGTTAAACTCAATGGAGAACCGAGTAAACACGGAAACATCCCTGAATATTAGAAATTAAACTTGATCGTAGACTTTCTTACAGACACGGTCTCGAAGAAGTAAAGCAAAAAACGAAATCCAGAAGCTCTATACTTGTCAACTAACAGGCAGTCCATAGGGAAGCAACATGAACATTGGCATTGTTTAATACTGCAGTACATAGTATTGCAGTACATGAGAATAAAAGTTGATCTGTAGCTCAATGAATAGACGAGGATGATAACTGGCTCACTTGATTCGAATCCCAGTAACCTGGGTACAAGTGATAGCCAATATCCAAGCACCAAACATCAGCTGCAAAGCTGCAATGAAGAATGAGTGGAAGAAGTTATCAAACGAGGGTGATCTCTTAATTCATCATTCTTGCCAAGGCAAGAACCAAGGGAAAAAAAACCTGCGATAGTTATGTCGGGCAGTAAGAGCAGTAGCGCATGTCTTGCTGCCAGCGACAGGTCATGCAAGGGCAGGCTTTGTTAGTAGTGGGTATCATGGAGGTCGGTACCTTTGACGTTGTGCGGTGCTGTTACTCGGCGGCTGCTGTTTGGTGCCGGTGTTGATCTCTCGGTCAGGTTCATCATCGTTTTGTGTCCGATAGGTCATATATCAGATGCACAGTGTAGGGTGATGTTGACGATTTGTTTGTGCGTCAGTGTGGGAGCTCATCGATTTCCCTGCTGTAGCCTGTTGGTCGGCTTTAACAGCAGCCAGCACATCCAGTCAACGTTGCTGATATGCAGGGGCTTGCCATCGTTTGTGGCTTGTTGCTGTATGTCAGCTTTCCGTAGGTGGTTGTGACCTAGCTAGTTGTGTGGTGAACTTAAAACTATTGACCATATTTAAAACTGTATAATTTATTGTTTCAAAAGAGGAGAAATTAAAAATGCCGACTATGTCTATGAAGAGGCCCGCCAGTGATTGAGTAGTCTTTGGTGTGCTACTTGACTGTAGTGTGCATAATGTATATATTACCTCATGAACAGAATTTTGCTCTTATTTCATAATTTCTTTAGATTCGTTGTGTTTTGTGCTTTTCATATCAAATGTCCTATCTGTTTGCCGAGCTTACATTAAATTAGTGTTTTTTCCTCTCTGCCTAATACTTTTTCTCCTATGTTATTTAGTTCATTATGTTTCTTTTATTTTTACTCTCTGACGTTCTCATCGGACAATTTTTTTTAAACTGTCTTCGTCATGTCGAACGAGTACTGAACTGTTACGAGCGCTACATGACAGTGATAAACAATTACTAGAACTGTTTTATGAATTTGTTCTAGACATGGAGATAGCTGATAACAATTTCCTTTCACGTTTAGTATTCAATAGTGGGGTTTCGTTCCATTTAAAAGTGCGATAGGTAGTGCCATAACGAAGTAATGTGATTACGACAGCAGCGATATTCCATAGTCGAGTACGATACAGACTCTTGGGAGAATCACGTGTTTTGCGCTGTTTCCCTAAAAAAAAATATCCAGCCCTCTCTTTTCGGGGACAACGTTACAGGAATCAGATACCTGGCTGTGTTGAAGGTCTGGCCTTTCCCACAATTACAAGAACATACCGAATATTTCATTTTTGACGTGACAGAATACCACTCCAGTGCGTGTAAGAGCACTTCTTAACATTGAGCTGCCCCAGCTATGGGTAGGGCGTACCGATCTCACGTTGCACATTTTCCTCCTAGGTCGCCTGATTTCAAGGTGGTGGTTTTTGTGGTACTTTGAGGAACATTATATCTGCCTCCTCTTCAAACAACTTGGGGTGTCGTGCGACGCCTCATAATAACCGCAGTCAGTTTCGTAACTCCAGACATGAACGCCATAGTATGGTAAGTGCTTAACTAACATCAGGGTATTTGTCATGCTCCTGTGGTCGGTGCGTAGAACGTCTGTGAAAGGTTAATGAATGGATTGCAAAAGCACCTCAAAGTTGTGTGGGCAAGCATGTAAAATATTTACCCTTGTAAAATTAGAAAAACAAAAACGTTTCAATCCTATGCACAAGACAATATTCACATTTAGTTTGTATCTTCATCTGCACTGAAGAAATAGTGTTGTGAAATAGGATGGAATTTCTTGAAACACAGTATACATTTTTAGTTGTTTAGAGCTTGTTCCTGTATGCAGACACTTTGCATTTGACATCTCATTCGTTTGCAACGTTTCGGTACAATTTCTTTTGATTTCGTGACCCCGATTCACTAAATGAGCCTGATTAATTAAGCTACCTGCTGGTTCATGGTATTGCGGTCTGAGTTAATCCTGCTTGAAACAATAAAGTGCTTACTCATCGATGACTAACCATAAGAGTAACGAGCGAGATGGCACAGTGGTTAGGAGCATGTGATCTGAAGATCTCGACGTCGACAGAGTGTTAATCCCTTAACTTACTTATGTTCTTTCGTCAATCACGCTCATATTTTTTTTCCAAACACTTCAGAAATAAATTCACTTCACATTGAATTAACCCCAAAATGAAATTTGTGACTAATAATGTAAAGCTGTTCAAAAATGAAGTGGAATTTTGTAGGCTGAATCCAGCTGTTCTGTGAATAACGATGTCACAGTAATAGTAAATAAACACTTTCAAAACAGTCAAAAATATATACATAAACATGTACCTAATTCATTTTCGTTATTGACTGTGACTGGTTTTAAACTCATACTTAGCCATGTTCAGATCCATTTCCCTTCTGGTTTTGCATGTAACGAGCGGATTAGTATCTAAAATCTCACCAGACAAGAAGTACTTTTTATCACATTACGGGTGTAACTTGTATGGAAATGGGATGGCCTGAAGACTGAAATATGAAAGACGAAACTGGTTATCAATAGTGATTGTTGCGCCAAAGACTATCAATAATTTGTGAATAGAAATATAGAAAATAGTCGTTGTTTTCTGTTAGCCTTTTGACATAACAGACTATGCCTTCTTATATAGGCTCCAGAGTGGGGTTCTATAATGTCCACACAGTTTTTAAACAAGGTAACCAGTAAAGATCACACTTGAAAAGGAATCCCAGGAAACTCAAAATAAAACTTATTTTCTCACGTATTACTTCCACAAATAATTTTATTATCTAGATTACAGTATGAAGTTTGTGTTAATGTTGCACGAACTAGTAATCATTGTAAAGTTATTTCTTAAAGCTTGTAGTCCCTTTGCTAATACATACTACGACTGGATCTATAAAATTGTTGTTTGAGGATTGGGTCAACGAAAAACTATGTATGAGTGGATAAATACGTTATAAGGTCCCCACTATGTTTTTCAGTTTGAAATTTAGCCCAAACTTACCTCCCACTCCATATACAATATTGGTATTATCAAAACTATGTACCCACCAACTGTTATCCAATTTGTGCGCCAAGCTTCGGCTAAACGGAACCAAACTGGAATTGTACTATAACTTGTCTGAATACAACTTGCCTTGATATTAGATACACAACTGTAGTAAAACACTTATCTGGCTCTAACAAAAATTTCCACTTACCTCATGAATTGACAGTGTGTTAGAACTTTCTCCAAAGTTCAACAGCAAACTGGCAGCGGATAAACTAGATTTCTACTTGTAAGTAAATATTTAAACCGTTGCATATCACATGGTGCAATATGGTAATATGTAATGATAAACCTTCATTAAACAGTGAAATGGGAAGAGTAAATATTCCTATGAAATGATAGCCTAAGACAATGATTTGAGAATGAAGTATGTATTCAAAAACACAGAGTAAAACTTCACATGATTTTCACATATAAAAACATAACATAACAACAGTATGCTTAATATGCTTAACAAAGTGGAGAATGATTTAAAAAGAGTATAATGTCAACTGAGAATTTCTATAAAAAGAAAAACACTTAATCAGTTGATATGTTAATGCACGGCGCAGGGAAGTGGAGTGGTCTTTCTTTCAGCTCAGGGCAAGCATTATTTTCGCCTTCCCATGTATAAATCGTATTTGTCCTAGCTGTCCTTTACTGTAAATCTTTCTTCGTCTAACAAGTTGAATCACAAGTCAGCATGTCTGTACTGAATACATCCATCACCTATCACACTTCAACTAACAATCTATCAGAGTGTATGAAAGCAAAGACTGTTGTATGACAAGACCAAAGACTGTTTAATTGTAACATAAATTTAAACTTCCTTACAGATTAAAACTCTGTGCCCCACTGATACTCGAACTCGCGACGTGCTCTACCATCTGAGCTACCTAAGCTCGACTCATGATCCGTCCTCAGAGCTTTAATTCCGCCAGTACCTCGTCTCATACCTTCCAAACTTCACAGAAGCTCTATTACGAACCTGCAGAACTAGCACTCTTGGAAAAAAGGATGTTGCAGAGACATGGATTTGCCACAGCCTGGGGGTGGTAGAGCACTTGCCCGGAAAGGTCCCGTTTCGAGTCTCGGTCCGGCACACAATTTTAATCTGCCAGGAAGTTTCATATCAGCAAACACTCCGCTGCAGAGTGAAAATTTCATTCTTACTCGATCTCTGTCACACGTGCACATCGATAACTCACAAAATCGAAACTACATGCCTACCTTACAACATAAACCCAGTCTTACGTTGGTGGCAGTGTAATGGTTTCTCTGTCGTCCTCCAATAGAGGTTCTCCAAACTTACCCAACAGGGTTTTGTGAGAACTATGCTATCTTCATTCCAAGAGATTCCATCACTCGGAAAAAGTATGTCTTACGCCATACACGGAAACGGCCAAAAATGAAATACCTTGCAGCGCCAGTTACGGTGTAAGGCGGCAGATCAAATTAATATTTAAATCCTGAACTAAATCTTGCCAGTTGAGATAATTAATGACTAATGACAGGGAATGCAGGCTTTCTTGGATCTTTATGCAGCTGTAGCGCACAACACAGAAGCAATGTTAATGCACTGAAATATGTTCATTTTCAACTGCCCTTGAAAGTTAGATTACGTATTATGACTATTTCTCCATTGTTGGAAACCGAAGATCAGTTGTAGTATTCCTTTTAATGATATGAATTACCTATTTCATGTGGGAAGAGGAAGTTAGTTTTCCAAATTGGCAAATCTGAATACTTCAAAATCTTCTTCATGCATTTTTAATCAGTTTAATAAGATGAGATATCTAGTACATTAACTTCATGTCTTCATATTGTTTGGATTTAAAATTAGATTTTCATTCCTATTTAGTTATTGGTACAGAAACTAAATTGAACTTTTCATAATCAATATGTTTAACAATTTTACAGAAAAACTTCCTGATAACTGGTAAATTATTTTGATACACATCATGGTACTAATCACAATGACATAGACTGATTGGAGTGGGTAGTTAAATGTGTCTTCTATTTGTACAGGGTTGTGAAAAGAAATTTTAACTCAAACACCATATGGTATTTTGGTTATCTCATGATCATCATATAAATAATATATTTGCAATTAGAATTGTATTACAACCATTACCGTAGGTGTTACAAGTAATATATGTGTTACTTGGCATGTTATAAGCTAAATACACTCCTGGAAATGTAAAAAAGAACACATTGACACCGGTGTGTCAGACCCACCATACTTGCTCCGGACACTGCGAGAGGGCTGTACAAGCAATGATCACACGCACGGCACAGCGGACACACCAGGAACCGCGGTGTTGGCCGTCGAATGGCGCTAGCGGCGCAGCATTTGTGCACCGCCGCCGTCAGTGTCTGCCAGTTTGCCGTGGCATACGGAGCTCCATCGCAGTCTTTAACACTGGTAGCATGCCGCGACAGCGTGGACGTGAACCGTATGTGCAGTTGACGGACTTTGAGGGAGGGCGTATAGTGGGCATGCGGGAGGCCGGGTGGACGTACCGCCGAATTGCTCAACACGTGGGGCGTGAGGTCTCCACAGTACATCGATGTTGTCGCCAGTGGTCGACGGAAGGTGCACGTGCCCGTCGACCCGGGACCGGACCGCAGCGACGCACGGATGCACGCCAAGACCGTAGGATCCTACGCAGTGCCGTAGGGGACCGCACCGCCACTTCCCAGCAAATTAGGGACACTGTTGCTCCTGGGGTATCGGCGAGGACCATTCGCAACCGTCTCCATGACGCTGGGCTACGGTCCCGCACACCGTTAGGCCGTCTTCCGCTCACGCCCCAACATCGTGCAGCCCGCCTCCAGTGGTGTCGCGACAGGCGTGAATGGAGGGACGAATGGAGACGTGTCGTCTTCAGCGATGAGAGTCGCTTCTGCCTTGGTGCCAATGATGGTCGTATGCGTGTTTGGCGCCGTGCAGGTGAGCGCCACAATCAGGACTGCATACGACCGAGGCACACAGGGCCAACACCCGGCATCATGGTGTGGGGAGCGATCTCCTACACTGGCCGTACACCACTGGTGATGGTCGAGGGGACACTGAATAGTGCACGGTACATCCAAACCGTCATCGAACCCATCGTTCTACCATTCCTAGACCGGCAAAGGAACTTGCTGTTCCAACAGGACAATGCACGTCCGCATGTATCCCGTGCCACCCAACGTGCTCTAGAAGGTGTAAGTCAACTACCCTGGCCAGCAAGATCTCCGGATCTGTCCCCCATTGAGCATGTTTGGGACTGGATGAAGCGTCGTCTCACGCGGTCTGCACGTCCAGCACGAACGCTGGTCCAACTGAGGCGCCAGGTGGAAATGGCATGGCAAGCCGTTCCACAGGACTACATCCAGCATCTCTACGATCGTCTCGATGGGAGAATAGCAGCCTGCATTGCTGCAAAAGGTGGATATACACTTTACTAGTGCCGACATTGTGCATGCTCTGTTGCCTGTGTCTATGTGCCTGTGGTTCTGTCAGTGTGATCATGTGATGTATCTGACCCCAGGAATGTGTCAATAAAGTTTCCCCTTCCTGGGACAATGAATTCACGGTGTTCTTATTTCAATTTCCAGGAGTGTACATCAGTGAGCTGTTGTATGTTTATTTTTTTCAAACATCCTGGCATTGGTCCTACTGTAATGTATTTAGTTATCAGTTATCATGGTATCATGTATGTAAGTAGTGTTAAACCTGAAACTTCCTGGCAGATTAAAACTGTGTGCCAGACCGAGACTCGAACTCGGGACCTTTGCCTTTCGCAGGAAACTGCTCTTCCATCTGACCTACCCAAGCACGACGCATGACCCGTCCCCACAGCTTCAATTCTGCCAGTACCTCGTCTCCTACCTTCCAAACTTCACAGAAACTCTTCTGTGAACCTTGCAGAACAAGCACTACTGGAAGAAAGGATATTGCGGAGACATGGCTTAACCACAGCCTTGGGGATGTTTCCATAATGAGACTCACTCTGCAGCGCAGTGTGCACTGATATGAAACTTCCTGGCAGATTAAAACTGTGTGGGACGGGTCGTGAGTCGTGCTTGGCTAGCTCAGATGGTAGAGCACTTGCCCGCAAAAGGCAAAGGTCCCGAGTTCGAGTCTCAGTTCGGAATACAGTTTTAAACTGCCAGGAAGTTTCTTATCAGTGCACACTCCGCTGCGGAGTGAAAATCTCATTCTAGTGTGAAGCCCGTACCACATAATGAAAGTAGGTTAGTAATGTTTTAATTTTTGTCAGCCAAGAATTAAATTGATACACAATATCACACTTTCTGATTAACTTTGTTATAATCTACTGGTTAATATTTGGTGCTGTCTGAAATATTTCCAGTCATTAAATAAATAATTATATTCGTGCAGTTGTATTTAAAATAATAAATTATTACACAAATGTATTTATGACCTCCTTGGAATGGGGTAAGGAAGTTTAAATTTGGTGAGATTGAAATCTGTCTCCAGTCTATGAAAAATGTGGAGAAATAGATCTCATTATTAGAAAAGAAGGAGTAATAACGTTGAATATTTAGAATTAATTAGAATAAATAATTGTCAGAATAGCTATAGAAATATTTTACAACTATAAAATGAATTATATATAAATTATGACTTGCACAAACTATGTCTTAACCATTGTTCCACAAAGTTTCGGGGAGAGCTGCCAAATGTTTGTAAGAATTATTGTGGGTGTTGTAAACCTGTATTTGCAACTGCTAAAATAAATATTTATTGCAGATACAGATTTAACATCTCTTTAATAACTGCAAAGCAACTAAGGAAATTATGGCCACATAAATGGGCAATAATGCTAAGAGTAGTATTTATAAAATATAACAATTTTTATGGTATCAGTTAACTAAATATATGCAGGCCAGAGTGACACAAATTAGAATTGAAAATATAAAACAAGTTATAGGAAAATCAGATGCCAGTCTGACATTCGTTACAGGTATTAAAAGTAAATGTAACTCACTCCAAATGAACACTTATAGGACCAATACTTGAGTGTTGATTATCAGTTAAGAGATGCTTACTAGATTGTGATAATAAAAAAGTTGGAGAGGGCTCAACAAAGGGTAGCACATTTCGTTACAGGATCATTTAATAAGTGTGAGAGTGCTACAGAGTTGAGCAATACATACCAGAAGAGATTCAACAAGAAGGGCATTGTGTATCACAGAGGTGTTACTTTTTGAATTCTGAGAATGTATGTTACAAGAGGAGTCAAGCTGCACATTACTTTCTCATATGTATGTATCATGAAATGATCGTGACGAGAAATTCGCCGTAAGTAAACGATCTAAGATGAAGGTTCACTAACAATCGTTCTTTCCAAGTAATGGGGGGAAATGATAGTGTTGTCAGAAGCTGCACATCGCACGAGGGATTGAAGGGTATAAATGTAGATGTAGATATACACTTGCCCTTTTTGCTCTAATTTCTAAGATATAATGTAAAGTTTTTAAAAGTAAAAAAAAAAAAAAATCGTTTTAATTATTTTCGACTAGTGACTAATAAAATGAATTTTTTTATTGTGTTCTGATTTAAGCTCAGTTCATGACTGATTCTTACTGTTATTTAAATTTCACATTTTAAACATCCAGTTCTCCGGGTTTCCTTGAAAACTGAGTATAAGGAGGGGCCAAAGTAAAGAATGAAGTCCAGATATGGTTAAAGAAGGAGAGAGAACTGTTGAGGCACAAAGATTCCAGAGGCGAGAGATAGTCGTTCCTGAGAGCACCGTCGCAGTTTGTGACGTCAATCACCGGCACAGCGGCGAGCAGTGGGTACACACTAGCGAGCAACCGAAGTTCATTTATAACGCGCACTAACTGGGGCCTCGCCGGGCCGGTCGGCGGCGCCGCAGTAATTTAGTTCCAGAGAGCGTCGTTACCGCTGACAGACGGCCCACTTCGCCTCTCCACTCTTCATTACTCTCGCTCGGCTGTGGGGCGTGAGAGGGGAGGTGGGGGGGAGGAGGCGGCAGGGAGGAGGGCTCTCTGGCCGAGCCAGCGGCGGGGCGCTGCGGTAAGCCGGCGCTGCCACATGGCCGCTTCGCGAAACTGCGTCTACTTCCCGAAATGAACGATGTGCGGTCGTGGATCTGCAAAAACCGTGGCAAGTTCTACCATTTTAAGTCGCTCAGGAAGCAGGTCAGAGAGCCGACGCTGCAGAAGGAGGAAGGAGATACCGTGTTATTTATAAAGCGCTGGAAGTAGAGGATACTACAGCCCCGAGAGACCTGGCCGCGCCGGACGCTGGAGAATGGAACTTTAGGGACCCCTCCCTGGGCTTCTGTGCCATGCAGAGAAATAGTGGAAGCCAACTTGAGATACTGTGCAGTTCCTTACCAGTCTATGAATCAGAGGATCTCTTAACATTCTACTTTGCGCTCCACATTCTGCTGTTTTATTTTCTTACATGATCATCAAGTAGCATAGAAAAACCAATTAAGAAACGTGTGCTTGCAACAAGATTTACTGTGTGTTTGGCGCAGTTATCCAGATGCAGGAGAAATAAGCACTGTGTGGGAAATAAAGGACTCTGGAGAGCGAGAGTATTTGCCAGACACTCATTTAAAGAGCAATTCCGAAACCGTGGGCAATTTAGGATAAATTAAGCAAGGAACGACGTAAAATTTCACGAACACATAAATGTCACACCACATAGCCCACACAAGAGCTCTCAGTTAAAATTTGCTTGCCAGTTTCCTGAAAATATTTACATAAATGCACATATTCAAATTCGCCAGATTTCCTGTTTGATTTCGCTTCGTAAAGAAACTGCTATGAGAACGTATTTTAGAAGTCGTTGTACAAGTCAGGTTTCATTAATTCATTCTGTGGAGGTCATCTTATATTTGACATGTACATATAAAACAAACTAAAACAAGTCACACGCAGCAGACCACTGACAGTTAGTTTGAAACAAGCAATTGAATCATTAATGGTGTTCTGTAATGCTGCAACATGTAAGTGTACAACGAGCACTCAGACTTGGCCGAGGCAGTGTAATATGTTTCCCTCCAATGGTGATTATCTTTGAGCAGCTGCACAGTTAATGCAAGTTTAGCTATTTACACCACAGAACAATAATCTGAGTATTATGGGGCACATGATTGTTTTGGAACAGGAGGTCCATCGAGTGGTTTCATTGAGGGTGAGCTATTTGCATGATAGATGCGGAATGAATCATACTTTTTGTAATGAATTTGCCTTTGATGACTGAAACATTCTATTATGATGACTTCAAATGTATCAAAATTCACAATATGTACCACAAAGTTTTTAAAATGCTCACAGTTGCTGTAGGTCTAAATGAAATTTCTCATCGACTGTTTCACCCTCATAACGACTATATAGTGACTACTGAACGTACTTAGAATATTTAGTATAAAGTTCCGTATGTGCGAGTTACAGAAACAGCAAACAGACCTCACGCGATGTCGACTTCGAGAGTGCTAATAACCTGACACGTCGTTTAACGAACTGCTCAGCTCGGAAGATAGAATGATATTATATAAACTGCGTGTGTGACTTCGAATAGAAGTGCAGTATTTGAATCTGAAAACAAGCATAAACCATAATGAAAATTAGTGTTAGGACAATTCTTATCCCAAGCCTTTCATTCATTAAGAATATGTCATATAAAACAAGAAGTCTAATCATGATAACATTTTACTCAGGTACCTGGTCATTGTTAACAATTAATGTCATCTACAAATGTGAACCCACCATCCACCGTCCAACGCAATAGTAAAATATTTACTAACTGTAGCAGCAAGAATGGACAACGGATTTACAATGCCAACTAAATCATACGAAATATGACAATGTGTGTAAGCTCCCTTCCTGGCGTGGTCTATTCCTACTAATATGGACACCTGTCTTAGAGTTTCTTGTCCTATACATGACCCAGGCACGAGCTGCCTCGCATACTTCGAGGTACATTTAACCTATCGTTTAATCACTATGATTATGATCAAGCTACTAATAGAAATGAAGGACAAGCAGGAGGACTACAACGATAGGAAGACAGAATCGCATAAAAATGCATATTGCATAAAGCCCGCAGTTATACATAAGAGAAACTCATTTAATCAATTAATAAGATAGCACTGAAAAGAGCTAGAGAGGATGCACAAACTCTTCAAGTTTTAGTGGTTTCCGATCTAGCAGTCACTGCTCACTAAATGATAATAGTTACTGAAGAACATGAGAAAATGACTGGTGAGAGAGGGAGATGTTCTGTCAAATAATGACAACGACAGTAGAACCTTTCAAGTTATCTGGGAATTTAATTTCTTTCATTTAATCCGTATATGCTGCCTAATATTTTAAAAACAAATCGTACATTTCACAATTTTACTTGTAATAGCACATTGTTCCACATTACTATCAAAAACTGTTTTGACCAATAAAAACACGAATAATGAGTTACGAAGCACATTAAATTCCCTAATATCGTAGATTTCATTTTGAGGTTGCTACATATCATTACTTTGGAATTTAATAACGCAAACGTGAACTGAAAAGCTTTGGACCTTTTAAATTTAAATTTATAAGTGGTTTCACTGTATTGTTTAGTTAACTCTCCCAGCAAGTAAACAGTGTTAAGTCAAAAGCACCTCATGATAAGTGCACGAAGATTGCAGGTAAACAATGTTAAGTACACAATGACGTATTTTAAGAATACCATTGTTTACAACCATATATCTTCAATTAATTTGAATCCTCAAGTGCTTCACTTTCTTTAATTAATTATGGAGTTGTATCGCTATCGCTTGAGAACGTAACATCACAAATGTTGTGTAAAAATTTTCTCTCGCCCTATATTTACACACACTCCACTAACCTCTGCACTGACCATGGCTAAAGCAACTTTTTGTCAATGTTAGATAAGCTCATTCCCATCCAACGCGTGAACAGAGTGGCAGAAAAGTGACATCCTAATCTCTTCTACTTCATTCTCTTTAACTAAGTGAAATGTATGACTTACGCAGCGCATCTCATCAACAGTGAATATCGAATACCATCTCTCTCAATGTATCCAGCACAAATTTCCGAGAACAATGTCGCTATTTTTACAGCGGTTCTCAATTAAGTTTCTTGAGTATGGCTGTAACATTTTCTTACGGACTGTATCTGTATTTACACAGCAGCACTTTCTCATATCCTTTAACGTTAACGTTTGGGCAGCTTCATAAAGATCAAGGATCTCTAAAATATACTGCAACAGAATAGGTCGCAAAACCGTCGCATATGGTATTTCGTCAACAGATCAATTTCCCAATAAACCTTCCACACCATTCCTCAATACTGACTTCATGGGTTCGTCTACTTTAATGCCTTCTTGTGGCATTTCCGCTAGGTATTTAAACGACACGACAGGCTCCAGGTGTTAACCAGTACATTTATTATCCACTACTATTGTGTTACTATTTTTGTTTCAGCATATTATTTTGCATTTATTCATTTTAAAGAGAATTACGATTCAATACGCTAACTGGAAATATAATTTAAACTGCTCTGCATTGTCTTAAAGTCATCACAGTACGATAATATACAGTACACAAGGGTGTCATTAGCGAATCATATACGATAAGATGACAATTTATCCCTAAAGTGAATAATTTTACAAGTCGAGGAGGCCTTTCAATCCAGAAGTTTTAACTGAACTCAATGGAAAACAATTAGTGTTGCTTCATCTTTTATTGAAGTTAATGTTAACGAGTACCGCTACCGAGACAGACGACTACTCGGTTTTCTGTCAACGCTGAAGGCCTATAACTGTTTCGGCGAACGTTTGCTGGGGAGGACACTGCACTGATACATCAAAAGAAACATCCAGTTCGCACCAGGGAAGGAAAAACGCGCTATTTCCGCTTGTGTGGCCATGTGAAAGCCCTAAGGGGACAGAGTGGGGAAAATGCCTGTCGGAAGATGAAGGTCCGAAAAGACACTAGTTACAGGGACCACGAGAGGAGCAGACGTGCAGAGACACGATGCCAGGTCTGAGTGATGTGCTTCACTGGCAATATGGGGCACATCTGACACTTTGCTCGTTCGGCGTTGTCTCATTCCCTCAATCGTCCTTTCGTGGTGTAGTTAATTTCAAAGGAAAGGATTAGCCTTGGCTATAACTTGTGATTTTTGATAGCTATTCAGTCGCATATCAGCTTTCAGCGATTAACACTGTTGTTGCCATAAGCATCATGAGTTAATAGAAATTCTAAGCCAGCTGTAAATGAAGTCTGTTTTAGTAACATACGCCAAGTTACTATGGCTTTCATGGCGAGCTGGGCTATTTGATAATTCCTGCTGAGGTTGTGCACCTGGTGTATGCAGCGTGTTGTGTGTGTCCGTTGTGCAACAGGTCACAGAGATGACAGTTAGGATTGGGAATAGTGGAGCTACGGGAATACAAAGCAGACGCCTGTTGGTTTCCGAAGGTGACGGAATTCCGCGCAGACTACCACTGCTAAGTCACTGCGTTGCATCTTTTACTTTTATCTGTGGCTCTATAAGCCAAAGGTAGTGCCGTATAAGGCCACAACAGATAACATAAATTAAAGGAAAAGTGCAACACGAAGGAGTTATTTAAATGGAACGGAAAACGCAAGACGGCAGGTGACAGTCAAGTTGGTATACCACCACTCCCTCTGGAGCACCTCCATCCACGTCTTCGGTCTGGAACCACATTAGATTGAGTAAGATTGCCTTCAGTGTTGAGTCCCGCTTCAAAGTGAGACCTGACTAGAGAATCAATTACAGTTTTTAAAAAAATTGGATGGTTTGTTCAAGAGAAACAGTTTCACAAACCGAACAAGTCAATAACGCCCATAAGCAAGCAGTTATTCGCCTTGGCATTGACTGATAGAGTTATTGGTTACTCTTTTAGTGGATATCGTGTGATATTCTGACCAACGGGCGTGTTAGATCGTGAAAATCACGATATGGTTGGAAGGCTCTGTCCATAATGCGCCACACGTTCCCAGTTTTGTACGGATTCACCGACCGTGTTGGCCAAGGTTGGGCGGCAAGCAAGAAGACAAGCAGCAGAAACTCACCGTTTATGGGCGGGCACTTACATGCTGAAATGCAAGCTTGGGATGGCTTGCCATTACGGGCAAGAAAGGTGGTCTAGAATATTATTGACTTACTACTGTGCTGTGCCACGGGAGACAGTCAAAGAGGTCTTTCTATGAAAAGGAATGGCTCCACAGAGAGTCACTCTTGGTTATCGGGGCAAATAACGGGCGACACTCATGTTGGTGTCCCACCATTGTCAGGGGTATTTCCACACACTCTCCGGTCTGGAATCTCAGTGACTGGAATAGGATTATCTTCAGTGATGTGTTCTGCTTCGAAATTAGCCCCGACCAACAGCGAAGACGTGTCTGGAGACGTTCTGGGCGGCAATGGGATTCCCACTTGATTGTCGCCCCCCATATGGCCCTACAGCCAGTAGTGATGGCTCGGGGTGGTTATTTTCATAGCAGGACCACTTTTGTTGTCGTCTGCTACACTCTTATAGCACAGCGGTACGTCGGCGATATTCTACGGTCCGTTTTGTTGCCCTTAATAGAAAACTGTCCTGGGCTTACATTTCAGCAAGATAATGCCCGCCCACACCGGGCGAGAATTTCTATTGCTTGTATTCGTGCTTACCAAAACCAGCGTTGGCGAGAAAGCTAACTGGATCTCTCCCAATTGAGAATGTTTGGGGCATTATGAGCAGGGCCCTCCAACCACCTCGGGATTTTCACAATTCAGTGCACCAATTGGACATAATTTCGTACTATATCCATTAGCTATCGATCAATGCTAAGTCGAACTTCTGTTTGTCGATGGACGCTGTTGATCTTCTCGGTTTGTGAAGCTATTTCTTTTCAATAAATCATCCAATGTTTTTGAAATTGTAGTGATCTGTTTCTCTGTACATGTACATCACATCTACCGGCTTCCATCCCGTTCAGGTAATTACTTCGTGGTGCGTCGCTTTTTTGTCTTAGAGTGTATTTTAGTTTCCATCCTACATGGCAAATTATAGACAGGATATTACCTATATTCTTTAGATGCGCCTTGTCACCTACTCCAAACTGCCTGAATAATTTTAGATACCGTCATAACACGAGCAAGCCGAATACAAGGTACCAGGTACCAAATGGAGGATGTAAAATGATATGGACGGAATCTTAGAAACCTCAGCCTCTGAGACCAGATAATGCGAGCTCTCCGCAGCACGTACTACATTACACGGTACTACATTGCGAGGCGTGAGGAGCACACGGTGCGGCAGCGCTCGCGAGCCCTGCCCGCCAGTGTGCGCCTACGGTGGCTTAGCGGCGGTCTTCCGGGCCCGCCTGGAACCGCAGGTGACCTGGCTCGCAGGGGAAAGAACACTGCCTAATGCGATTTAAACGAATCCTTCTCCGGCCTGCTCTAATAGGATTTGGCCGGAGTAAATCTCGATGACGCGCTAGGCGGAAGGTGGCTGATATTGACCGCTGCCGGGGTCTCCGCTGGGTCTTACTCTTCCCAAGAAACGCGCCGCTCAAGCGCTGGAATTGCCTTTTCTGGGGCGAGATTGAGGGCGCAGCTGCAGTCGAACGACAACAGAGTTTCGCTGAGGACTTTTTGTCCTTTTATCGGACACATTGTACCACATAAAAGATTGGAAGCAATTGTGTTGTACAGCCTCGGAAATTTTCGGAACTGGGAAGAAATCGTCTCTAGTTTTCCACGGTATCTGATCCCTTCATATTTTTGGTTCACATCAATGTGCTCCATTTTCATATGCACCAAGCACAGTTGCTTTTCTTGTGTTACGTCTCAAGTGCTATGTGTAATCCGTATACAGTGCACGAGTGATGGGACTTGAATAGTGGCTACTATTTATTTATAACTTATACAAAACAGACGTACATTTCAATGTTTTATTGTCCTTCAGAGTAGTTACCAGCATTGTGTGTCACTCGGTACTATGATGTGGAGGTTGAAGGATAGGCTTAGCAGCACTTGTGTTGATGGTTTGAGTGGAGCTGCCCACTACGCGACGAACCTCAGTATTAGCTCTGAAACGAATGAGATAAAGTGCTTCCTTCATCTTGCAATTTGAGTTGAAGCATATTGTGCGACAGTTTTGCTGCCACCTGCTTAAGAGACAGTCATTCCCCCTCAACCCCCCCCCCCCCCCACCCCACCCCGCTCAGTACACGAATTGAATAAGAAATTCGTTGATATTGGTACGAAATACTGCCTGTTCTCTATATTTCCCTAACAACGTTTCACGAGAAAAACAGCATCTTCCTTCAGAATATACTCTTTTTTGTTTTCCTGAGCACGCTATATTTTTGTATGTGCTACCTGACGTGTTACGACCTTAGCAGTGCATCTCCGAATGCCCTTAATTTGTCCTATCACACCCGTTTTATGGATATTCCGAGCCCTAGAACAGTAGTCTACAATTTCCTATGTCAGTGCACATCTGGAGGAAATCCCATACTAGACCAGTTCTAATTAACTAGTTTCAGAAACTTCCTGCAAAACGTTACAAGCTTTACACTGCGACACAGATTGATTAGCCAGAAAACACATTAACGTCTACAGTGGACGAATGAGAGACTCCAGCCAACTCCATACTGCAGTTATTTCGCCACACAACAATCACAGTTTCAGAACGCATTGTCGGTGCACAAAGATTACTCTAAAATGTTGGACAAGGCTAAACGAGCTGCACCTGTAGTAGCATAATACGAGGGGCGTTCAGAAAGTAAGCTCCGATCGGTCGCGAAATGGAAACGACTATGAAAATCCGATAAAGCTTTGCACAGATGTGTTGGGTAGTGTCTCTAGTATAACCCCAGTTAGCATCACGTCGCTCTTCTCATTTCGGAGCTCGCAGTGAGTGCGTAAAGATGTCTAGAAAATAGTGTCTGCCGCCAAGTACGAGGGCCTGGTGAGAAATTTCGCCTGAAGCTATGCAGCTAACATTACATAACTGTCGTGCTGTTTCTTCTTCAAGACAATTCTCAGCCGCATTCTGCAGGGGCAATGAAGATGCTCCTGCATCGTTTTCAAATGGAAATGTGAGATTACCCACAATACAGTCCGCAATTGTCTCCCCCTGAGTTTCATCTCTGGTCACATGAACCGCTGTCTTTGAAGACAACATTTTGACACAGACAACGAGGTGTAGGCCAGCGTGGAGAATTGGCGGAAAGCACTGGCGGCTGCCTTCTATGATGAGGCTATTGAAAAGTTGGTACAACGCTATGACAAAAGTCTAAGTCAGAACGGCGACTAAGTAGAGAAGTAGCTGAAAGGTGTAGCTAATTGTTACAAGTAAAACATTTCTGATGTTCACTGTGGTTTCAATTTGGCAATCAATCGGAGCTTACTTTCTGAACAGGCCTCGTATATAATTTGCGATAAAGCTTGTTGCGAAACTTACGACATATGTCACACAGAGTGACATATATACCGACGTAGGAGAATATAGGATCCTCAAAAGCTCATGTACCTATTACAATAGGGGTGTTCTGTGCCTTTTGAAATTGACTCCGCATGATCGGCGTCTGTAGAATCGAATGTTGGCAGTGCGGAGTTAACACTCAAAACGGCATAAAAATCTCTAAGTTACTGAGACAACTGTCCCACACGTGCAAGTAATAATTTTTCTCAATATAATATGTACGATAACCTGGTTGAATGCATAGATCCGAAATGTTAGCGCTCAGGGCACGTGGAGATGGGGCGGATGAAACTTGAATAAATTTAAAATTATGAAAATTGCTTGAAGTCCAACATACACGCAAGCAGTCAATCAACACATCGCTTCATGTATACGCTTTGGACAAGATGGCTTGACTCTGAAACTGTACCGAGGGGCATGTGGTGGGCTGAAGACCAAATATGCTCCGACCGAATAACTCCATATGTAGGAAACTAATGGCATTTGTCCCAATAACAGTGATCTAGAGCAGGCCCTAATATGCTTTTAGATTAAAACGTGTTGTTCAAAAGAAAGATCAGAATGTGCAGAATCAGACAAATACTATACAGGGTAGAAATTCCCATAAGTTTTCTAATTTGGATTTTTCTGAAAGTACAGTATTTTATTGGAACAAAATTGTCACCCAAAAGAAAGACAGCAATGTTTCGACGCGGATGAGTACCTACGTGAGGGAGAAATATTTTCTCAAATTAATACCTGGGCTTTAGGGCAGGGGGAACGAACGAACAACTGATATACTATGGCTACCACAACACACTATAACAAAAAAGATATATCTGATGGAATTGCCACCGAAACGAAGGGTCTCACCTCAAGTTTGCACAACCATGCAAAATCAAGCAGGTATATGGATAAAAACAGCAAATGAATGTGAGATCACAGAACATCTACCCTAACATTAGGGCTCAAGGAAAAGATTATTGATCCTCTAGAATCATCGTAAGAGACACTAATATCACTGTTTCTCTACACCGACTACCAAATTAACACCCCCCCCCCCCCATACATAAAATCTAGTGCCAGCAACATAGTGCTACGTGGGGGGCAAACTCTTACTACTTACCCGATGACCTAGATAGGGTCAGAGTATCAACAACTTCCCAGGGGTACACTGACCTAGCCCTTGCTGTCACTGGTCGACAAACTTTCAGAATTCTATGACTTTCCACTACCAGATTAATGATTATGTGGGGGCAATTTCAAAACATCCTTATGTATGCGTTTATCCACACACAGACACTTACAAGGGAAAATAGTCACAAACTGCGGTTTGTACGGGCAAATAAACATACAAAGACTGCTCCTCCCCTCTTCAAAGTCTCTGTGTGGTTGAAGCAGTGCGTAAATGACGGAGAAAAAGGCACCACTGGCATGTTAAGACGTCAGAGGCTCTTATACTTATGAAAAGCATTTAAGTGACCAGTTTCATAATATTGTTAGTTCGGATACAAAAACTGCTCTTAACACAAAGCCAAAGGCTGCTAAAAACTGTGCAAGAGAGATATTCAATAGCAGTGGTGGAACACAGTATTGGTAGCACTTGCCAGAATACTTTCTAAACTTACGAGTTAAGTCTAACTTGTGGAAGCCAACTTTTAAGTCCACAATGAGCATTATTTATTTTAAAATTTACGTATCTTTTCTTCCACATTTTCTATACGATCTGTCTCCCCTTATAACATTTTATTCAAGTGTCTGGAATCAAGAACCAATCTACCCCAGTGGCGCAGTGGTTAGCACACTGGACTCGCATTCGGGAGGACGACGGTTCAATCCCGTCTCCGGCCATCCTGATTTAGGTTTTCCGTGATTTCCCTAAATCGTTTCAGGCAAATGCCGGGATGGTTCCTTTGCAAGGGCACGGCCGATTTCCTTCCCAATCCTTCCCTACCCCGAGCTTGCGCTCCGTCTCTAATGACCTCGTTGTCGACGGGACGTTAAACACTAACCACCACCACCACCAATCTACCCCACATCTTTGCAGCCACCACTAAAGAACTATTATATTGGCTTTTATATCTCCCTACAAGCCAGATTCTCCATTTTCTGAAGTTATCTCTCAAGGTATAGTGGCACAGGATTTGAGTGGAGTGGACATTGGCTCCAAGTTGTGCGAGCATGGTTTTATAATCCAAGCAATATATTCGTTAAGAGTGCAGACAATTACTAATTTCTGCACTCAGTGTCAGTTCCAGGAATAAAAATTTCAGAAATTTAATGATACGAGCCATCAAAACTATATTGCACACCAGTACGAGTACAATAAGCATATCATTGAATGGACAACAGTAATATATCACAGAATTATGTTGAAATGTATTACATAAATAAAATATTCTTGCTTCAGCTCAGAATGACTAAAAGGAAGACTAAAAAAGAAAAACAGCTACATAGTTTCTGCCCACGATTAACGTTATAAATGGGTTCCAAACAAGAAAACAAACTACCTTCTGTCCATTAGCAGCTTTACAAGGGAACATTAAAGAAAATCAGGACTCACTATAATTATAAGGGACAGTCAAATGAAAATGAGACAGATGGAATAAAAGTAAGTAAACTGTTTATCATTTCGAAAGTAATCGCCTTGACAGTTAATACACATATCCCACTATGAGACAAGACCGTCAGTGCCTTCATGGCGAAATGTTTACACTCTCGTATGGAACCTTGAGTATAACCAGCTCTGCACCTCTACACCCAAAGCATATCGACGGCCACGGATGTCTTTCTTCGGGGCTGCCAAAAGTGGAAATCATGTGGAGAGAGTCTGTGACTCTGTGGAAGATATGTTAGGGCTTCCCGGTGAAACTTCTGCAGTGTAATCAAAACCACCTTGCCAAAGCACTACTCTGTCTGTAAAAAGGATTTTTTTTATTAAAACCGCGACCTGTTTCACGCCAGTGAAGGCGCATTCTCAGGTGATATAAATTGTGTCTACAACATTATTTTACGCTTCCCCGTCCTTCACGTCACTGATACAATTCGAGGCTGCCGATTTACTTCAGATGAAGAAGTGCACGCTTGGGTGCAACAATGCTCCTGCAGGCAACAGCAAAAGTTTTTCCATGAAGGCACCGACTATCTAGTCTCACTGAGGGATACGCGAATTAACAGCTGATGTGATTACTTTTGAAATAATGAACATCCATTTGTTTCGTTTCATTTGACTGTCCCTTATACCTACAATGTTCCTCCAACAACACTGTCCCCAATGAAAATGACAACCGCGCAGAACTACAGTTACTGTGTCAAACACAAGACAATATAAGTAAGATACGATAGCTCGTGGATTTTAAACCAATGGACGCAGCTGGAAGCCCGAGAAAATTTTATCAATGTAGGCAAGTAAGTGCATAAAAATAGAAAACTCAGGTAAGGAAGTTACGCAATAACTTATTGATACTACAGTCTACGAACAACTGCGTTGCCATATTTACAGTTTCACATTCAAAATGGCATACTATATGCCAACACGGCCACCCTGCGGAAAGCGCTTGAGAATAGTTTTGGCACGATTAAATTTCTTATAGCTTTGTAGCGCTTTCATATAACAACAAACAGAATGAAGCCAACTCATCATATTCTGGTTTCCCTCTGTCTTGCCATAACGAACTTCGCCTATTGCAGCTCTTGCCATAAGCAACTTTATCACCATACCACATCACTGACATTGAGCTGCCATCTTATCCTGGACACTGACAAGAAGATACTATGACCTATTACAGCTCAACGATGTATGCATTACGGCTGGCCATGATCAAAACTGACAACAGGAGTACATTCTTACTGTTTCCATGCTGCTCACAGTTCAGTGGTGATGTCTTCTCCAAGGTTTAGCATGCAGTGGTGTACTTCCAAGAACTCCCAGCACACACTGCCTTCTTCGCAATGGGTTCAGCAAGTGACTGCAACTAACCCCTTGCCTAACCACGCCAATGCAAGACAAGTGCAGGTGTCACTCAAACAAGTCTCCGAAGCCATTCGACGATTTTTCTGCTGCTCCGCAGAGCAGCCTCTTGTGCTGGTTCACGTCTGTCTGAATGCTCCCATTCCTTAACGCTAATTGAATTTTGTGGTGACTCCTATGGCCAAAATAACTATTTCCAGCATACAATACAAGATTCAAGCACCACCCTACAAATTGTCAGCCGCTGCCATCAGCAGCCACCTGTATTGTCCCAAGGTGATGTCTTCCTACTTGTTCCTCTGCCACAGCTCATCCCAGCATGGAGCTGGTCCTCCTATTTGCAACACACATATCCTCTCGCTAGATTTCGGCACCGATATCATACTGCCGCAACCAGCTGAGCAGAGGAAGAGCAAAGCTCCACATTCTGGCTCTAATGGGACAATCGAGACTGACCAATCACGAAGTCACCCAGCCAGTGGTATCACATGGATGTGGTATGGAGGGGCATGAGATCAGTGCACTAACCTTTTGCTGGGTCCCTTGATCTTAGAGCCACTATTTTTGAATCCAGTAGCTCCTGATTTGGCGTCACAAGACTGAAATGACCCCACTCTAGCTCTCCCACCAAGTACTAGGAACTGTGTGTCCTCCACACAGTGATCAGACATGATGACAACTGAATTCCTTTGGTGGATAATGAGCTGAGGGCTGCGAATAAAAATGTGCCACGAAGTCTTAATTTTCATGGTATACTGTCCACTGAAGGTCCTTTGCAATGCTGTAAGGGTTGATGAAGCAGGGCTGGCGAGGTTTTAGTTGGAGAGTACATTCATAGTTACATACTCTTGCTGCCTTTGGAGACAAAACATCCCTATAATTTATTAAAACTCCTCTCAAATCTTTTATTTATTTAGCAGTGATACAGCTGTTTCAACAAATTTTTCATGAATAAGATGCATTAAATCTTCAGAAGATGTATCGAATGATGATTATTATCCAACAGAATGTGGCGAAATTCTTATGCCTGATATTTTTCTCATTTTGAAATTCCCCTCTACAAATTTGACACTATGCGCAACTACATTTCTATTTACAATTCATTGCATTCAGTTGAGTCCATACCAAAAGTTAAATTTTCACTTACGTTGGGAACAACTTCACAAGTATGACTTGTTCAGTGCTGAGTGTCATCAAGGCTTGTCTCTTTACTATTTCACTTGTGTTCCCTAAGGTACCTATAATGCTGACGTCTGTTACTGGCAATTCGAAGTAATTTTTAAGATACTTAATCTAATCTCTCAAAGCTTCAACAAATGTCAAAACTAAACTCCTAATAAATGATAAACACCAACCTTTGAAGTACATAGTTTTACTTCGATGAAAAGATTGTTAGGTTTATCTAGTTTCATTGTTTCTATGTTTCTAAATTCACAGCTAGAGGATAATCTTCTATAACTTTAAACTCTACAGCTTTTTGACTATTCATAACATTTCTGTTGCTGCTCAGTTAGTACTCTTCATTTTTCATTATGTTTAATGCTCAAATGTGTGCGAATTCCTAAGGGACCAAACTGCTGAGGTCATTGGTCCCTAGACTTACACACTACTTAAACTAACTTATGCTAAGAACAGCACACACCCATGCCCAAGGAAGGACTCAAACCTCTGGCGGGAGGGGCCGCGCAATCCGTGACAGGGCATCCTTAACCGCGCAGCCACTCCACTCCTCGCGGCTTATGTTTAATCCGACTGGTGATTCATGTAGCTTTCAATCAACAGCATTAATCTATAAGCAGTTTACTTCATTTTTTCACTTATTTTTCAGGAGATCGCTAATGTTAAATTTATTTTTGTCCTACCAAGTTCGACAACTAGATCTGAAAAATTTTCTTAACCTCTCCCACTCTTCATTTGAGTAAGCTGATCTATGATTACACATCCATATTTAAAAAAAAAACTCTGAACTGTAGCTTTAACAGTTGTCTGTACGAGATCTCTCTGCTGAGCCAACTGTCTTTCAGTCATAAAATATAGAGTAACTTTCTTCAGATCTGTTAATATTGTTTGCCTATACAGAAGGGTAAGCTTGCACATTTTTGCTGCTTAGTATTGCTGAAAAGTCATTTACATTTATAATAACTACTGATGAGAATATATCATTTTAACCTCTTCAGATAATTAAGAAAATTCTTCCTCTACATAATAAAAATGACTATATTCTGCATTTTTATATGCTGTTTGACTTCACAAGCTTCGCCAATTAGGGCTGCATCGTCTCCTTCATCACTGCATGGGTCCTCAGTCTTACTGACATCAGTCATACCACTTCTTAGTTTAATTTGATTAGGTTGTGTGTGTTCACAAATGTTCTGTAATAGATGACAAATCACTAGATCACCACTAGCTGATTAATTAGTTCTGCAGTGGTTTTTACACCACCGTAATCAGCCCAACTGGAAAGTTCAGTTGAGATAACTTCATTCAAAGTGTCTTCTTCACATGAATTCTGTGTATTTAAGTTTACAAAGCTACCCGCACAAATGTTTTCACAGAATTTTTATGTACTAACGAGTTATTTACTGGATATACTGATGATTCTCTATTTTTTTGTTACATTTAAATCACTCTGACTGTTGAACTATCTTTTTGCTGTGGTCCAATTCCCATCTTTCTTGGGTCCAGGCTGGTGGAATCCTGTGTGACACTCGTAAGATCCACTGTGTCCTCATAACCCCAGGGCTGAGTGATGGCTTGTAGATTAATGGGTTCATCTAGTTGGTGACGATGTCCGATGAGACCAGGGTATCCTAGTAGTACATTAAACAGATGACTTGTGTGGTGACTGCGCTGGTGGGACGTACCGTGCTGAAGGGATGATCCTACCAGCCGGGTTTATTACAGTAGGCTACTGTCATGTACCCTTCTGTGGAAACGCTACCTTGTGCTACACCATGCGGCAACAGAGTCAATCATTTACTGCAGAACGATGGGTTACAGGGTGCAGCGACAGTAGTATTGCAACGCCCAGTTCCACATTGACGTTAGTGGCCAGCCCGTATGAAACTTGGCTGGTTCTGAAAGACTGCCTGATGCTCAAGCTGCAACAAAATTTGTGTGTAGTCGAGATTTCGTAAGCAAATTTGCTGAAACATTTTCGCGTGCAGGATGACTGAAATTTGAAGTGATAAAGATGTACATCTTAGACAACGAAGTTCTTACAGTTTTCTACTTCGTATCGTTGAAGATCTCGTAAGGTGACAGATTAGTGACGTGAGCTCAAGCTGCAACAAAATTTATGTGTAGTCGAGATTTCGTAAGCAAATTTACTGAAACATTTTCGCGTGCAGAGTGACTGAAATTGGAAGTGATAATGATGTACATCTTAGACAACGAAGTTCTTACAATTTTCTACTTCGTATCGTTGAAGATCTCGTAAGGTGGCAGATTAGTGACGTGAGAAAAGTAGCGTGTCTGATAGGACTGACGGTTTGCCTGCTGGCATTAAAACGTCTCGCGCTGTACATACTGGTACTGCATTATATTCTGTTACAACAGAACGCCACGAAGCAGACAATGGCTTATAAGATACAAGCAACAAATAACAACATACCGGTATCTACTTAATGAAAGAGTTGCCACTGGATGTTAATCACTCACAATACATGAAATAAATGCTATATATTCGTACTTGAAACCAATCGTTATTCGACATGGTGCCTCTAATTTATGAAGACGTTAATGAAGTCACATACGAATTACATCCACTTCATAATCGCTATTGTGTTTGCACTCTGTGAGATTGATTAGTTTCTATCAAGTATTACTTACCGCAATAAAAGTTACCCAGAAATATCGTCCATGAGTGTAAGACCAAGAATCTTTCTTCCACAAACTTTGGAATCAATGTCGAAGAGTTTCTCTGCGCCCAAATGTGAGATCCTTCCAAACAGCGTCTTCCTGGAATCTCCATGTTTGCGCCAACCAAACAGCGCAACTTATAAACAGTCAGGTGTGGTATTATAGAAGGATAATGGAAATTAGTTGGACTGAGAAGAAATGGGGACGTTCTCCACAGAAATGGCGAGGAAAATAACGTACGGAAAACGATGACCAGATGGACGGACAGGTTATTATGAGACGTGATGAAATGTCAGGGAATAGCTTTTAAGGTAAAAAAATCTCTGAAATGATGATGATGATGATGAAGACAGCAAAAAATATTTATCCTTACTGCTTTTACTGTATGTATAACTCGATGTATGATTAATGCTTCCTGGAAAACTGTCCGTGTGATCTGAGCGATTGCCTTTCCTGTGTAACAATTATTTAGTTATTATTGTTATAATCATCATTTTATCTTCATGAATGGAACCTTAGGTCGTTCATTTATGTTTAATTAACATAATGTTATTGGACAATCCACTCACCTTTGTTGTTGTTGGTATTTAATCATGTAATAACATCAATAAAGCAGCTAAATGGATTATTAACTATAATGATCCTGTGGCTCCATAAACTTTCTCGGCTTAATAACTGGTTGTCTCCAGCCGGAACATATCGTCATCTGGACACAATATTTCGGCGGTCCACCTGGCCGCCATCTTCAGGTGAGTAGGCCGTTGCACTATGTACAGTAAAATGGATTTTTTGGTTGCCGACTGCCGAAGATTGTGAAACGATCCAGCTGAACGTATAAGGCGCAAGACGCTTTCACTTGTGAAGAAGAGATCATTATCTGACGATGTTCTTAAAAAACTCTGACGTGGTGCTGCAGTCCCGCCGAGATTATATGGTTTGCCTAAAGTACACAAGCAAGGAGTTCCTCTTCGGCCAACTGTTGGAAATTTGGGCGCTCCTATTTACAACTTAGCCGTTATTTAGCGTCCATTCTCTGTCCCCCTGTCGGAAAATGCGAACACCATATTTGGAATTCTTTGGTTTTTATTCAGCGTTTGAAGTCTTTGTGTCTCATTGCCGCCCACGGATCACGAATTTTCTCGTTAGTTTTGATGTTGGGTCTCTGTTTAGCAGTGTCCCGGTTGAAAATTCATTGTACTTAACTGGTGAAAAATTTGACGAAGAAACAACTAAGCTTTGACGTCATGTGTTGGCGACTTATTTTTTATTTAATAGGCGCCAATTTGTGTATGGAAGATGTTGAGAACATGGCACTGAGGATGGCGTTCTTGAAACCAATTTGTTCTGGAGATATATCGACAATATGTTTATGGTATGGGCAAATGGAGAGGTGCTTTGGATCGTTCCCTACATCGTTTTAATTATCTGCATCCCAATGTTATGTTCACGATGGAAGTTGAAAAGAATGGGAAACTTCCCCTTCTAGATGTCTTGATTTATAGGAGGGATGATGGGACATTAGGACAGTGTTTGTCGTAAGCCCATACATACAGACCGATATTTTCATGCAACAAGTTGTAATCCATCGTACCAACGCAACGGGTTTCTGCGTACATTCGTAAAAAAAAAGCCTGCGCCATCTCAGGTACAGATAGTCCGACACAAGAACTGGATCATCTAAAACCTGTATTCAAGCAAAATGGTTATACTGACAATCAGATCCGTCATGCTCTACAAATTGGACCTTCGCGGGAAGCAACAGTTGATACAAGCAGATCGGTGGCATTCCTTCCGTTTTCGGGAAGCATATCTTCAAAAATACGAAGAATTTTAAAGAAATTTGGTATTAGCAGTGTATTCCGTCCGGCAGCTACGAGTAGAGCTCTGCTTGGCTCAGTAAATGATGATTTGGGTTTGACAAAGACCGGGGTCTACAAGATCCCTGCCATTGAGGGAAAGCCTTTGATCATCAGAAACTGTTAATATCGTTTGATATCAGTTTATAGTTTCCGCGCCATTTCACCACCGGTACGCAGTTGTGCCTGTCGCTAGAGGACAGTTATGTTCGTGCAGGTGCGGTGGACCGACGGTCGGTGCATAAAGGAACTGCCGCGTGTGTTTGATTCTCAAACTCCTCTCCGGCCACACATGGGGTCTGGACTCCTCCACAACCTTCCACACTTATAAATCTCTCACCCGCTCCATCCTCTGTTATGCCCATCCTGCCTGGATCTCTGCTCCTCCTACCTTCTACAAGTCCCTTCAAATCCTGGAACGCCATGCGCTCCACCTCGCCTATCGCATCCGCCTCCCATCCCCCATACGCTTCCTCTACGTCTTAATTCCTTTCCCACACCTCCTCCTCTTCCTTGAACAGATACGGGTCATCTACACCTCCCTTAAACTTGAGCCCCCTCACCCCCTTGTCTCTCCCGTTCTACCCCACACCAGTCCGCTCCCGCGTATGTACTCCTGCATCCCACCCGCTCTCCATCTTACCACCCTCCATACCCTTGTCCAAGGTGGCTTCTGCCAACTCCCCCTCCCGGATGAAGCCCTCGTCTCCTCCATCTACCCCTCCTACCAGATTTGATCCTCCCCTTCCTTCTTCTGCGCTTTTCCTCCATGGCTCCCTCTTTCCCTTCTGTCTCTCCTAACTTCTTTCCCCTCCTCTGTCCCTCTCCTCCCTCCTGGGCTTCCACACCCAACCCTACTCTCTCCACTCCCCTCACTTCCTCTCTCCCAATGGGGTCCTCCTCACCTCCTTTCTACCCTCTCATATTCCCTGTGGCAAGCCCCATTCTTTTTTCTTGGAATATTGTGTGTGGTGCGTCGAAGATCGTCGTCAGTGTTTAATGTGCAACGTTTCTCCGTTCCAGTTAGATTGTGTCTCTTCAGTGTCCTCCACCGTTCGACAGTGCACTCATTGTGCCTTCGTTTACATTTGCACTTGCTTATGCAATTCAGTTTCTTCAGTTCGAACGTCTTCGTTTTTATCATTATGTGTGTCACCTGTTGTTTCATATTCATATTTTCTGTATCTCTGTGTACATGTTATCTGTTCTATGGTTTTCCGTGGCGTAGATATGCCGCTGCCGGCCTACCTTTTGTAAAAGGTATTACAATAACAATAAAGGGGAAAAAAGGGTTTGATTTCAGTTCCGGCGAGACAGTGCGACGCCCCCCCCCCCCCCCCCCCATGAAGATGGCGGGCAGGTGAACCGCCGAAATATTGTGTCCAGATGACGATATGTTCCGGCTGGAGACCCTACATGAGTACAACCTGTAATGATCTTCGCTACGTTCTTGCTGATTCAAAGGCGCGCCAGTCCCTGGGTGGTAGAACCCAGGAGCGATGGCTGACCTGGTCTTACTGGCTGTATCTGAAAAGCTAGGGTTCCGATGTGACTGCTCTAGAGGTCTCCAAGAACGTCTCCCTGACCCTCCTCTTGGCGCACTTCGATATTAGGCGTACGAGATTTATTTACAGTATTAGAGATGCAAAGCGCATCTATCTCATACACTGCTACCTGATTGTCCTCTGTTCCCCTTCCTGTTCCAAGTCCTAGGAAAATGTGGCCTTCGTCTCGGGCTAGCAAAGTAAGATTACTGTCAAGAACAAAATAAATGTCTACTCATGTTCTTTCAAAGATTAATGTGGAACGTCACGCATAGACATAAAAGTCCAGACTTACTCAACGACAAAATTTCGGACTTCTTTCAGCGATAGATTCTGATTAGCGTGGTATAAGGGACTCGTGGCCTCTGGTATCTCGTTACAGAGTAACTGCTTTCCTTACCATCAGCCGGCCGAAGTGGCCGTGCGGTTAAAGGCGCTGCAGTCTGGAACCGCAAGACCGCTACGGTCGCAGGTTCGAATCCTGCCTCGGGCATGGATGTTTGTGATGTCCTTAGGTTAGTTAGGTTTAACTAGTTCTAAGTTCTAGGGGACTAATGACCTCAGCAGTTGAGTCCCATAGTGCTCAGAGCCATTTGAACCATTTGAACCTTACCATCATTTATCTTTGTATGTGTTACAGGGAAAATATCTGCAGAACAGCGCATACGTCGGCCGTATCTGCTGTGTGTCCTGCTTGGAAGCAAACTTGTCCCGTTAGTTCACGGTACTTTGCTTAAAAATGTAATGTCCACTTTTCTGTTCACCCTCATGCTGGCGCCCAGTACTGCCCGGGTGTTTTTCCGGTTGGTTCTTCCGACAGTATTAATTGTACGTTAACACTGATATAAGTAGTTTCAAATAACTTCCGGGAATTCAGCCAGGTAACACTTTCAGCGACCGCCGATACTTCGGCGGGAGAACACCCCGCCATTTTCAAGGCAAACTGCAACGGACAGGCGGCGTACATGCAAATTTAATACCTCGGTCCTCGGACCCAAGCAGGAAAGATAACACACACACACTGAACACTAGTGCCACCAAAGATGGCCAAAGTCAGAGCTATCGATAGTGAGACTATGAATTCGCCGGTGAGGTAGCATTGAGTCTGTCCCTCTGTTTCTTGACAAGGGAGAGAGCCGGATTCCAAACAGAGTTTAAACAGAAACCTCCATCCCTGTTAACAAGGTTGCTCGCTAATTTAATCTCAACTGCCTCCCGAATCACACTGTCCCAATAGCTGGACGTGCATGCCAATATCTCGGTCTTATTATATAACATGGGGTGACCAGTATCCAAGCAATGTTCGGCAATAGCAGATCTATTAGGCTGCTGTAATCGTGTGTGCCGTTTATGCTCAGTACATCTATCCTCCACGGTCCTGATAGTTTGACCAATATATGCCATGCCGCAGCTACAAGGGACACGATATACACCCGCCTTACGCAGTCCAAGATCATCCTTAACGGAACCCAAAAGTGCTCTAATTTTAGATGGAGGTCGGAAAACGCATTTCACATCGTATTTCCGTAAAATACGACCGATCTTATTGGACGTGTTTCCTACGTAAGGCAAGAAGGCAGTAGACTTAGGTGTTGACTCAGAATTATCATCAATCACCTGATGTACAGTTGGTCGATAGCGCAACGCACGTTCAATCTGTCTATCACTGTAACCATTTTGACGAAATGTAACTTCAAGATGGGACAGCTCAGCTGGCAAAGTCTCAGCGTCAGAAACGATATGTGCCCTGTGTACCAAGGTACGAAGTACCCCTTCACGCTGAGCCGAATGGTGACAACTATTAGCTTGTAAGTACAAGTCGGTGTGAGTACGTTTCCTGTAGACTGCATGTCCCAATGATCCATCATCCTTCCTCCTAACCAACACGTCGAGAAAGGGAAGGCAACCATCCTTTTCCACCTCCATCGTGAAACGAATGTTCGGGTGGATCGAGTTCAGATGTTCTAGAAAGACATTCAAATTCTCCCTACCGTGAGGCCAAACAACGAAGGTATCGTCAACGTATCTATAGAAACAGGCGGGTTTTAAAGGCGCCGACTCCAATGCACGTTCCTCGAAGTCTTCCATAAACAAATTTGCGATCACAGGAGACAACGGACTACCCATCGCAACTCCATCAGTCTGCTCGTAATACTGGTCATTAAATAAGAAATAAGTGGATGTCAACACATGCCTAAAGAGATTAGTTAAATCAGCACCAAACCTGGCTTCAATTAACCGCAACGAATCAGACAGAGGAACACGAGTGAAGAGAGAGACCACATCGAAACTCACTAAAATATCAGAGTCATTCAGCCTCAGTCCCTCCAAACGACGTAAAAAATCAGCTGAGTTCCTGATATGATGTTCACACCGTCCTACTTGTGGACTCAACAGAGAAGCAAGATGCTTGGATACACAATATGTCGGGGCGCCGATGTTACTCACTATAGGACGGAAAGGAACCCCTTCCTTACGAACCTTTGGAAGGCCATATAACCTAGGGGGAACCGCACTATAGGTGTTAAGCCTCTTGATTGTGTCCTGCGACAAACCACTTTTCTTCAGGAGGCTGTTGGTCTTTCTCTCAACACTTTTCGTGGGGTCAGCATCGATTCTGCGATACGTTGAATCAGATAGTAAACGTTGCATCTTTTGTACATAATCATGTTTATTTAAAACAACGGTGGCATTGCCCTTGTCAGCAGGTAAAATAACAATACTGGGATCAACTTTGAGAGAGCGTAAAGCAGCCCTCTCTGCTGCTGTTACATTACTCTTGGGTGGACGAGCCCTAGTCAAAACACGGCATGCCTCCCTCCTAACTTCCTCTGCAGCGTCAGGAGGTAGTTTGCAAACTGCCTTTTCAATTGAACTAATAAAATCAACTACCGGCAAATTCTTCGGAGTGGGTGCAAAATTTAATCCCTTCCCTAGCACGGATAAGGTTGCGTCGTCAAAAGATTTCTCTGTGCGATTTATCACAGAACGTCGAGATACAACATCCGACTCCGCGCGATGAAAACGTTCAAACTTTGCCAAATGCCGGGCAGTAACGGAGTTGTACTCCCAGTCAGCTTGGGTCCATGAGGCACCGTCCAACCAATCCCAAGTGAAATCAGACACTTCAGATGCAACCATTAAATGAAAACGATACAATTCTTTGGAAACAGAATCCAAACGTCGACGAGTAAAACGAATCCTTTCGCGAACAAGAGCCAAGCCAGCACGTTGCTTAATTCGATTGGCGGCAGGAGAATTAATATGGTGCACAATCTTAGCAAATGTTGGGACATGATTTTCATCACGACACCTCAATAAAAACGACAAAGCACATTGCAGTCTAACTCGACAGCTACGAAGTTTATCCAACTTACGTAAACACCGATACATTTCCTCCCCCTAGAGGTAAACAATGTGAGACCTGAGTTTCTCCTGGCGTGTACAACTTTCAAATAACTTCCGGGAATTCAGCCAGGTAACACTTTCAGCGACCGCCGATATTTCGGCGGGAGAACACCCCGCCATTTTCAAGGCAAACTGCAACGGACAGGCGGCGTACATGCAAATTTAATACCTCGGTCCTCGGACCCAAGCAGGAAAGATAACACACACACACTGAACACTAGTGCCACCAAAGATGGCCAAAGTCAGAGCTATCGATAGTGAGACTATGAATTCGCCGGTGAGGTAGCATTGAGTCTGTCCCTCTGTTTCTTGACAAGGGAGAGAGCCGGATTCCAAACAGTTGCGGTTAATTGAAGCCAGGTTTGGTGCTGATTTAACTAATCTCTTTAGGCATGTGTTGACATCCACTTATTTTTTATTTAATGACCAGTATTACGATCGAAGACCATGTGTCACTTACAGAGGGTGTTAGAAATACGCTACTGGCCATTAAAATTGCTACACCAAGAAGAAATACAAATGATAAACGGGTATTCATTGTACAAATATATTATACTAGAACTGACATGTGATTACATTTTCGCTCAGTTTGGGTGCATAGATCCTGAGAAACCACTACCCAGAACAATCACCTCTGGCCGTAATAACGGCCTTGATACGCCTGGGCAATGAGTCAAACAGAGCTTGGATGGTGTGTACAGGTACAGCTGCACATGCAGCTTCAACACGATACCACAGTTCATCAAGAGTAGTGACTGGCGTATTGACCTAACGTTTTCAATTGGTGAGAGATCTGGAGAATGTGCTGGCCAGGGCAGCAGCCGAACGTTTTCTGTATCCAGAAAGGTCCATGCCGCTGCAAACGTCGTCGAACTGTTCGTGCAGATGGTTGCTGTCTTGCAAACGTCCCCATCTGTTGACTCAAGGATCGAGACGTGGCTACACGACGCGTTACAGCCATGCGGATAAGATGCCTGTCATCTCGACTGCTAGTGATACGAGGCTGTTGGGATCCAGTACGGCGTTCCGTATTACCCTCCTGAACCCACCGATTCCATAGTCTGCTAACAGTCATTGGATCTCGACCAACGCGAGCAGCAATGTCGCGATACGATAAACCGCAATCGCGATAGGCTACAATCCGACCTTTATCAAAGTCGGGAACGTGATGGTACGCATTTCTCCTCCTGACAAGAGGCATCACAACAACGTTTCACAAGGCAACGCCGGTCAACTGCTGTTTGTGTACGAGAAATCGGTTAGAAACTTTCCTCATGTCAGTACGTTGTAGGTATCCAGCGGCGCCAACCTTGTGTGAATGCTCTGAAAAGCTAATCATTTGCATATCACAGCAGCTTCTTCCTCTCGGTTAAATTTGGCGTCTGTAGCACGTCGTCTTCATGGTGTAGCGATTTTAAAGGCCAGTAGTGTAAAAGTGCAGATATTGAGATCATTAGTACCTTAATATGTACCCATTTTAGTGTGTTTTTTTCCTGCGTCTAACAAAGATTCCGCAACTCGTCACTTAAGTTACTACCTGGTATTTTCTGCACAGTCGTAACTTCACCACAAATTGGACTACCCCTGTCAGTATAGACTAAACGGTTAGCGTCCCCGCGGCCACGCGTTAACACCTCACCTGCTGTTCAGTTGAAAACATACATTAATGGCTTGTTCTTGCCTTGTTTAATTGGAGGTACTAACCACCCTAAAACATACTACTTCTTATAACTATGATTATTAGTCTGCACATGAAGTAAATATTGATTTAATGTTGTTCATTGCACTTTCCTCAGTCACCGATAAATATTTCTGCACTTATAATTCTACCACGCCGTATAAAAATACTCAGAAAACATCCCAGTTTTGTCTGACATGACGTATCTTAGTATATCATACTAAGATTACGTTTAGGTAATTCACAAATCACTTTTCTGATACCGTTACAAAGAGCTCATAAGGGCTTCAGTGCCATACAACACACGGAGTCGTCACCTTTACCAACTACCAGTGTCAGAAGACTGGTTTCGGAAGCTCACAAATGGGTGGAATAAATCAGTGCTACTCCGAAGTACAGAATTTTTGTAGTGTATAAAATAAAATAAATATTTTACACACAATGACAGGAGTTGGTTGGTTGATTTGGGGGAGGGGACCAAACAGCGAGGTCATCGGTTTTACAAGGATTCTGCAAGAATGTTGAGAATGTGTTTTACAGATAGCATGAGTTTCGTTGAATGCGGATCAGTTTGTGGTGACAGTGACGTATCGTCTGGCAGCGAAACGACAGACATTACTCTCTGTCAGCGGAGAGGTTGCTGCTATGAAATTTTCTCAGTGCAAGAATTGCCAATATTATTGAAAGAACGTGAGAAATTAAATGATGTTTGATCTAAAAGTCTTAGGACGTGTGGAGTTATATAAACAACAGAATTCCAAACAGATATAGTAGACAGCTACGGACAGCGAGACAGGTACAGCGCAGGCGTTGAGAGAGTCATTGATTATACTCTGTGCACACATAAACAAATACACCCACACACGCAGGAGCATTTCAAACAGTGCCGCAAATTAGATTAAAAATCCTCCGGTTCAAATCAAGGTCTTTGGAAGATCTCCCGCAGTTTTAAGGCAAATGCCGGCACTGGGACATCCATATTCCCAACTGTGACTTTCTCTACCATTCTACAAGCTAGTGTGGTATTTGACTGAAACGATTATGACTGTGGTATGTTTTCAAAACTCGAACAATCCGTTTCATCTTGAAGGAGAAAGACTGAAAACTGTAAAAAAGGTTTTAGCTTGTGTAAATGGTTTTCCACAAGAACATCAGAATCATTTCTGAGCAGACTTGAAGCTACAACGAAATAAAACAACGACATTACATAACATTCGGCAACAGAAACACTCTTCACTTCCCCCAGGCAGACATCCAAAGGAACTTCCACCTGCTACTCGTCTGTAGCTCCCTGCGCGCCAAGTGTGTGATTACTGGAGATGAGAGTTACAAAATCGTCTAGTGAAATTCTCTCGATCAGAAATACTGCTTCTCTGTGGAGATCTTTGTTTGGATAGATGAAAATAAATATAAGTGAAAATATCTCCAGTGGTCTCATATTTTTTTCTGTCTTGTTTACATAACTTAATACAGTGTCTACGGTCGCAGGTTCGAATCCTGTCTCGGGCATGGATGTGTGTGATGTCCTTAGGTTAGTTAGGTTTAAGTAGTTCTAAGTCTAGGGGACTGATGACCTCAGATGTTAAGTCCCATAGTGCTCAGAGCCATTTGAACCATTTAATACAGTGTGACTGAACTAGAGTATATTAAAAAATGTTTGTAAAGAAAGAACACATTTTATGTTACTGGGTAAAGATGCAATCATCCGAGACACATTACAAGTTGTGATCCTCAGCAGTTCATGAACAGTGCTGAGCTGTTAGCGCATGCGAACGAATGGTTAAAGCCCAGTAGGCAGATGCACTTGTAACCGTGAACATGCGGACTCTGCAACGAAGAGTGCACTATGTGCTACGGTTAACAGCATTACAATCCGTAACACGCGTTCAGCAGCATTAGAGAAGATAATGGAACGTGGTTCCTCTCACCCGTAAAGCCATTTCTCAGTGGGAAGATCTCTTAGAGAAACGAGAAGTTTGATTTTAAATGTCTGAATACATCCTGAAACGCAAGTGACTGAAGAGATCATGCAAGCCCATAAAATCAGTTAGACAAGCTAGAAGCAAACTAGCCGCCATAGTTCGGCAGCACACGACATTGTGCACAAATGTCTCGGGTTACAGGCGTACAAACTAGAGTTTTTGTATCACATTGAGCCTGAGGATCAACGCAGACGATGTGATACTGCTGTTGAAATGTTGCATTGAATAGACAAAAACAATGCCTAACTCAATGCAGTAATGTTCAGTGATGAATCTACATTCTACGTCTGTGGCAAAGTTAACCAACATAACTGTCGAATATAGAGTCGCTTACAGAATTAAGGTTAGAGAACTGATAGATTTGAGACAACGGATAGAGAACTGATAGACCTGAGACAACGGATCTACATCGCAATAGAGGCCATAACACCTGTCATGCTTATGAACGTCTGGCGAGAACTGGAGAACCGTTTCGATATCTGTCGAACTAAAAAGATGCACGCAATGAACTGTACCAACACGCGTAAAAGCGTTAGAGCTCCTGTATATAATTCTGGACAAATGAAGTTATTAACCTTAATAGGTACTGAAATTTGAAAAAAATGTTTTTGTATACCTCTACCCGGAAACCCTGTACTTTTTACACTTTTAGGGAATCAGAATAGCATGTTGAAGTGTAAAGAACATTCGACTTTTATATGTTTCCATTCATGGAAAAGTTCATATAAAATGTATACTTATTATTACCATGTTAAATGGTTGTGTGTGTATGTGTGTGTGTGTGTGTGTGTGTGTGTGTGTGTGTGTGTGTGTGTGTGTGTGCGTGTGTGTATGTGTGTGATGGTGGAATAGTCAGAGAGTGAAAGGAATGAGAGAAGGCGAGCACAGTTTCGATCATGAGTACTGTTCTCTCCTTCTCTCACTCCTTTTGCTCTCTCTCTCTCAATCAAGAATAGTGTTTTGTTTTGTTTACTTTTATTAGATTCCAGACGCTTTCTTTCACCCTTCAGTTTTTGTTTACATTTATTGATTCGTTAATTATTTCAATCGAAGGCTCCCAGAGAACTATGAACTGCCTAGTAAAACAATGTTTTGATTTTTGTCTTATTCTACCAGACCGTGTCATAGATAACCAAAAATTGCAACACAAATACACACATAAATTATTAATGCACATAAATTCACCGCTGTCATGGAACTAAATAAATTACGAATGGTAACAATAAACTTGTTGTTTCATTCGATCAATAACAGTCATGGTAAGACTACCAAAAATACTCGAATTTAAATTTAATAGCAATTGGTCATCAACCTATGTTTCACTGAGCTTGAGTATCCTTTTAATTAGCTATTTGTTCTGTTGTTTAACATTACTAAATGTTACACCATTTCAGTGCCTTTTCTGCTCCAGATCCCTTGAATCCTCATCTCTGCTTCATGGTGTTTTAGTTTTGATTCAGTTCTTTATTCTTACTGCAGTTACCTTCGTTAATGCCCTATCAATGACACGTACCAGCTCATCACATCTTATATCTACGTCAAGCCCTAAAATCCCACTAAGAAATTAAAGAAAAAACTTCATTCTCATAACATCACATTCACGCGACCTGACAGAGGGAACAGCTCAGTACTGATCAATAAAGAACAATATAAAGAAAAAACCAAAGAGGTCATCTCCTATAACAATATCACATATCTGAAATCTGATTCAACTATACGTATCCAAACATTTATAAGAAAAACCTCAGTGACATCAAACACATACTCACAGATAAACAAAAACAACATACACTCAGAAGAACCCAAGAGCACCAATACCAGAAGCCGACCCAGGGTTTACAAACCCCTTATTCTGTTGCGGCCTGTTACTAATTTCATGAAAGCACCGTCATACCATGTGGCAAAACAGGTGAACAATATCATAAGGAAACACTATAAAATGAAGAAGAGAAGAACAGTGAAGAACAAAAATGAACTCACAAAACAAATAAATGACACTTCCCACAAACAGCATCACTCATATCTTTCGATGTAGACAATATGTACACCTCGGTAACCATTGCAGACACAATAAAACTAAATGAAAAAACCAACTGACATATATATATATATATATATATATATATATATATATATATATATGTGTGTGTGTGTGTGTGTGTGTGTATGTGTACCACCTGCAAACAATATTAATGAAATAATCAAATCCCTTAAACAACCACGTCCCAAAATTATTGCTAATTTAAAAATGAATTTTACTTACAAAAAGAAGGGCTTCCAATTGGATTCCCAATATCAGAAAATTGGCAAACATATTCATCACCCACGCAGAAAACAGTCTCCGATACAATCATCACAAAGAAAGCATACAAAATTGTTTACTGACATAGATGTGTGGACGATATAGTTTGTATCGTAGATGGTCTGACAGAGAAAATAGATAAACTTCGTATAGACATAAACAGTACACATAAATATATTCAGTTCATAACGGCAAAAGAAATACAATAGCAAATACATTTCCAGGGTATAACAATAAGGAGAGACAGCAATATGCACATACTTGAAATCTGCAGAAAGCCAACAACCACAAGTATAATCATACATGCTTCGTCAAACCACATGCAAAATCAAAAATTAGCGGTCTTGCGACACGTGTCACAGACTAAATAACATCCCCCTCAGCAAAGAAACCTATGAAATAGAATTACGGCAGTACGATTCATAGACACAAACAGTAGTTACGACATCCATATAGCACAAAGAATCAGCCAAAAAATCAGCACAAGCAAAGAACACAAACAGCAAAGAACCCCACAGACACTACAGCATACAAGCAAACATAAAACAGTAACAGTCAAGGCATGACTAACAGAAAGAAATGGTACAGTTTAACATGCAAATGAAAATCAACACACAGGATAGCAAATATACTAAACAAACAGAAATTATATATTTAATGCAAAACAAGAAACACACTCCAGTCATATTTACAAATAACAACAGACAATGCAGATAAATACCAAAGAGCAGGTACATACCAGTTAGAATGCCAAGAATGTGAATCAGTATACCTGGGGATGACAGTAGGAATTTAAAAACTAAGTATATAGATCATATAAAAAGCTGGAAATATAGAAACCACCATTCTACCTTTGCTGAACACCTGATAAAGCATGGTCACGAAGCACCTAACACAGAACAAGAAAGGAAAATTATTAGAGTGAAGAGTCACAACAAAAACCTCCTGACATTACCAGAAAACTTTCATATACAAAGAGCTGTTCCAATGAAAAAGAAAATTATTCGTGATCAAATCCATGTAAGCTGTACCTCACTGATTATGTCATTCACTAAAATAATAACAAACAGAAATCTGAAGCATAGCCAGAACAAATAATTAATGTAACTTCCCCTCCCCCTTTCTCTGTCTCTCTCTCTCTCTCTCTCTCTGTCTCTCTCTCTCTCTTTCTCTCCTGTCCCAAAGATCACACATAAACAAATATCCACTCACATAAAGAATAACACGTCCACAAAAGAAAACGCTCTCGCAAGGAACGACACATTCACACATGCAAAATGCACACACGCACACACACACACACACACACAAAACAAATGAAAAATATCAAACCACATACACACACTCTCATAAGTAACACCAAACGATAATTTAACTTCACGAAACTTGCGCTACAAAAGTTGCTTCTAATCTGAAAAACAACAAAAAACGTGAGAAATCGTAACATACTAATGATATATTCGTAACTACTAGATAATATATTTATTATACAGGGTGTAAATTTTAAATTGACAAACCAGAATAACTCGAAAAATAAGCTTCACATGAAGAAATGTGTAGAATCCGAAGTTGATTATTTTCGAGAGGGACATCTGCTGGTGCTAAAATTAGCCCGCCATCCCAGCCCCCTTAGGGTGGGGCGTGAGGCAACTATAAAATTTCAAATGACAAAATGTGCGTAGCTTTTTATGTAGAATCTGATTCTGCAATTACAAATGTGGGTTCCCATTTGAAATTTTGAAGTAGCCTCCCACCGTACCCCCAGCGGGCTGGGGTGGCACTAGCAGATTTCCTCCTCGAAAATAATCAACTTTGGATTCTAGACTTTTTTTGTGTGAAGCATATTTCTCGTAGTCAACTTAAAATTTACACCCTGTATATTTGAAAAGAAACCATTTGAAGATGGTTCATAAATTAACGAACCGAAACGCGTATGGCAAAAAACAAACTGTCTTTTATTTAGTAGCAAAGACGAAACACACCTCCATGAATTTCGGGGCAACGAAGGAACGACGGGAAACGGAAAAAATGACGTTAAATTCTTTGTCTGAAATGTGCTAACTATGTAAGGCGCTGGTGGTTTGAAGGTTAAAAATGTTTTATAACGTTCCCTGATTACAGTAAGTGCTCAAGGGTAGTTGTGTTGCAGGTGCTATTACTATATGTTGAAGCTGTATAACTAAAATTTATGCAAGGCCAAACTGGAAGCTATAGGGGTGGTATGTATAAGTAATACAAGCCAAGCACCCAATATATAGCACACGCCGCCACCCAAACGGGGTTTCTTTTGTGGAAAAAGCGCTTGATTTCCTTTTCCTGTTAAAGGTATTAGCCTACTTGCCATTCATTGCTTATTTGTTAAATGATTTTAAATCTTTTGATAAATTCTAGATGTCCAGTTTTCTTAGTTTATCGTAAAGTTTTACCGAAAGGATTCTTAAAGTTTATGATACCTTTTAAAGCTGAAAGGTTTGAGTGTTTTCAGTTTTTTTTAATTTATTGAACATTTTACTTAATATTTTGAATATTTGATTCACTGTAAAGTTAATTTATTTTCAGATTTAATGTGTAATGATTTGTTAATCAAAGTAAGCGAATGCATTGCTTAAAGTACAAGAGATTTCAGTAATTTGTAATTTTGATATTACCGGTCTCTGGTATTTATTACATTAAGTACGCCCTTTTAAAATAATGGTCAGGTATTTCTTCTCCCAGTACCTCTTCTATCCAAACACTTTGTTGAGACTTACATTTTTTTAAATTTACGGAAGCACTAGTATTTCTTCGACTACATGGTTATGTTTAAATCTAATAATAAAGAAAAAGAGACAAGAGAAATATTTAGAGCTTTCAGGTATAGCAACCGTTTGTGTTGTGCTGTTACCGCGCTGCTGCTACTGTCACAGGTTCGAATCCTGCCTCGGGCATGGATGTGTGTGATGTCCTCAGGATAGTTAGGTTTAAGTAGTTCTAAGTCTAGGGGACTGATGACCTCATTTGTTAAGTCCCATAGTGCTTAGAGCCATTTGAACCATTTGAATTTTGTTGTGCTGTTAACGTTAGCCTACGGATAGGATGATAATTTCCAAGTTTAGCTACTGCTAGCTACTTGCTAGGGTGCACAATAGTACTGGCACTCAATTACTTGCAATCGGATGGCAGATAAAGCTTTAAAGAGTTTCGAAGTGCTTGGCGGACAATACAGTCGTTATCCCTTGTGGTGATCAGACGTGGTTGTCCGGAAGCTTCGACGATTAAGCCCACCCTCCTGCTCACCTGGGCAACGGCCTTGTCGCAGTTGACACACCGGTTCCCGTCAGATCGCCGAATTTAAGCGCTGTCGGGCGTGGCCGGCACTTAGATGGGTGACATTCTGGACTGCCATGCACTGTTGCTATTTTTCGGCGTGCGCTCAGCTTCGTGATGGCAATTGAGGAGCTACTCGACCGAATACTAGCGGCTCCGGTCAAACAAAACCATCACAACGACCGGGGAGCGGTGTGCTGGCCACACGCTCCTCCTATCCACATCCTCAGATGAGGATGACACGGCGGTCGGATGGTCCCGATGGGCCTCTTGTGGCCTGATGACGGTGTGCTCTCTCCTGTTCAATTGCAGCCCAACATCTGGCCACTGTCACAGCAGAATAATCCAGAAATCTGGATACTGCGTGATTCGGTGGAGGTCCGCATGTGGCCGCTTTCAAACTTCGTAAGGTGCCATCCCACGCACTGTCCCCCACAAGTATGCGGCATCTCCCTGCCCTTCACAGAGGTCACTCAACATCTGACTCTGTTCGCGCCCCTTCTACATCCTACCAGGTCTGGTAACAGCACTAAAGACGAACATTGCTAACGCGCCCTGGTGGTCATCCTACTTGCCACAGAGAGTTGAAACTTATCATATACATATCCACCAATGGTTCATACTTGTACGAAGTTTCACTGTCGTCCGATCGTGTTTTCTGGATGCTTAACTCCATTTTATCAGGTAGTGTAACTTAACAGAATGATAGTGCCTAGTAACCTAGTCAATGCGAACAACTCTCTTTTCGGTTTCAAAAAACGGTAAACCTAGAGAAAGTAATTTGAATAAGAGTGTTTCCCTATCTGGTAGTATGGCTTCTTTTCTAGACGGAGGTAATTAGTTTGCCCAGTAACTCTCTGAGGTATAAAAAGAAAGACAAAAGTGTTTCTCTCAAGGAGAGTTTAAGAAAACATCTAGCTAAAGAATGTCTAGAAGTTTTTTTCTGTGGAACGTAGTTCTAGGACGTTGGTCTCTTAACTCTGCTAGAAAAAAATAGGCTAACACCGCCAAGCAAAATACTTAGTTGGGTATCCTTTACGGTAAAAGGCAGGTCTATAATTTGTGTGGGACATACAACGCTGCCATTATCCTGCCCAGCGGACTGTCCAACACTGTATTACAACGAATACACTGCAAGCCCATACAGCTGTAGAAATTCGCGTTTCTGTGTTGCAGGATTTCGAAATCAGAATTTTAAAAAAGAAACAAAATATTAGCGATAGCTGGAAGGTTGACAGAAATATTGCTAATGACATAATAGTATACTGTGGCACTGAATCACATAATAATGTGACATCGTAATAACAACAGTAATCAATCACAGAATCATTCTTGCAAACTATACTTCTGATCACGCACTAGGCAACATTGAAATTAATACAACGGATATCGGGCAGCTAAAGAATCTACTAATTTTCTCTAGTGGCTGTGTATTTTCATGAAGCTGCTTTGGTCGCCAAACTTACTACTGTTTTATAGTGATAGTTTGTGGAATGATAGAAATAGAGTAAATCACACCTCCATATACTTAAACAGCAGGAAACTCGGACATATTCACTGAGAGGCTATACTTTATAATATTTCTTGACAAACTGAAGTGTTTCGATATACTGTTGAAGTGGTCGTTGCGTATTTTAGTGGAATCTTCGTGACACAATTACACGTCGTTATCCAGGACAATAGATTTCTTCTTCCCTTATAAATATACGGCTTCTACAACTACGAGCCATGCTTTTCTTCCAGAATATACTTCACTTCGAGCAACATATACAGCGATATTGCCATCCCGTCAGACACAGACTACTCCATGCTGTTAAAATATGTGAATTCACTGCCTAACGGGCACAACTCTCTTGCAATTACAGATATAATTTTGTTTCTTTTTCCTACACATTATAAAGTTTCTGTTGTTTAACTTTTGTGAGAATTTATCACATAAATAATGTCTGCAGTTACTACTTTACTCAGAACGAAAGTGCAATCGTTTATACAAGCAGTTCCCTATGACGCTAACAGATAGCCTCACTTACTATATTTAGCTAATTTTGGGACTAGCGTCAAAACACCACACAGTTAATTATTACTTGCAATTAATAAAAAAGCGAACGAAAATTATGATGTGCCTTCATGTCTTGAAAGTAAGGAATATAAGGATTTAAAATGGAACCTACCTTGGTAATAAAGTATGAAAACATATATTTGGGTATGTCAGTCAGTAGCAACGGACGCATAGTCTAAGATCACTGTAGGTACTTATTGCCCACTATATATTTTTCAGTGCCTTCTGACACAATATTGTATGAATAATTACGACCAATGGCAAGGTGTGTGGTCTGAAAATGGGCGTGACAGCCAGAAACCGGTAGCCACTAAAGCTGAATTTAATTCAATGCAACTTGGACGGACGACATAAAAAAAAATCACCCAATTTCCTCAATACTGAACAGTTGCGGACCTACCGTCCCTTGGCAGCATGTCTCAAATAAGCAAAAACGTATGACAATGCAATTAGATGATGTGTGGTAATGAGGTTGTATGATGACAGAATTTTCATAAAAATACCGAAGTCGTCACCCATCTATTTCTGTCTCTCTCTCTCTTTCTGTCATGGACAAAGCTGGAACTATTAACCAGTTTCATTTACTGTTAGACAACAACCAGATTGTAGTACGATGCTGTTCTGGCACCCGTAGTAGGTAACTCTGCCAGTGTATGGGCACACAGGGATAGCCAGATGAAGCCAGGAGGAAACCTACGCAGAATGCAGAGAAGCATGCAAATGAGATTTACTCAAGCATATGGAACCACCTCTGTAAAAATTCTTTTCATAACGTAAGAAATATTCCGCTAGGAATCAGAAAGAAGGGAGCGCATTACTGCTTACGGAGAGGGGACCCAGATACGGTGAGAGAAATATTAGGTCAAAGAGCACACTCCAATGATAAAAGCACTTCGTGCGTAATGCGGGAACGATAGTGAGACTCGGATGTCTGCATAAGAAGAAAACATGTCTGTGGTTCTCTTTCAACGTGAAGGGAAGGCCTCATATGAAGCTCCTCTCCAAGGTGTAATATACTTTTCTTACAGGGCTTAACCCTCGCATCTGAACGTAGTAGGACGAAAAAATATGAATAGCTGAGACTGCATGAAATTTGGAAAGTAAGACCACGTTGTTTAACGCTTATAAGTTAAGAGAGGACACGAGAGACAAACATAACTGGGAGTACAACATTATAACAAAATATCTGAAAAGATATCCCAGAGGGAGTTGGGATCCCTTATTGAAAGAAAGAGGGACGAATGAATGAATTATCGTGGAGAGTCAATAGCTAAGTGCTATTGGGTTGTTGCATAAGTCCGTAGCGTTTTTCCATAAGTTTAATAACCACAACACATGCACTTAACACAGACTTTAGTCATAAATATCATATTCTCCTTAACTATTTACGACAGTCTGCCAACGATGGGGTAGCTTTTTGATTCAACGACTGTGGAAGTCACGTGGTTTTCGGGCGAAGAACTCGTCGAGACACGTCCGGAGCGCGTTTTCATCCAGAAAGGAAATACTTTAAAGGTTGTTCGATAGAGAGTTGTAAAAATGAAAATAAAGTGGCAAGACTGGTGTGGAAGGACTTCCCAAATCCTGTGCAGTGTTTTTTGTGTTTCTAGCAAAATGCGGGTGGACGTAATCTTGGAGTAGCATCACTTCACGCAATCTTCCTAGTCGTTGTTCATAGATTGCGCCTACAAGCCGTCTCAGTTGTTGACAATAAATGTTATCAGTGGTGATTACACTGCCAGGAAGCAGTTTGTAGTACAACAAACAGTCGCTGATCCACCAGATGTATAAGATTATCTTTTGTGGATGCGCGTAGGTCTTCGTACGGGAACTTGCTGCTTTGCTGGGGTTCAACCATCTTTCTTTTCCACATTTTAGCATAGATCCATTATTCTTACTCACCAGTAACTATACAGGATAGGAATCGTCGATGTTATTCATGAGCCACTTCACGAAGAGCAAGCAGAGATGCACATTTGACCACTTGCTGACTTTTGAGATTTTGGCTTAGAGCATGCGATACATATACACCCGACTTTTGGACCTTCCCCACTGCATGAAAATGTCACACGATGGTGGAATAATCACGGTTAATCACATATGCCAGTTCTCAAGCACACTGACGTGGTTCATTGGGGATTAATTCGTTCAAACGCTCTTCACTGAACCCCGAAGGTTTTCCTGAACGTGGAGAGTCACAAATGGTAAAATGAAAACTCAAATAGCAATATTGAATTAGAAATAAAAAAATGACAAACGATAAATAAACCGACAACAACAGGAATATCAACATGCAAAACAAAAACGCTACGAACTTACGCACCGGCCTTATATAAAATAAATCTATATCATTTATTCATCGTCTTTTTTGTCCATCAGATTATGGATTATCAATATAGTGGCAGTAAAGATCGCCGTCTAGACGCGTGTTTGGGTTCATTTGGAGGGGTGAATAGTTTTCCAAACCACCAGGGGCTACTGCGGCCACATTCACTGGGCCTTTCCACTGCAACGTGCTGCATTTAATACGAGCAAGGGAGGAATATGAGAAGATATAGGTGCTCTCGCCTTTGTGCAGCGTGATTGCTTTCTGGAGTTTTAATGACTAGTTCAGCGGAAGAGCGGAAGCCATAGGGAACCACTGCGGGAAGATCAGGGAAAACTTGAAAAGTGTGAAAAGTTACGACATTTTGAGTTTGGAGAGATTCCACTATCGTAATACAGGAGGTCGTTAATCGGACTCGTACCTATTTCCAGCAAACAATTGATCACAAATGCTCTGTTGAAACTTGTCTAGTAGCTTACTCGTTTTTGAATGAGACGTAGCCTTTGGTTTTCTGTAGACTGAAAAGGAAATACGTGCTGAAAGCGATAATAATAATAATTATTGTTAATTCCTCTACTCACATTTGTCTCAGGATACAAACATAGGTACTGATCAAAGAAGGCACAGTGGTAATAGTCAGTAAGCAGTGAAACTGGTATGTAGATGAATTTAGTTGGTGCGTAGTTTAACAGTAAGAGTGCAAGAGGAATCCCGCTGTTAAACGCAGAGGGAAGACCGGATAGGTGAAAAGAGTACGTTGCAAGTCTCTACCAGGGGGAGGAATTGTCTGATGAAGTGATAGAAGAAGCAGACACTTGAAACCCAGTATTAGATTCAGATTTCAACTGTGCACTGGAGTACTTAGGATTAAATAAGGCAAAGGGCTTCGGAATTTCTAAAACCACTGGGGGAAGTGGCAACCAAATGACTATTCAAGTTGGTTGTTATGAGTAGAATCTAGGATTTTGGAGATATACTAAGATACTTTCAGGAAAATATCATCCACACAGTCCTGAAAATAGGAAGGTCAGATAATTAATTTTTTTATTTACAGTTGTTAATACTTTATGAAAACGTCCGCTTAGTTCCTTGAGCACGTGTGCAAGGTTTGGAACGATTCCGGCAGATGGCGTCTACGCAAAACACTAGTTACAAGCAACTTACTGTAATTGAATTCTGGGTTGCGGAAGAAGAAGCCGTGGTGAACATACATAAACGTTATACTTCTATGGATAATGACCTGCAACCGAAATTAGAATTATATTAATGCCTTTAGCTGCTGACGGGCGTTGATATACATCAAAGGGGACAGGTGAAAATGAGTGCGCCAACCAGGACTCGAACGCGGTATCTCCTGCTTACATGGCAGATGCTCTATCTATCTGAGCCACTGAGAGCACAGAAGATAGTGCGACTGCAGGGACTATCTCGCGTACATCTTCCGCGAGACTCACATCCTCACCTTGGATGTCCACACACTACGTTCGTAGTGTCCCACCGCAACACACTCATTACTCGTGGAAGACATTCTTACCAAGTCCCGTAAGCGTTCGGGGAATATGTGTACATCCGCACAGAAGAAGAATGTCATGGCCGGTATTGCCAGAAGTGTCCGAAAGAACAGACACCATATCCATATAAGAATATATACCGACCGGCTCTAAAAAAACTCGAGAACCGTTCGCGAAGTGTTTAGGCTGAGAAGAATCTAAAAGAAATTTTGCTCCAACATGGTCCAGATTGGTCGGACAGAACTGCCTCATACAATCTACAGCTCAATCCTCGGGCTTCCATCTATTAGGGCCACTTAAAGATTCTCAGCCTGGGACGTATTTTGAAGATATGGGAGCGCAATTCATTCAGTGAAAACATGGTTACGAACACAGTTATGAATTGTGGAATGCGTAGAAATAAATAACTTTGTTACTGGACGCACAACCTACATTATACTTGCAATATTTTGTCATATTTTTTTCGCGTACCAAGCTAAACACACAGCCTCTGGAAGAAAACGTGTTCACAAGCACTACGAAAGTCGTCCTAAATAGAGGAGACTGGTCGCCGCGACCTGATGACAGCTTTCGATGACTCAGGAACGATGATGGGTCTCCCAGACGGGGGTCGAGCAGTAATTGGCCGGCAGGATCTCACGGGCCATAAATGGGACGTCGCGCAGGCTGCCAGTGTCCAGCTGTCCAACAAGTCCTGCAGCGGTCTGCTCGTGTGGCATCTTTAGCGGGCCCCATCTTTGAAATAGAGCAGAACGCGCCGCTGAACACGCTGGTCTCAGTCTCCATGTCGACGACATGGTTGCATACAGCGACAGCACGACAACAGCTTTTGCCAACAGGGAATACATTTACAAAATTCTGGCATGGGCTGTGAACGTAATGCAGATTATGCAGGAAAACGGTGCAAAAAAAAAAAAAAATGACTAATATGGATTATTAATTACTAAACAAACCTTGTACAGAACAATGGCAAAGGAAATTAAGGATAGCCTACATGACGATCGGTTTGAATGCAGGAAAAGTAAAGGCATCATACAGGCAGTTATGACGTTTTGCTTGATAATGGAAACAGGCCGTAAGAAAATTAACGAAATGTTCCCAGGACTTTTTTGATTCACAGAAAGCATTCGAATTTGTAAAATGGTGCAAGATATTCGAAATTAGCAGGAATATAGGTGTTACGGGTTGGAAAAAGGTCGGTAGTATACAGTGTGTACAAGAAGAAAGATGCAAAAAACTAGTAATGGAAAACCACAAACAAAGGATTATAAAGGACAAGAGAGAGGGATGTTATTTTTCCATCTTATAGTTCAACACAAGCATCAATGAAGCAATGATGGAAATCAAATTTCAAGAGTGGTATTAAAATTAAGCATGAAATGATAAAAAATTGTCCCAAATGAGATTAGAGATAAAAGTAACAATTAAATTAGTTTCTACGAAATAGACGAACTGAAGGGATTCTGCTACCTCAGAAACAAGATAAAACACGACGCACACAGCAAAAGTGGGACATAGACTTGCATAGATAGTATCGAAATGTGAGGAAAAAGTTGCTCACGTTGTACGTTTGGAGCATAGCATTGTATGGTTGTGAATCACGGACTGTGGACATACCGAAGCTGAGGAGAATTAAAGCGTTTGAGACATAGTGATATAGAACGGTGTTGAGAGCATGGTGGACGAATAATATTTAAAAAATGAGGAGGTTCTTCGCAGATTCGGCGAGGACAGGAATCTGTGGAAAACGTTGATAAGAAAATGGACAGGATGGTAGGATACATTACATCAGGGAATAACCTCATGGAAGGTGAGGGAGTTGTGGAGGGTAAGATTGGAATATATCCAATACTTATTTATTTAGCTTATGTCTAGTGCCACATCACACAGGATAAACTATTTTTATTTAATTTTAATGTTTCATTCAATTTATTTCTGATGATAATTTTTCTTCGTGTTACGTGTGGGTACACGTTCCGTTAACACATACACTTATCTAACACGAAGAAAAAATCATAATTAGAAGTTAATTAAATTTATAGCTTTTGCAAAGCACCGATCACAGACATATATCCAACTACTGAATATATTCAACTGATGTCATAGTTTCCAGAGGGAACTCCTCCAGAACGCCAGGAAATGATCGTTTTGAACACGAACGTATGATATGCTGAATAGTTTGTCGCTCTGTGGTTGATCCGCATTTTACGTTGAGTCAGCACATCTTCCACCATTTGTCCTTATTCTGACGAGCGAAGACTTGATCTTGCGGTACTCTTGAAAACCTGGTGGCCTGGACGAAATACAGGGCATCTTAAGCCGTTCTAGTGTCGCAATGTTCTGTCATATTTCTGCCCATCGGTCAGTTATTATCACTCGTTGTCCATCAAAAATTTTGCGTCTTTATAGGGATGGATGATGGGAGCGAAGACTGGTTTTAGTGAGGGCAGGAATGTCTTCACAAACAAGGAGACAATGATTACCAGCTATTTCTGTAAACTCCTGTTTGAGAGCAGATCCTCTCCGCAAAAATGGGGGAACCATACGGCTTAGAATACACATCCAGAATGTCTCACTGCTTCTGATTGTTCCTGTGATGAAGCGCGTAGTCTGATGTAGCTGCGCGTCAAAGAGTCTGTTGCTCTCTTTCATTCACCTTTGGCCGCATCTACCCGGGGTCAGCTTGGTTAATTACCGATTTGGCATGGTTAATTTAAGGGGTTGCCAGATGCCCTTCATGTCGTCGTTAGATACCCATCGCCCACTCCCCACTTCCCGAGAGGGGATGTGTGTAGCCTAACGGTCTGTGTGTAGCGTTATCCGTGTGAAAGTGTGTCGACGTGTTATAAATGTTTGCAAATCGTGTAACTGAGGGGAGACATGCGTATTAACTGGTAATCTACATGCCGGATTCGATCCCGGGTCGGTGCACCTGCCCTAATCCCGGTATGCTAACGCTCGCTGCTAACCGGTCGGGTGCCTGTTAATCCACAATGCAGACCAATATTCACTTAAGGTACACCAGTCGAAGGCCAAAAGTTCTTATGCTGGGGTTGGTGAACCCCATGTCGTACCACAAAGTTGTGCAAGATGTTATTTCTTGTCTTTATCTTAACAGCAGTTTTTTGCAAGTTCTATTTAAAACTGAGTGTTCTGCCAAGCGTGACCCCTAGATACCGTGCAGGGGTTCCACCAAAACACTCAGCAATGCCTAAATGTCTGTTTAGCGCAGCAAGAGACCAACCGTCAGCCTATCCAAATTAGGCGTGTTTGCTGTACAGTGGTCCGCAGCTCGTGGTCGTGCGGTAGCGTTCTCGCTCCCCACGCCCGGGTTCCCGGGTTCGATTCTCGGCGGGATCAGGGATTTTCTCTGCCTCGTGATGACTGGGTGTTGTGTGTTGTCCTTAGGTTAGTTAGGTTTAAGTAGTTCTAAGTTCTAGGGGACTGATGACCATAGATGTTAAATCCCATAGTGCTCAGAGCCATTTTGCTGTACAGTGGGAAAACAAATTACTGGCAAGCACTGGCGCTCATGGAAGGGCATCGTTAAGCTGCATCAGAGTGCTTATTTATTGCTTGGACTCTTCTATATCAGTGAAGAAGTTTCCAATTTTAAGACATGTTACAACCTGTAAAAGTTCGAATGTAACCTCTTGCATCCGCACAGTGTCATAAGCCGCTGTTAGATCTGTAAACACAGGTGAAGTTTACTGTTTGTTTAAAATCCTGCTTCAATAAAAGGTTTGGGTGAAAATGAACGTACTTCATACTCCGAAATCGCAGTGTAGGCACATTTCTCATTCCAAGATCACCGGTTTAGAAAGTCTTATGCTCCCCTTATCTGATCTAAGGAGGAACAAAGATAATAAGCGGGAGTGGAGGGAGACTGCAATTCACGTCAGGAATATATAGCAATATGCAATACTGCATAAGGCACTCTCCACATATACATGCCTCGATAGAAGTCTAGTCGATAAAATACACACAGTGGGTAAAATGCACACAAATGATAAAAACAGACAGCTAAAATCCTCGTATCATACATGCAAACTGGTGGCATGGCAACATAATTCTCTAAGCTTGCCGCACAACATCACGCTGCTGGCAGAGTGTTGATGTAGAGGCACCACCTGCTTCAAAGTTATCTATCTCGCCGCCGAATGGCGTATGCAGTACAAGCTAAATGCTCACATACGGTGATTGCCAGCAATGAATAGCGGTGCACCAGAAAGAAAGTTTGATTTTTCAAAGTGCTCGATATAACAATTAGGAATGCTACCTGACTGTACATATAAAATTATCGTGGGCCTATGCCCATATACACTGAAGAGCCAAAGAAACTGGTACACCTGCTTAACATGGTGTAGACCCCCGCTAGCTTGCAGAAGTCCCGCAACACGACGTGGCGTGGACTCGACTAATGTGTGAAGTAGTGCTGCAGGGTATCGACACCATGAATCCTGCACGGTTGTCCATAAATCCGAACGAGTACGAGGGGCTGGAGATCTCTTTTGACCAGTACGTTGCAAGGCACCCCCAATATGCTCAATAATGTTTGTGTCTGGGAAGTTTGGTGGCCAGTGGAAGTATTTAAACTCAGAAGTGTGTTCCTGGAGCCACTCTGTAGCGATTCTGGACGTGTGGGGTGTCGCGTTGTCCTGCTGGAATTTGCACAAGTATGTCGGTATGGACGGTTGACATGAATAGATGCAGGTGATGAGACAGGATGCTTACGTGTCAGAGTCGTATCTCGACTATCAGGTGCCCCATATCACTCCAAATGCACACGACCCACACCATTACAGAGCCTCAAACAGCTTGAACAGTCCCCTGCTGACATGCAGGGTCCATGAATTCGTGAGGTTGTCATCAAGGGAACACGATTGGGCCTTCAGCTTCGAAAGCCCATACCAATGATGTTTCTTTGAATGGTCCGCACGCTGACACATGTTGATGGCCCAGCATTGAAATCTGCAGTAATTTGCGGAAGGGTAGAACTTCTGTGACGTTGAACGATTCTCTTTAGTCGTCCCTGGTCCCGATCTTGCAGGATCTTTCTTCGGCCACAGCGATGTTGGAGATTTGATGTTTTACCGGATTCATGATATTCACGATACACTCGTGAAATAGTCGCACAGGAAAAAAATCCCACTTCATCGCTACCTCGAAGATGCTGTGTCTCATCGCTCGTTCACCGACTATAACACTACGTTCAAACTCATTTAAATCTTGATAACCTACCATTGTAGCAATGTCTCTGTATTTGAATACGCATGATTATACCAGTTTCTTTGACGTTTCAGTGTAAAATCTGAAGTAATTACGTACTGTTTTCTTATTGAAAGCGTGAAAACAACAGCAATAATCAAAAACTTAAAAAACAAATATTTTTAATTTGTAAAGCAACACTACATAAAAAGATGAAAATCTCGATAGTGCGAGCGGGAATGCTAAACCGGCCAGATTTAGAGATATCCCACGAAATATCCCCATGGAAAAAAGAAAGAGGGACATGCGCAAAAAACAACAGCGTGCTCAACTCTCTTCAAAAGTCATGTAATCCAGAGGTCGATGCAAACCTTACTGGGCGCGAGATGCGTACTGCAGAATCAATCGAAATGATATATACGATAAAAAACAACGTATATGACTACAATGAAATTAAAGGTATGGATAGGTAGTAATAGTGCGTAGAGGATGTCTGTAATCCATGCTGTGTGTCAAGGACTTCAGTAAATGGGGGCAAAATAGCAGTACTGAAAATCAAGAAGATGGGCTGAGCCCGAGGCCCATAATTAGTAATCTACCTAAGGAATGAGACGGAATCCGTAGTATCTGCAACCGCTAGGGGTATAATGATAACTAGGCTTCGAAATAATTCTGTATAGATGAAATACTAAATGACTGGCATATGAGATACCCGTGAAGTGTTGCATGCAAAGTGTACATTCGTTATGAAATGTGACGGTTATACAGGGGATAGGCTGCCTTTAAGGTTTCGGGGTAATGGTACGCACCTGCACGCTGTCTTACTATAAGATCCTACATGCCAGTATGTACACACTATATTTATAAACCACCTACCTAAGGTAGTTCTGTTATGTACACTTGTGCGTTCTCTGAAGCGGGTGAAAAAAGATCTCCCAATTTGGACAATTGAAAAGCATTCGGACTTGCCGCAGTGCAATTTGTACACTCAAGCTTTACTACACCTATCTTGCTGATTTTCTATTGCATGTCTCAGCTTAGAACGCAAAGTGTCACTTGTATTACAGGGAAGGGCTATACCAGGGTTACGAAATTGTTGCCCAGTTTTGACTGACACAGGGCCGTTGTAGGTTATAGAAACATACTTCTTCTCGCTTGCTTTATTAGCAGTTTTATTCTTATCTTTTTTTCTTTTTCATTTGTTTATAAATGTCATCCACCATAGCTGGATCATAAACATTTTTTATAAGTGACGTACTTAAACGTTGTCATTTCTTGTATGGTAGTGTCTCGTTCCAATGGAATACTTAACAGCCTATGTATCATAGGGTAAACATATGCTTTTTTATGTTTGTTGGGATGACACGAACTGCTTTTCGTAATCAGATCTGTAGAGGCGGGTTTCCTGAAACTACTAACCTGATGATAGCCAGCTACCTTTTTATTCTAAGGTCTAAATAGTTAATACTATTGTTTTCTTCCTGTTCAACAGTAAAAGTAATGTGCTTGTGCATCAGATTAAGAACTGTAAGATAGCTGTCCATGCCCTTGACATCGCCTTCAATAAGAGCGATAATGTCATCAACTTCCCTTCTAGAATACACTGTTTTGTCTTCAAGATCAATGATATCATTAATGAATGTATTTTCCAGATTGTTAATAAAGATATTGGTCATAGTACCGGGAAGGCAGTTGCCTATGGCTTAGCCATTATGTTGAAGGTAAATTTTATTGTTGAACCGGAAAACATTAAATAAAGCGACAGATCTAACAGGCCAATAAATTCTATTTGTTCTGCCTGGCTTAATTTCTAATACTTCATGAGATTGGCTTTAATGAACTCCATGAATTCCTTAATGGGAATGTTAGTATACAGATTTTTTTATCTCAGAACTAACCATGTTGCACCATCGGGGGTTTTAATATGTTTCAGGAATGTTAAATGATGGTTCAAACATGTACACTTTTCTAATTTTATTATTTAGTTACCTGTTTAACTTAGCGTTTGGTTGTATATCTGCCATCAACTACTGGCCTCATAGATTTTTCACTTTTATGCATCTTAATTTTTGCCTTCCATTTAGGAACTTCAAAGGTCATCATTTTGGGTTGCTTTTCATTTTACTGTCTAAAGGAAAGTTGAACTGATCAGTCTTCTTTCTAATTTCAGCGTTAAAATATTGAATTTTCTTCCATTTACACCACATTCTTTCTGCAAAAAATTTCTCTGTTTTAGCAATATAATCTACTTCATGGATAGTGGAATTTGTCATTAGTCGATTTCACAATTAGATTAGAATGTAGCGGGTATAGTGCTCTCCTTCCTCTGGCCAGTTTCAAATTAAATCACAGACAGTGTTGCAGGGAGGGTTGCTTAAAGACATAGAGAGAGTAACGAGATGAACAGAGAGAGGCCATACGCAGTTTTGCTCGATGTCCTTAGCCTATAGGTTAAATGAAGGAGTAGCTCATTTCAAAATAGGTGATTGAATGCTAGAGCTTTGAATCTCCAACTTTATCCCATGAATGCGAGAATACTTGTGACGCAGGAGGAGATGGAAAATCGTAATCAAATCCTACCGAATTTATAAAATATTTTGGCTAAGGAACGTAGTTTTTGCACCTCCTCTCTGCTGATGACTATTTTCTACTCTGACAAACTGTATCTGTGTCATGTGATGTAGGTAGTGGAAGAGGGTTCATGGTGTGTTCGCCTGTATATGACCATCTCAGACTAATGGAGGGGATGCTTTAGCAATGATATAGAAAACGTCATTGGTTGATAGCATCATGAGATCGACTCAATGAGATGTTCTGTTGACATGATGAGTGATGGTTTGGACCTGAAGTAGTTGAGTAAATTCGTTGAAATTACGGAAAACCTGGTAAAAACACGTGATGGTAAATAAAAAAAATGACGAAAATATGACAAAAAATATGGAGGGATGAGGGCACTTACATGCCCATCTGGGTGTATGAAAATCATCCCATTCCTCCACCAGTGGGATCGATAATTGATGGTGCACATTATCTGTGTTCTGTGGGTTTAAGTTCTGTAGAATACCCCCTTGTACCACATGAAAGGCGCGGCATCCCAAGATTTGGAGGTCAAGATGATTACCACCTAGGACACTGAAAGAGTGCTATGTACTTGGGTGCAATCTGCACCACCAATATGAGGAGTCAATGCTCAGGGTCTGTTTGAAATACAGAACACTGGGACATCCGTTAAACCATCACTGCGGAAGATGAGATTAACTATGGAGACCATCAGCTTCAGACAGCTGTTTCCATATGTTTCCACATGTTGTGATGTCATCCACATTTTTGTCAATAAGAAACACTGCCTCTTTCCTTTGTTTCACCCCATCCTGTATGATGTGGAAGTAGTGTAGTTTACAGCATGCGATGTCTAGCTTTCTATGAGAGACAGTGAATTAAAATATGTTACTGTCAGTGTAGTACATGACACAGACCCCAAAGTCATGGTGAAAAAACAAAACATATGGTGGCGCACAAAGCTGCAGCGATACACTGCTTCGATGTGCTACAGCAGACAAACAATGTATCAAACTGTTTATGATAGAACAACACAGGGGCCCTCTCTTGTGATTGATAGTTGGGGTATATTCTCCTCCTACAGTACTGGTGGTGAAACTTTACTCTGGTGTGTGCAAGCGACCTCGATCACTGGCCACTTGCTTTAATGGACCAATACCTGTATATTTAATAGGAATGTCATATATGCGTGACGTCAGCACGCAGACAGTATTTGTTTTCGATGTATCACAAGAGAGAGACGTGATAATATCTTCTCAAGTTCTCTACCAGGTGATATTAGTGAAGTTTTTATAGTTCATAGTTTTTCTCTGTTGAATTTATTACATTACGAGGAGGGACAGAATGTTGAGTGACAGAGATGAATGCGCCCTGAAGGTCTCAGATCTGCTTCAGACTGCAGTACCTGTATGTAGTTTGGAGATGCATCACAATGAAGTCGCAAAATCTTCATCCTTGTTCCAATTTCCGTATGATGTGGAGTATTTCAAATTTTTGTGGTAAGAAACAGCACTGTAACTGCTTGCATGTCTTTTGTACTACCTCATATGGCAGGAGAAAGCTTCGTTTGGCGCTGACCCTGATCACTGTACAATGATGGTGCAGCTATGACATGTTTGCATTTAGACAGAGTCATCAAAACATGGTCCTGCCACGTTAACTCAGGTCACCATGTTTCTCCATGGGACGCAAAAGGTCTTAGATATAGTGCTGTCTGACGTCTGCTCAGTTCCGACTTAAATTCGATCACATGAACTAATGTGTGGGGAAGATGGGACAGAGACTGAGAAACAGTTACAAAATGCAGAGGAATGGTATAAAAAAAAACACGCACACACACAATGGAGTTTTGTTGTGTGGGCTTCTTAGCAGACAGGTTCTAGAAAGATGAATCATTTCGAGACATGAGATTGTCATGAATATGATTCACCAGTGGTTGCAATCATTAAAAGCCATCTCCATAGAATCCAGTGCAAGTATGTGGTTGAATGGACAGACTTGATTCCAAATTGCAGACAGCATTTCTACCAGAAAGCATACCACTATAGATCTCAAAAGCCGCTGTATTGGTTATAGGATTTTGTACAATCTAGCATTGCAGTTCTATGTTATTTCTCACGTAGCACACCATACTGTATGGGGTCATTCTCAACCAGTCACCACTCTCCTCATAACACTGTGGATATATTTGAGAACTTCTGTTACACTGTTTTCATGATATCAAGGTAGAATGAATTACAAATACTCTTTGTTAGCGTGGGAAATATCTAGCAGCAGCATGAGGGAGTTGCAAATATCATCTTAATACTACGTTCCTTAGCCGAATCACTTTCTCAATTCAGTGAGAAGGGTGATTTTATTACTAGCTTACACTGTTTTTCTGTTAATACACATCCCCACAGTCACTGTCTATACTCAGTGTCACTGTATTTGTGTGGAAGACCACTTCATTTGGAAGCAATATCACACCTCTATTTACAAAACGTATACATTTGGTAACATGGATATTATTAGTGATACTTGTGTGTGTCCGTAGAACAAAGACCACTTTTTATGCAGAGTGGCAGTAACAGTCATTGCGATCATGGTTTTTAATAGCTGGTCACTGGATGTATTGATAACCTCCGAATTCCTACCACTCCAGTAATCTATGGGTGCCCTTCATCGCCAAGCTGATGCTCTTTGGCAGACATATACATCCACATCTCCAGCTGTGGCCACAGTGGCTGTTCTCTCAGGCCTCTAAACATTGCAACATTGATGTACAAGGGGACAGGCACACTGCATGTGGACATCTGGTAGGTTAGTGAGCTGTATGTACAAGTCCTTTTAGTGATTTAGGATCATGCTTTAGTGTCTCTCAATACATTGCAGTGCCCTCTGCCTTGCAGTGGTATTTGTTTTTGTCACTAACCTGTCATGCAGTAGATCCTTTCCTCCTCCTTCTTCATGTAGTTGAGAGAACAATCTTAGGAATTCTATAGTGCTTTATAAAATACACGTAGCAGATGTCTAGTGGTCAGGAATTCCACAACCATGACAGTATAAATTTATGCCAATATTTGAAACTGCAACGACTGTTTTATACAACACCACATCCAATCAAGACATCAAATTCCTAGTTGATTAGTTTATCGTTTCCGATTATGGTATTCTGAGCATGCATCTGTTCAGCCTCTCCTGCAAGTTCTTGAAGGACATAGCATACATCTGAGGTGAATTTTGAGATTTTCAGCTATTTACAACATTATAGACTTCCTACCCGTAGTCTAGGGGTAGCGTCTTTGATTCATAATCAAAACGTGTTCGATCCCCACCGCTGCCTAAATTTTGATAAATAATCGGCATTGGCGGCCGAAGACTTCCGGCATAAGAAGTCAGCCTCATTCTGCCAACGGCCTTGTCAAAGAGGGCGGAGGAGCGGATAGAGGTTCAGGGCACTCCCTTGTCCTAGGGGTGGGAAATTGCCCCTAAAAATATAACAACGAATGTGGCAGAACATACTTGTGTTACACACATAAGAAAGTTGTAGAAAGTGTCAATAACGAACACCTATGTCTTTCCGTGCGAGCTCTGATTTCCCTTATTTTATTACGACGCTCGTTTCTCTCTACGTAGTTCGGCGTCAACAAAATATTTTCGCATTCGGAGGAGAAAGTAGGTGATCGAAATTTCGTGAGAAGATCCCGCCGCAAAGAGAAACGCCTTTGTTTTAATGATGTCCACCCCAAATCCTGTACAATGTCCATGACACTCTCTTACCTATTTCTCGATAATACAAAACGGGCTGTTCTACCGCGCAGCATTACTGCAAGAGAGGACGGACAAGCGTACTGTAGGCAGCCTCTTTAATAGATCTTTTGCATTTTCTAAGTGTTCTACCAATAAAACGCTGTCTTTGGTTTGCCTTCCACGCATTATTTTCTCTGCGTTCTTTCGAATTTAAGTTGTTCGTAATTGGAAGTCCTAGACATTTCCTTGAATTTGCGGCCTTTAGATTTGATTGATTTATCGTGTAACCGAAATTTAAAAATACGCAATCGATTTCAAATCCCTTGCCATTAGCACTCTACATTTAGCGTGAGTGAAGAACAGGATGTGTCTCACAACAACATGTTTTCTAAATCCGTGTTGACTCTGTGTCAAAAATGGCTCTGAGCACTATGGGACTTAACATCTGAGGTCATCAGTCCCCTAGGACTTAGAACTACTTAAACCTAACTAACCTAAGAACATCAGACACATCCATGCCCGAGGCAGGATTCGAACCTGCGACCGTAGCAGTTGCGTGGTTCCGGACTGAAGCGCCTAGAACCGCACATCCACCGCGGCCGGCGACTCTGTGTCAATAGATCCTTCTTTTCGAGGTAATTCAAATTGTTCGAACACAATATATTTTCCAGAATCCTGCTGCATATCGACGTTAATGATATGGGCCTGTAATTTAGTGGGTTAGTCCTATTGCCGTTCTTGACTGACCAGTGCAACTTTCCAGTGTTTGGATACCGATCTTTCGTCGAGCGAACGGTTGTATATGATTGTTAACTATTGAGCTATTGCATCAGCTTATTCTGAAATGAACCTAATTGGTATAAAATGTGGACCGGAAGTTGATTCACTACACCGAGGATATCTGCTTCTAAGTTACTCATGCTGGTAGCTGTTAGTGAGTCGAATTCTGGAATATTACTTCATCTTCTTTGGTGAAGAAATCCGGAAAGCTGTGCTTACTAAGTCTCCTTTAGTAACAATTTCATCGATAGTTTTTCCATTGTTATCGTACACAAAAGACATTCATTGTGTCTTGCCGCTACCATACTTTACATACGACCAGAATCTCTTTGGATTTGCTGCAACATTTCGAGACAAAGATTCGTGGTGGAAACTACTGTAAGCATCTAACATTTGAGTCTGCGCTAAATTTCGAATTTCTTTGAAACATCCCTTGTAGTATTTTTTACCATAACTATGAAAGTAAGACAAATATTTTAATGTAATTTCTTCATTTTGACAGCTATTGCTTTCATATACCCTTTTGGAGAATATTCGAGAGTATTGGGCATGCAAGTTTTCTTGGCGAATAGGAAACTTGCCGTAACGTTGCCGCAGGACGACGCCTTGACCCGGCTCGTAACCCGAGAAAACTTCATCATTCGAGAATTTACAAATCTTTAACATAATGCAGCGCCTCAGCAACCGTGAACTGTTCAGACAATTTCCGTGTTGCATATATGTGACCCTTATTCCTAACCCGGCTAGCTCCATCTACGTTTTTTTGTTGCTTTTAGTATTGACAGACATAATCTTATGACTATGCGTCTTTATTCCGTATTAGTTTTATTCTATGACGTGGCCAACGTTTGGCCCTCAAAACAATTTAATTTTTGTTCTGAAGAAGATACCATTATTGGCATCGAAACCTAGGTAAAGTAAAAAAATCTTACCTTAGAACTGAAGGCTGAATTTCTTATTATCATTCTAGAATACTGTTCGGAATCTTAGGTGGAGACATTGCGTTGAAAGATTGAGTCAGACCTGTATATGTACTCAGATAGCCTTATGGATATAGCTACTGCTCACGAAAAGCAGGGAATCCTGGTCTGAATCACGATCTGCCACAATTTTCATAAATCATGACACGTTCATAACGCCACACTCAAGCACACCATTCTTAATTCCGTCTCTCTTATGTCGGTCATTCTCGATGTCTTTAACACACATTGCAGAAGTGTTCCCAGCATTGTGATTAACACCTTCGTGACATAAACAATTAAGGAGAATGGAAATGTGACTATTAGATTTCATCTTCGTCAAGCGATATATCTAGGACACTTTGAATTCAAGCCACAGAACTGTATAGTCTACTGTGCCTGCGGCGCAAACGCTTCTACATTCGACTCAGGCGATTCACAGCACCGGATAAAAAGTTAACGAAGTTGGCGCCGCTGGGAAACGGAGCCCATTGCTTGTGATACAGCCTCCGTGTGATCACAGGTTGCCGCTGCTGCTCGCCGTAACCTAGTTGCGCGCGTGCGTTTGTCTTCGGCAGGTGTACGTGGCAGGGGCGGCGGCGCGCGACCACCTGGGGCGGCATCACGTATGCAAACGGGCAGCCGCCCGCCGTACGTGTCGCCCGCGAATTGAGTCGGGGAGCGAGCATTTTTCTTTGAACTTTGGTTTTTGCAGAGATCGGGATAAAACATTTCTGCGTCGTTCATCAATTCGGTGTCTCGGCGGCACGACAGCTCATGAATCATGAATGACGTGCCGGCAGCGCCTCGCGGTGTGCTGGGGGTGCAGAGTCGGGCGCGGCGTCGCTTGACGAACTCCCGGGGAAGGAGATGGATCGCCGTGACCTGCGGGCGGCGAGCCGCGACCCAGTCTTATTACAAGACACCATTAAGGCGCGCCCGAGCTGACTGCACACTACGCGGGGGTTGTCTTTTTCCGGAAAGAAGTATCCCACGCAGGCGATACAGCCCTGAACCGAGAGAACGAAAAGCGTGAAATAAGAAAGGAAGTCTCGTCTACGACGAGGTCATTAGAGTCAGAGAACGCTTCGGGGAAAAATGGAAACCGGTTGTGTTCTTCTCGAAGGTACTATGCCGATATGTGGTTTAAGCGATTAGGGCTGCATTCACAGCAGTACCGCGAGCAGTTGTCAGACGCCGTCGCCGGTGGTCGTCCGATAACATCGGTCCGACCCACTTCGTCAGTTTTTGGCGCGGTAAAGGAGGTGATGTATGAAGCAGGTTAGATTTTAATCGGGTTGGACACCACGACGTCTCTGTGATTGGGGATGGGTGCTGCATTGCGGATTTTGCTATTAAAAAGACGCCGAATACATTAGAATGAGCTACATCTGTTTCGAAATGAACGTCCGGTGTACTGCACACGTTGTTATCGGAATAAACATACAACTACTAACATTCTGCGTGGTGTCTGTTTGTTCTATATCGTGTCTCCCTACCACTTTCACGCAACGACGCTCTGAGCATGTTTTTAGGGAATCGACTATTTTGAACCGGGGACCTGTTGCTGCTAAGACGCCAGACTACACATGAAATGTAGAATTCAAAAGAGTTCAGTGAGACTAGAGATGATATAACCAAATACTTAATGATTTCAGCGTCAGCTCCACTGCACTCCCTGTAAAAGAATGTTAATACTAACTAAATTTAGTGGAAGGGGTTCAAGGCTTTCCTATTTTTAGTTGGCTGGTAAAATAACGTCGAAAAAGCAGTTAAGTTTACCATTGGAAAATTAATTCTACTCACAAAACATTGTTTATAAATTGCGCTATTGATAAAAGGAATTGTTTTAATACAGGATGGTAAAAACCAACTGCGTTCAACAAAAATGTGAACGAATATTCCCTGAATGGGTTTCCAAGTTCTACAATGGATCGAAGGATGACCTATGCCATATCACATCTATAATCTAGGTTTAAATTAAGTTCCACAAGAGAGAGAACTATCAAAATGGTCTACAGTGACCCTCAATCATCTTTAATTAGTTATCTAACTTGTCGTAAATTACAGTGGCTGATGTGGCTTCACAGTAACTATATAACAGAAAAATCATCGCGTTTCAGATTTTTACTTCAAGTGGCAAATGTGAACACCATGAGTTTTAATTGACGATCGACACTAGTATTACGCAAAAAGGGGATGTAACAGATGAGACTTCTGCAGTTCTGAGTGAAGCTTTATGCGCTGTTATGCGTCATCGCGTGCGTTCATTACCTTGTTGGTGTTCGTCAGGGGGCGGCGGCCAGCACAGCTCCGCTCACCTCGCCGTCTCGGAAGCAACTCTCTCCTAACTTCTCCTTACTACAATTTACCGAAGTTGGTTTAAAAAAACTATCTGACTGTGTTTTCATCTGACCAATAAGGGTCTCAATGTTAACCTTAAGCTCCGCCTACAAAAATTCTGTCCATCCATTGAGAAACGTTATACTTTTCGTGGTGGGGCAATGTTTTTAAAGTTTGCAACGTAGCAGAGACGCGAAAAAGTCTCACGCTAAAACTTGCAGCTGGTGTGGTCCTTTTAGCGTTATCGTAAGATCTATACTGTTCTTCTGGAGGGCTCTATCTTTTAACATGGGCTGGGGGGTGGTCCTTACGTAACAGAGACGCGAAAAAGTCTCACGGTAAAACTTGCGGGCGGTGTGGCCCTTTTTGTGTTATCGTAAGATCTATACTGTTCTTCTGGAGGGCTCTAGCTTTTAACATGGGCTGGGGGTGGTCCTAGCGGTTAGCAGGCGACTTGGGTGTCCGTCCCTTGTCGCAGGGCCTTCAGCTTAACACGGTTCTGCTCTCGGCTTCTGTTCTCGTTTCTCCCCTCGGAACTGCGTCTGTCTCACGGTAGGAAGGTATGACATGCATTTAGGCATTCTTGTGTTAGTCTGTGGTATTCTATTTGCTCACTCGTTACTCATATTACTTTGGTTAATTTAATGTCACGATTTATTCGGAGCTATGTGACATACTACTGGATTTGCTTATCATGTCAGTGTTTTCATGGAAGGTGTTGGATTTGCCTGACACCTTACAAAGTTGCACGGTTCTCTCAGCTGAAGGTTGACTAACACTTAGGCGGTTTCTTGTTCTCCCGATTTTTATTTGTCCGCAGCTCGTGGTCGTGCGGTAGCGTTTTCGCTTCCCGCATCCGGGTTCCCGGGTTCGATTCCCGGCGGTGTCAGGGATTTTCTCTGCCTCGGGATGACTGGGTGTTATGTGATGTCCTTAGGTTAGTTTGGTTTAAGAAGTTCTGGGGGACTGATGACCATAGATGTTATGTCCCATAGTGCTCAGAGCCATTTGAACAATTTTTTTTATGTTTATTGGTATGAACTAATTTTCAAAAAATTGAAAATACATTACGGATGTTCAATAAATAATAGGACGTTCTGTAAGTAATGGAAGAATTTTTTCCGCAAGCATGTTGATTTTCTCCAGGACTTCGTTACGTCATATTATTCGTCACATTTTTCCCTACAAGTTCCTGTTGTTGTTGTTGTTGTTGTGGTCTTCAGTCCTGAGACTGGTTTGATGCAGCTCTCCATGCTACTCTATCCTGTGCAAGCTTTTTCATCTCCCAGTACCTACTGCAACCTACATCCTTCTGAATCTGCTTAGTGTATTCATCTCTTGGTCTCCCTCTACGATTTTTACCCTCCACGCTGCCCTCCAATACTAAATTGGTGATCCCTTGATGCCTCAGAACATGTCCTACCAACCGATCCCTTCTTCTGGTCAAGTTGTGCCACAAACTTCTCTTCTCCCCAATCCTATTCAATACTTCCTCATTAGTTATGTGATCTACCCATCTAATCTTCAGCATTCTTCTGTAGCACCACATTTTGAAAGCTTCTATTCTCTTCTTGTCCAAACTATTTATTGTCCATGTTTCACTTCCATACATGGCTACACTCCATACGAATATTTTCAGAAATGACTTCCTGACACTTAAATCAATACTGGATGTTAACAAATTTCTCTTCTTCAGAAACGCTTTCCTTGCCATTGCCAGCCTACATTTGATATCCTCCCTACTTCGACCATCATCAGTTATTTTGCTCCCCAAATAGCAAAACTCCTTTACTACTTTAAGTGCCTCATTTCCTAATCTAATTCCCTCAGCATCACCCGACTTAATTCGACTACATTCCATTATCCTTGTTTTGCTTTTGTTGATGTTCATCTTATATCCTCCTTTCAAGACACCGTCCATTCCATTCAACTGCTCTTCCAAGTCCTTTGCTGTCTCTGACAGAATTACAATGTCATCAGCGAACCTCAAAGTTTTTATTTCTTCTCCATGAATTTTAATACCTACTCCGAATTTTTCTTTTGTTTCCTTTACTGCTTGCTCAATACACAGATTGAACAACATCGGGGAGAGGCTACAACCTTGTCTTACTCCCTTCCCAACCACTGCTTCCCTTTCATGTCCCTCGACTCTTATAACTGCCATCTGGTTTCTGTACAAATTGTAAATAGCCTTTCGCTCCCTGTATTTTACCCCTGCCACCTTTAGAATTTGAAGGAGAGTATTCCAGTCAACATTGTCAAAAGCTTTCTCTAAGCCTACAAATGCTAGAAACGTAGGTTTACCTTTCCTTAATCTTTCTTCTAAGATAAGTCGTAAGGTCAGTATTGCCTCACGTGTTCCAGTGTTTCTACGGAATCCAAACTGATCTTCCCCGAGGTTGGCTTCTACTAGTTTTTCCATTCGTCTGTAAAGAATTCGTGTTAGTATTTTGCAGCTGTGACTTATTAAGCTGATAGTTCGGTAATTTTCACATCTGTCAACACCTGCTTTCTTTGGGATTGGAATTATTATATTCTTCTTGAAGTCTGAGGGTATTTCGCCTGTTTCATACATCTTGCTCACCAGATGGTAGAGTTTTGTCAGGACTGGGTCTCCCACGGCCGTCAGTAGTTCCAATGGAATATTGTCTACTCCGGGGGCCTTGTTTCGACTCAGGTCTTTCAGTGCTCTGTCAAACTCTTCACGCAGTATCGTATCTCCCATTTCATCTTCATCTACATCCTCTTCCATTTCCATAATATTGTCCTCAAGTACATCGCCCTTGTATAGACCCTCTATATACTCCTTCCACCTTTCTGCTTTCCCTTCTTTGCTTAGAACTGGGTTTCCATCTGAGCTCTTGATATTCATACAAGTCGTTCTCTTATCTGCAAAGGTCTCTCTAATTTTCCTGTAGGCGGTATCTATCTTGCCCCTAGTGAGATAGGCCTCTACATCCTTACATTTGTCCTCTAGCCATACCTGCTTAGCCATTTTGCACTTCCTGTCGATCTCATTTTTGAGACGTTTGTATTCCTTTTTGCCTGTTTCACTTACTGCATTTTTATATTTTCTCCTTTCATCAATTAAATTCAATATTTCTTCTGTTACCCAAGGATTTCTACTAGCCCTCGTCTTTTTACCTACTTGATCCTCTGCTGCCTTCACTACTTCATCCCTCAAAGCTACCCATTCTTCTTCTACTGTATTTATTTCCCCCATTCCTGTCAATTGCTCCCTTATGCTCTCCCTGAATCTCTGTACAACCTCTGGTTCTTTTAGTTTATCCAGGTCCCATCTCCTTAAATTCCCACCTTTTTGCAGTTTCTTCAGTTTTAATCTACTACAAGTTCCTATTTTTCAATATAATCTTCTTTCAATGCGACAGCCTAATGCTACCTTACTTGGAGGGTATGTGTGCCCACGTGGTACCACTCATTTGGTCGACGTCGGTGCCAACGTCTTGTTCAATATTCCTTGAAGTCGGAGTAACAATTTAATCAAAGATGAACATATTTTTAAGGTGTGTAGATAACTTGTAAACTGAAATTTTAGCTAAGATCGTAATGCGTAGAGTTACTTTTAACGCCAATATGAAGTTTCAGAAGAGAGAAGTTGAGGTAAAAGGGTGATTAGCTAAACGCAAATCTTCTGTATAAGCAGTAAAACGCAGATTCAATCTTGGATGACGACTTTACAGTGCTACGTCATAGAATGGTAGGTACTGATTCCTGTGTCCAAGACAAATACATATGAACTCTATTCCTAATTCCGTGACAGAATTAGGAAGTAGCAGAGGCACTAGAGGAACTTCAAGGAAGTGTTAAGCTGACATGCCTGCGATAACGAGATGTTCATTAAACCTCCAATATTTACAGAAATACTTAAACTATAATTAAATGCTTCAGAGGGACTTCTTTAACGAAAAAGGTTCACTGAGCTTTGGCGAAACACCTTTAAGAACAGACTTCCTATCCAGAAAAGGTAATAGTCTTATGTATGGTTGACACAGTTATAGTGAAAAGAGAGAAATAATGGAATACTAATTTCTCTTGGTCAAAATATGTTTAATGATAAATCGGGTGTTTCCTTAAGATCGAAAGATGATGGTGCAAAATTATAGGATGTGTACAGTCAAAAGTGAAAGTCTGGCTCAATAGATCACAATGTCCTCTAGGAAATAAAATGAAATGATTGTATGGTATTGCTGGCCGGGAGGCCCCATCCGGGGAAGTTGGCCGCCATGTCTTATTTCAATCGACGCCACACTGGGCGACTTGCGTGCCGGTGATGAGGAAGAAATCATGATGAGGACAACACAACACCCAGTGCACGAGCGGAGAAAATCATCAAGATGGCCGGGCCTCGAACCCGGCGCGCTGCATGAGAGGCAAGCAGGTTACCACTCAACTAAGGAGGCGGACGTCCTCTGGGAGTAACATGCGAATTGCAAACATGAGAAGCTTTTCTGTGCAGACATAGATACTGATTATGTCACTTTGTCATAGCGTGCCTCCATATGTAAATAGTTTTTCAATTATTCGTTTAAAACATTGATATTGCTTTGGATAAACGGTCCTGGACAGCTCTATAAACCTGAATTTTAAGCCATTTTGACTATTTTTCGACCGTGACTGTCTCAAGAAATATGTAAAAGTTTTTTTTTAAATTACCGCTACCAGTCACAAACGTTGTCAACTATTGTATTACTCATTTATTCAGCGACATGTTTCGAGGGTTATACCTGATCTGCAGGCTAAAAGGCATTACAAAAATAACTTTAGAATAAGGTCATACTGATGTTACATAGTCTTTTCGTAAATTCTGTGGTCATCCTGTGGAAATTTCTCTTCTTCCACAGGCTGACCACAGCATTTACGAAAAGACTAAGTCTTCCTACACTCTCTGTCCTTTGCAAAGTCGTCAATTTGTCAGATGGCTTAGACATTCTCCATTTTATTGCTTTCGTCGACAGGACAACAAAAATCTTCAGACTATGTAGATGTAATCCTGCAAGCAAATGCACGTGCTGGGAGCACTACTGGGCCAGCCTATCACAAAACAGTGTTCAGCGGTCGGTGGCATTGTACAACTGGGCACGTCCCAAGACTGGACCCTTCTATGACTCCGATTGACTTGTGATCCATTCAGATCCACCAATTTTTGTGTCTTGTTCATCTATCTGGGATTCTTACCTGGTAAGACTGACAGAAGAGACAGAGAAGAGCGGCGCATTTCGTCACGGGATCGTTCAGTCGGTGCGAGAGATTTACAGAGATACTCAACGAATTCCAGTGGCATACGTTACAAGGGGAGCGTTGTGCGTCATGGAGAGGTTTTCTATTGAAAATTTCAAAAAGTGGTTTTCGGGAAGTGTTGAACAACGTGTTATTTCCTCCCACATACATTTTTCGAAATAAACGACAAGAAAATTCGAGAAATTTGAACTAATACAAAAGCTACCGACAGTTGGGGGCACCGGAAGCACCTTCCGCCACACACCGTTTAGGGGCTTGTGGAGTATAACCTAGGTGTAGATGTAGATCACAATGTGCAATCATATGTTGGTTATAATGGATAAAGGGCATAATCTGGAGTTTTTGTAATGGTAAGCCTTAAGCCACGTCCAGGATAACTGATGGAGTTTCGTACAAGAAATGAAGGGGCAGCAACAGCTTGAATGTCACAACTGCAGTGGTAACAAGACTGCAAAGTACTGCAGCATATGTTGCGACGTAAGCGGATTTTTCATTTACCATTAAGTAGATCGACTACCTTCGAATTTAGAGTGGCTAAATTTGGAAATTTGTGACAAGTTCCTATGGGACCAAACTGCTGAGGTCTTCGGTCCCTGGGCTTACTCACTACTTAATCTAACTTAAACTAACTTACGCTAAGGACAAAACACCCATGCCCGAGGGGGGGACTCGAATCTCCGACAGGGGGAACTGCCCGAACCGGCGCAAGGCGGCCAAGACCACGCGGCTACACGGCGCTGCGATTTCAGAGTCCAAGCGATTTCAATCAAAATGAATTTCGTAGTTGAGTGTTTTGTCTCTAGAATGTTCAATAAAAAGAGTTTAATAAAATTTTTCTTGCTGTTTATTGGCTCTTTGACCCCTATTAATCAGAATCACGCCGCCTTACTCCTGGGAGTTTATATTTGAAATTAAAGAATTGTGTTTGGCCGCTAAGCTATACACATGTAGTTCGTATTTTTAGGTCCATTTACTACACTATATACTTCAGATTAAGCGACTGTGAAGAGTAACTGAGGTGTGTTTCAGCTGACACAGTTGTGTGAATCAACGTGTTTCTTCCCTTCATGTTTTGATTACTGCGTTCGTATAAAGAAATTTTACTCAGTTGTATGGAATGAATGTATAAATCTACGTTGAAAGTACATGTGCTCAATGATTCATATTTTTCTCATATTCTTTACAAAAATGCTAGGGTGACTTTCAGTGTGTAAATATGTTGTGCGTTTCTTTTGCGGGAACATTTTTTATGGTATGGCTGTTTATCGCTATGATAAACAATCACCATTCGTTGCGCGAACTGCAGTAGTGTTATTTCATGTATATTTTCATAGTGGGTACCGCAGCCACAAATTTGTTAAATAAATACGGCCTTTTTACTCCTAAAGTTCTTCTTCGCCCCGCCACTATTTTATGCTTTTTAAGCCATTATCCAGCGTTCAGCTACAAAAAAGCGCTGTACGTAGAAAAATGGTTGCCTATTCGTAATATGTACACCCGTTCTATTTTACAAATTTAACTGTGCCTAATGGTTTGACAAATAGTTTGTCCACAAACCTTCATGAACAATTGATGCAGTAAACCAAAACGAACGAATGTACAAAATGTGAATACGCTGCCATTTTTATGCGTGTGGGACTTTGTCTACCTGAACACCAGACAGTGACTTATAGAGTCGATACTAGTTGTAGAATGAAGACGTTGAAATAAATGAAGCCGAAGTGGAAAAATTCATATTTTATTGCATTGTACGTTTCATCCGCATAAGAGCTCCTAAGTTACAATGCATATAGCGGTGGTATTTGTGAAAAATGCTTAGGCAGTGTAGAGTTGTGTTTTTATTGGTGTGGATGGATATGGATTGAACCAGGGGCCGGCACATATTCCACTTTTCTCCCATACCGCCTAGGAAGCTGTCGAGTTTAAGAGTCTGATTCGACGCATACATCATCATGAACCGAATCGTAGGAGACAAAGCGGAGAAGTTGGCAATTTGCCCTAACATATCAAGATCACAAGCTTACACCAGCATTTCTCGTACGGTTACTAAATAAATGCTGGGAATTAAAATGTATTGCACCAGCTAGATTACAACCAGCTAACATCTTACCGAGCGCCACTTTACTGTCTGGTTTACTGTTCATGGTTTCTAATATGTCGTATATACCCTATGACAGGAAACGGCATGCGCGGTGAACACTAATCCCGAGACATTTCATGTTACATTATTCTTGAAAATATTTAGCCAAAATATCTCTTCTCGTTGCTGTAGTTTACAGCTCTTGCGGTGAATGAGTAGACATGGATGCAACGTAGGCAGTGCTAAAGGTTTTTAGCTCCAGTAGCCAGCCGCTGGTGGCCGAGCGGTTCTGGCGCTACAGTCTGGAACCGCGCGACCGCTACGGTCGCAGGTTTGAATCCTGCCTCGGGCATGGATGTGTGTGTTGTCCTTATGTTAGTTAGGTTTAAGTAGTTCTAAGTTCTAGGGGACTTATGACCTCAGCAGTTGCGTCCCATAGTGCTCAGGGCCATTTGAACCATTTTTTTAGCTCCAGTAGACGATGAATAAACTTCTACGCTACGTCTGTTTGGTAAAGCACAGTCAAACTTCCCGGTACCTGCGAAGGTCATATCTGACGTTCTAAACGTATGATATATTTTACATTGAGTTCTGACTCTCACTTCTATAATATTTTTACCATACTCAACATCACAGCAAGTGGTATAGGAAAAGAAAAACTCGAAAATACTCAACACTTTGTGTCATTTGAAGTAAGGACCATTCTGCAAGAACATTTAAGTCTCGTTAGGTGATACCGAAAGAATAGATAGCCGCACAAGTGGGCTTGCCCAAGCAATGTTTCAAAAAGTCCGTGAAGTGTTTTCTAGCGACGCTACTACATAATGACTGATGACTGATGACAAGACTTGAAATCAAGTGACACCAAGCTCTTCCCTGGTTGTCCGATGAAAGCACCTCCACCAAACGCAAACAGAATTTCAGCTGCGGGAAAAAAATCTCTTGCCGGATGATTGACGAAGATTACTCGGCTGGTCACTTTGCTCAGGATAAAGCGTAATAATTGCGGAATGGGGTATGACCTTAGGCGTGATTCAAATATTTGTCCCCTCATTTTGGAAGGACTCTAAGAGAAGCAACATCTTCATCAGGACCACAGTACACAAACTTACAAAGAAACGAGTAATAACATCTTCTGTTTCTACAGGCATCTCTACGATTTTCACTTGATATACTTTTTTTTCTCTAAGACGAATGGAAATATACGAGAACAGAACTTTTCATTTGAAGACGTCGGTGTACCATTGTACAGCTGCGTAGTGGAGTGCTGAATAGCATTCATCATTCCGCCCCCTCTCCCTTCCCTCCTCCCCCCCCCCCCCAAAAAAAGTATGTCCACACTTTGCGAAGGTGACTTCAAAGCATGTAAAATTGTGTAGGACACGTGAATGGCTTGGGGAAAAAGGATATAGTACTTAATTGTTGAATAAACTTTAATGAAACACTAGAAGCCATTTTATTTATAGTCACCATTGTTTAGCTACCTGCGGAAGAAAGAAGGGAAACTTAGGGATTTGTGTGCCGTCGTCGACAGACCACTGCACACAGAACCCATGTTTTGGTTGGGGAGGGTGCGGAATGAAATCGCCCTGGCCCTTTCGAATAAACCATCCCGGCATTCCCATTAGTCATTTAGGGAAATCACGGGAAACATAAAAGTAGATGGTGGGACAGGGATTCGAACCAATGACCTCCAGAATACGAGCCCAGTATCCTAATACTGAGACATTTCGCTCGATTTCTTCGTTTGTCTTTGTACCAGTCTCTTAATGTTTGCATATCTACAACACACAATGTTCCCAGTAATTGGCATATCATGCTCTAACATTTGTATGTCCCGTAATTTTTCCCGCAACGGATTTCTCCAGTATACGTATGTGTTGCAGATGTTCTACTAAACTGATGATTCTCACAGGAGAACAAATTACTGGCAGCCATCAAATTTCGAATAAAGCACTAGTGAAACGACTGATCACGACATCCAGTGATTTATGGCCGTTCGTTTGGAGAGGTGCATATGGGGTCTGAAGGTGGCATAATGAAATGCTGAAACTGGTAGCCTTCAAAATAAAACAAAATTAGGTCTTAAGTTACACGGCTGTTTGTAAATTTCATTGACATTGGCAATTACTTAACCAGCCGATGTCTCCTGACAATAATGGATCAATAGAGCCTGAACATTCATAATAGGTTTTGCAGAGATTCAGTAACATTAAAGTCTTTACTAGCATATTAGCCAACACTGCGATCGATGAATGTATTTTGAAGAGCAATTCCGAAGTACAGTATTTGACCTTGTTCATAACGTCTAATGGGGAACCACGGATCTGCGAACGTGTTTTTACTGCCTGCAGTGGGCCGTGGAGGCTTTGTCTCCCGACGGCGGTCACTTCTGCCGCGCGATCCAGAGTGCCTTGCTGTGCGGACGTATCAGCAGCAGCTGAAAGCAGGAATAATAAAAACGAGACCACCTCTCACGGGCCCGCCTTTGTTTGCCTTTGCTCAGCCAGAGGTGTACTATCCGCCGAATTCCGACCTCCGAAAAGCGGTGCATGAAAAATAGAGGGCTGGCTGGGAGATAAAGGGACGAAGGGCGCTTCACCTCTCACAATAACAACATCAAAGGCAAGGGACGTGAACTGTCCGCTCTCTGATGTGCTTGATGGAAACATGTCTGCAAGCGGTCTCTTCTGTATTGAAAAATTCGTCACTGCCATACGAATTTCGGGAATGGACTTTCGGCGACAGCTTCCGTTGTCACCAGGAGTTCGGTATTAGTGACACATAAAATGTGACGAGTGTTAATGGCAATCAATGTTAGCACCACAAATCACTTAAATCTTCTAGTTTTCAGAATCCATTACTGTTTTAATCTTCAGATCATTGTTTTGATGTAACTCTCCATGCTAGTTGATCCTGTACATACAGGTTCGAATCCTGCCACGGGCATGGATGTGTATGATGTCCTTAGGTTGCTAAGGTATAAGTAGTTCTAAGTTCTAGAGGACTGATGATCTCAGACGTTAAGTCCCATAGTGCTCAGAGCCATCTGAACCATTTTTTTGATATTGTACAAACCTGTCCACCTCCGCAAGACTGCTGAAACTTACGACCACTTCATTCTACTTACTGCATCCGAACCTCGGTCTCTCTCTACAATTTGTAACCTCACACTTTCCACCGTTGCCCCACTGACGATACCTCGTCCTCACGATGTGTCCTGTCACCCGTTTACTTGTTTCATTCAACCTGTGTTGTGAATTTTTTTCCGCAGATAGGTACAATTTCTTTCCTTCAGTTATTCCGTCCATCGACCTAGTCTTCAGAATTTCTACAGCTTCGATTCTCTTTTTATCTCAACTGTTTATCATATAGATTTCACTTCTGTATAACATAAACAACTTCAGAAAAGACTTCGAAACGAATTTATTTTCGATGCTAACAAATTTCTCTTTTTCAGAAACGGTTCTCTTGCTATAGCCTGCATTTTACATTCTCTCTTCTTCGGCCATCGTCTGCTATTTTTCTGACTAAATAGAAAAAGTCATCTACACGTTATAGAAATTGAAGGTGCAGGATGGAGAAGGCAAAGGAAAGGAGGGGAACTAACGATATCAGCTGCATCTTCACTACAGGCGAAACTAGCGGCGACAAGTGAAAATGTGTAGCGGACATTTTTTTGTCTAGGAAGAACACAGTGAGAGAAGGTTCCAGAACAAGGAAAAGAAAAAAAAACAAAAAAAGCTATCCAATTCCTTGACATTAAAGATAAGGTGCAACACTTCTTCAAATAAAGCACGAAAACCTGGAAGCCATTTATTGGCGGAAAATACGGCGGTCGGATCATTGACACACAGTGGGCGCAGTGCCCGAGGAGCCATACTATCGAATTAGTCTTCGTCCGAGGGAAAACTAAAACGTCCGGACACAGATGAAGTTCAACAGAGAAAGAAGCTTCGCCTGATCGGGTAAGGAAAACCAAATCAGCGAATACAGTGCCAGTGTTCCCATGTTCTCGTCCGCAAGAGACAAGCCTGTGTGGTGATGTTCCAGGTCGACGACGTGTGTCCCAAAGACCAGTTGGACTAAGACCAATGCAATGGAGGCGTGCGTTGTTCGGGATCAGATTGTGAACGACAGTATACCACCGTGAGTAGACTTCCATAGTGAGGACAAGGACAGTAAGGTGAAACCACCCTGCTTTCCAGGATATAAATGGCGCGTCATTTCAACCGGGGAGAGGAATTATTGTACTCCCCACCGAGAAAGCAAAGATCTGTTGGTACGGTGTGTCACTGATAAAATGTCGGTTCCCAGAAAAATTGTTATGATATAAATTTAAAGTATGTGCCGCAGTTTAGAGTTGATCCAGCCAACATCGGCAGGGGAAATCAGACTGGCCGGTCGAAGACAGGTAAATAAGCGACAAGTAATAGAATGAGTTGCTCGAGTACATGTTTAAATGGCACGCTGTATAAATAATACTGAACCTTTCAATTTGATGTTGGATAGCACCAACTCTCCAAGGGGAGGGGGCTTCACAACAGCTTCATACTGAAGTCGAAAAATATGAGTTTTCCAAGTTTGGATCAATCTGCACGCCATCATCCCGGGGAGCGGGTATATTTGCTGAACATAGTACACTTCGCTGAAAATGTAGGAATCTAAGATTCGCAGATTGTGAAGAACACTAACCGTGTTCGTGTTCACGAATCGCTCTTGAATTCCATTCATCACCTCTCGCCAACTGAATGCAGCCATTTTCATCGGGCGGTGACCCACGACAATCCCGAACGATTTGTGGCCAGCAACCACCGTTGGCCATGGAATGACAACGTGTTGGAAACCATGCAGTGGTAACAAGGTACATTTCCGTTCATTGATGCGGGCTCCAGAGAGAGAACAAAGCAGTCCAATATGTCCTTGAGCAACGATCTGTCACCAACATGACGTAGCAATACTATAACATCATGCGCTTACGGTTGTGTCGAGAAGGTTCCTCCTAGTATCCTCCAGCTACATAACTGAGCAGCTATACGGCAAAGCAGAGGTTTCACGAACAAGACAAAAAGCGACATGGATAGGGGGCTCCGCTGAGATAAGTCCGTCGGATGCTGATCTGGGGAGTAAGTTGACCATTCACTACAACAGATGCTTGAATACCAGTAAAAGGACTGGATACTACGTGACACGCACGACAATTGAGACCGGTCACCTTGAGCACCTGCATCAAGAAACCAAGACTGACGCGATCAAATATCCTGTTAAAATCAGTAAAAAGCAGAGACAGAAGTCACCTCAGACGCCGAGACAACGTCCCAGCATTCGGCTACAGAAGTCAGAATCGTGCGCTGAGGCGCAGAGTCCTAGTGAACAGCAAGAATTTTCCCTAGCGGTATCGAAGAAAGGGCTACAAACCTCCCTGGCGTCTGACACCACGTTTATCAGAAATGCGCGGAGCACGACTCACACGCCGACCTAGTTCCATCTATCTGCATTCATCGTCCATGTCCCCCAAGCTCGCTAATTTGAAATTCCCACCGGAGGATGAACGTTGCTGTGCATACACACTGAAGCTAGTGGATTCATTGCCTATCGAGACGAATCTGTTCTATGAATGCGTGGCGTTTGTTCTTTCGGATATGTCCGAAGGAACAGGCACCACGCGAATCTGCAGCTATGATAAATATTACGTGAATTGAAAGTGGAGGGTGGAGACAGGAACGGAAAGAGAAAGAACTAACGATACCAGCTGCATCGGGACTACATGCGGAATCAGCGGCGACGAGTGAATGCGTGTTCCGGGCCAGGACTCGAACCCAGGATCTGCTGCTTATTAGGCAGCAGCGTTAACCAATGCGACAAACACTGTGTCCGGATTTCTTCACGTCCGTATCTCAGAAATTTGTTCTTGAAGCGCTCTGCTGCTGGTCTGTAGTAGAACTCGCCTCTCGCACATGGGCACATTTCATATACACTCCTGGAAATTGAAATACGAACACCGTGAATTCATTGTCCCGGGAAGGGGCAATTTTATTGACACATTCCTGGGGTCAGATACATCACATGATCACACTGACAGAACCACAGGCACATAGACACAGGCAACAGAGCATGCACAATGTCGGCACTAGTACTGTGTATATCCACCTTTCGCAGCGTTCGTGCTGGACGTGCAGACCGCGTGAGACGACGCTTCATCCAGTCCCAAACATGCTCAATGGGGGACCGATCCGGAGATCTTGCTGGCCAGGGTAGTTGACTTACACCTTCTAGAGCACGTTGGGTGGCACGGGATACATGCGGACGTGCATTGTCCTGTTGGAACAGCAAGTTCCCTTGCCGGTCTAGGAATGGTAGAACGATGGGTTCGATGACGGTTTGGATGTACCGTGCACTATTCAGTGTCCCCTCGACGATCACCAGTGGTGTACGGCCAGTGTAGGAGATCGCTCTCCACACCATGATGCCTGGTGTTGGCCCTGTGTGCCTCGGTCGTATGCAGTCCTGATTGTGGCGCTCACCTGCACGGCGCCAAACACGCATACGACCATCATTGGCACCAAGGCAGAAGCGACTCTCATCGCTGAAGACGACACGTCTCCATTCGTCCCTCCATTCACCCCTGTCGCGACACCACTGGAGGCGGGCTGCACGATGTTGGGGTGTGAGCGGAAGACGGCCTAACGGTGTGCGGGACCGTAGCCCAGCTTCATGGAGACGGTTGCGAATGGTCCTCGCCGATACCCCAGGAGCAACAGTGTCCCTAATTTGCTGGGAAGTGGCGGTGCGGTCCCCTACGGCACTGCGTAGGATTCTACGGTCTTGGCGTGCATCCGTGCGTCGCTGCGGTCCGGTCCCAGGTCGACGGGCACGTGCACCGTCCGCCGACCACTGGCGACAACATCGATGTACTGTGGAGACCTCACGCCCCACGTGTTGAGCAATTCGGTGGTACGTCCACCCGGCCTCCCGCATGCCCACTATACGCCCTCGCTCAAAGTCCGTCAACTGCACATACGGTTCACGTCCACGCTGTCGCGGCATGCTACCAGTGTTAAAGACTGCGATGGAGCTCCGTATGCCACGGCAAACTGGCTGACACTGACGGCGGCGGTGCACAAATGCTGCGCAGGTAGCGCCATTCGACGGCCAACACCGCGGTTCCTGGTGTGTCCGCTGTGCCGTGCGTGTGATCATTGCTTGTACAGCCCTCTCGCAGTGTCCGGAGCAAGTATGGTGGGTCTGACACACCGGTGTCAATGTGTTCTTTTTTCCATTTCCAAGAGTGTATTTTGAATTTAGGTCAATTTTTTGAAGCTGACGACATTCTGCCTGTTAACTATAGTTGTTGTATACATGCTTATGCACTTGAGAGTAACGTACCTAGGCTCATTGGACTCATGGTGTGGTATATGTATGTACACTGTGACGAGTGCTATCGTGGCTATCACTTGTGAGTTGCTTAGGCATTGGTGAATGTGCTTCAGGCTCTGCATGCATACGTATTCTGACGGAGGCACTTGAAAATAGCCCTATGGAACTGGAATGAACTGATTTTGTTATCGGTGTGGTTTCCTTTAGCAGGACTTATTTCTATTGTGTACAGAGGAAATGAATATTTGAATTCCGAAAGGTGATCCGTAAAACAATAGTTTAATTCACGCATTATGTGAGCATCACTTTCAGAATGGTGCTGGACATGTCATGGTATTACAGTTCATGAACAAAACAACAACTGAAAACAATAATCTGTATATGCACACATCTTCAAACTTGCAGCTCTAGTTAGACAAGGATGAGTCAAGTTATCGGCTGCGGCCTTACTACAATAGGAGCGATCGCAGCATTTTCCTGGAATAATTAAAAAAATCACGAAAAACTTAAATCAGTATAGCTGGATGAAGATTTGAGCCTCCAGAAACAACCGAACACAGGGACAGTATACTTACAAAAGCACAATTTTATTTGGTTTTATCTTAGCATAAAATAGTGCTCTGAAAAGGAATTATTTATTTAATCATGTAAAACGTTAGTGCTACAATGTACATTCGTTTATCAATACCAATCATAGTACTCAGGACACATATACTACACACATTATTTCATGAGGTAACACTACATACGTCTGGACTATAGAACGATGTTTGGTTTCCATTTCGTGACCAGCAACTTCCCACTGCCTGAAAATCTGTGTCAGCATGAGTTAGCTGTTGAGCTCAGAACGAGGATGAATTCTTCATGTTATCCAGTTCAGAGAACGGGAGAAGGGTTTTTCTAAACAAGAGGACATTATAGTGGAGGACATTATAGTGCGAAAATGTGCTATGAAATGAGAGAGAAGTTCTATTTTTGTTGTTATATACTGGTTTTACACTTTTTACGAAACCATAACCTTGTGTTACGCAAGCAATCTTTCTGTGGAAGTAACACATTGCTTAACAGGTACATTATCTGATGTCATGTATCAGGACGCTACTATATAATCTGGAATTAACCATGAGGTGTCACTAGAGATGGACTCGCCAGCACAAATGGCGGCGAGAGTCTGATGTCGTCACTTGAGAGGAAGTAACAGCACAATGGGTCGGTGAGAAGAACTTCGAACATGATCTAGTCATTGATGTCAGCTATCGGCCGTTGGTGATGTAACTGTGAAGTACAAACGCGAAGGAAGAACCAGAGTTAAACCAAGTCCGGGCAGACCTGACGAACTGACAGACAGGGACGGTCGAGAATTGCAGCAAGTGGTTATAAAAATCTCATTAAATCAGCGGATGGAATCACTAGAAAGGTTCAGAGGGCAACCAACAGCCCAGATAACACGATGAATGGGGTGAAATGGTCGAACAGCTTGAGGTGGTTTGGCGAATGCCTTAGCACGTTACCTACTGTCATGTGTGCTGCCAAATGTAAAGTACGGTCGCGGTGGTGTTACGGTATGGGGGTGATCCCAATACTGCGCTTGAGAAAAAACTTAATGTAAACGATTTGATCACATTTTACAGCAGTATGTATTGCGTACCGTTGAGGAACAATTTGAGACGATGATTGTTTATATTAGCAGGGCAATGAACCCTATCATAAAGCAGTCTCTGTGAGGCAATGATTTGTGGACAGTAACATTTCTGAATGGTACTGATCTGCCCAGATTCCCGTCTTGAACCCAAAATAACATTTTTGCGATGAGTTAGAACATCGACTTATGTCCGAACTCAAGCTTCCAACATCTGTACCTTCACTGGTTTCTACTCCTGAGGAAAAATGGTCTGTCATTTCTCCACAGACCCACAGTAACGTCATTGTAAGCGGAGTTCAAGCCGTCACAAATACTTCTGATCAGATATTGTATATTTTACATAAGTCTTTTCAAGTAATCTCTTTGAACTCTTTATGAATTTTAAAATGAAACTTTTTGCAAGTATAAAATTCTGTTTCGGATTTTATGTTTATTCTATTTTGGTGAATGTAAGTTTAGTCTTGGTGCTGTTACATGGACATGGATAGCGCTGTTTGTGGACTGATTATAAAGCTAATTTTTCATGTGCGGGCCGGCCGGAGTGGCAGAGCGGTTCTAGCCGCTACAGTCTGGAACCGCGCGACCGCTACGGTCGCAGGTTTAAATCCTGCTTCGGGCATGGATGTGTGTGATGTCCTTAGGCTCGTTAGGTTTAAGTAGTTCTAAGTTCTAGGGGACTGATGACCTCAGCAGTTAAGTCTCGTAGTGCTTAGAGTCATTTGAACCATTTCATGCGCGTAGTTGATATACTCATGTGATGCAGATAAAAATCCCAATGTTTCGAAGAGTTCTTTACAGTGTGCCCTATAATTAGTTTTCGCGGTCTCTTTTTGTAGTTTGAAAACTGTTAAATATATTTTATACATTTGTTCCTTACGAAAGAATTCCGCTGGTAACAAGGTGCTCAAATTTTTTGGTCTTCAAACACTTCTTCTAGCTTGCGAATAACTTTTGCTTTATTTACAAATAAATGGAACATGCTGTGCTGCTTGTCTAAGGCTATTTACATTACGAGTTCAGTAAAATGAAATATTATACTTATTAGCATGATATCTACGTTTTCTTGTACATTCTTGTGAAATATACCAACAAGAATTGTTCTAAGCACAAAAGGGTATAGCAATCAGACGCAATGATGTTTATCGCATATCTAGATTTTGACCACCGTGCGGTCATCTTCAGCGCTAGAAACTATGTAAAGATCCAGTTACAATAAGATAACATGCATGCCTTATTAAATGTACAGTTACATAAGCCTTAAAAGTAATTCATTCATAATAGATAAGTTAAAACATTAAAAATACTTGTATATGCACATAGTCCCAACTGGACTATTCATGTCATAGGCTGGGTTCACACTGAGGCTGCTGTTTACAGTTACATCGCAGGTGCGTTCAATGTACGTAATACCATTCTGCAGCATCCTCCTTACATGTCTGGTGCGTTGAAAACATGTATTAACTTTTTTTACCTTCACAGTTCTTCGTTTCATCATTTTGTTCAGTATTTCATACTTTTTAAAATTTTTCGTAGATAAAACAAATAGGGTGGTTGTAACTAAAGCAGTGATGAATGTTTTACAGCTTTACATGACGATAAATTTATAAATAAGCCAGTGGTCTCAGTTAGTGCTGAACATTTTACAATTGAACATAATTTAAAAAATACAGATAACCTTCTTCAGATAGCTAAGATAATAAAATTTTGTTAAAATCGTGCTACATAGTAAGCACAGTTGATGGAACTGGAACAGTACCATCAGCGGTATGTCGAAATTCCAGGAATCTTTCTGCTTCAAAATACCCTCTCTTATGATGTCCGTATACAGATCCGATATAAGTAACATAGTTTGGTGCTAAAACTAATAAACCGTTGACCACATCATGTAATAATGTGTCAAATACATCTGTCTCAGAAACCTTATAATCATATGCGACTTAGAAGGAGCATAATCATAATCAGACCATTCTTGTCAGATCAATGCGTCTGTCGGAATCGGCGCTTCCTAGTCGAATCACAACGATTTTTAAACAGTTCCAAAACCTGGGAACTTCTCGCGGCCACCTCATTAAGCAGTGGCACACGAGACGGTGCTTGATGGCAAAAGATTTCAAACTCCTCCAACAGATCCAGGTGTCTTGCTTTCTTTCACGGGTGGAGTATCCTCATGTGTGAGAAAGTGTTGCACTGTGCCCACTTCCAAGAAGCTGCACAGCGAAGTTAGATTTTTCTATGGCACTTTTACGATCTATTGCGACGCGTTCGCTGAACCTTTTAGCCGTCTGCCAGTTTTTTCTGCGTATCAAGAACTGCAATCGGAACATTTAGTTCTGTAGGCACCTTGCCTTACCTATGGACACGATTTCTTTTTTCAACAGTATTTTTTAAAATTCTTCCCTAGTTCCTCGTAGTAGCAAGCGCCACTCATACTTCCTGTTTTCTAAAAACTGAGGCCATACTGACACTAATTTTACCGTAGTATGATAAACAGAAGTACTTATTATTGATATCGTCAACTACAAAGAGACTATTTTTCCAGCCTTTTTTACTATGTTGTTATACATGTCGTCGACGTAATGATCTTAGCAATATATTTTATATATATTCAGATCAGCTTCATGCCTTGCACCTGAAAGTGAAATTTTTGGCAACCGATTCATGGCGAATTTAAATTGTACTTTATTGTGCTGACTGGGGTGGTCTGAGTTGTAATTTATAATACCGTCGTACAGGTGTTCCCTGTACATCCCAAAAGTGTGCTTCTCATTTAAAATAGTAATGTTCAAATCAAAAAAGTTGATTCATGTATTTGATACTCTCTCAAATGTGAATTTGATTTTGCTACGTATTCCATCGAACTTGTCGCCAATTGTTTTGACATCTTCGTCGCTACGTCTAACTAACAGCAAGATATCATCAACATTTCTGAAGTAGCGTATTTGTCTAATTGTCACAAGTGAATTTTCTGGAAAAACTTTTTCTCCAAATGGCTGATAAAAGCATCGGCTGAGAGGTCTGAATGGGAGGTCCCCATCCTTCAGCAAAAATGTATTCGCATTGAATTTAAAGTAATTACACTCCAGAATTAATATAATCAACACTATGTACTGACTAATTTCACCAATGGACGATCTGTTTTGTGACAAAGTTTTGTTAATGATTTCAATGGTGTCATTAATCAGAAAGTTAGTACACAAACTATATATATATATATATATATATATATATATATATATATATATATATATATATATATATATATATATATAATGAAACTAATTTCATGTCATTTGACACTGGTACATCTTTAAGTGCTTCATCTACTTTGTACTATTTTTCATGGAGTACTGAGGGTTAAAACAATGTGCATTCTATAAAAAATCGAAGTATTGCTTTCTAACTTTACAAAAAAACCACCTCAACTGTTAAAAATCGGTCTAAAAGGCAAATATTTTTGTGGAATTTATTTGTGCTCTAAGGGTAGAGTACGTGGCTTAATTACTCTTAAATGGTAAATTCCTGCAATTTCGACATACCGCTGATAGTACGTCAGCTTTTAGCACCTTTCTACTCTGTTCCAGTTCCATCAACTGTGCTTACTATGTAGCACGATTTTAATAAAATTTTATTATCTTAGCTATCTGAAGAAGGTTATCTGTATTTTTTAAATTATGTTCAATTGTAAAAAGTTCAGCCTCTGGTTAATTCACAAATTTACCATCATGTAAAGCTGTAAAACATTCATCACTGCTTTAGTTACAAACACCCTACTTGTTTTATCTATGAAAAATTTTAAAAAGTGTGAAATAATAAACAAAATGATAAAACATAAGAACTGTGAAGGTAAAAAAAGTTAATACATGAAACTTCCTGGCAGATTAAAACTGTGTGCCGGACCGAGACTCGAATTCGGGGCCTTTGCCTTTCGCGGGAAAGTGCTGTGAGGACGGGGCGTGAGTCGTGCTTGGGTAGCTCAGATGATAGAGCACTTGCCCGCGAAAGGCAAAGGTCCCGAGTTCGAGTCTCAGTCCGGCACACAGTTTTAATCTGCCAGGAAGTTTCATATCAGCGCACACAATGCTGCAGAGTGAAAATGTAATTCTGGAAAGTTAATACAAGTTTTCAATGCACCAGACATGTAAGGAGGATGCTGTAGAGTGGTATTACGCACACTGAACACAGCTGCGTTGCAATTGTAAACAGCAGCCTCAGTGTGAACTCAGCCTTTGACATGAATAGTCCAGTTGGGACTATGTGCACATACAAGTATTTTTAATGTTTTAATTTATTTATTATGATTGACTTACTTTTAAGGCTTATGCTACTGTACATTTAATAAGGCATGCATGTTACCTTATTGTAACTGGATCTTTACATAGTTTCTAGCGCTGAAGATGACCGCATAGTGGTCAAAATCTAGAAATGCGATAAATATCATTGCGTCTGATTGCAGAAGCCTTTTCTTGAAGTTCATAGTTAGATGGGCGGGCTGTGTTCCTATCAAATACGCACTGAATTTTCGTTGTACTGTTGTAAGATTCCATTATACTAACACAATGTCTGCAAACAAAGCGTGCGATAACTCGCCCAAGCAACTAACTTCCGCCAGTGCGCGCCGGAAAACAACCGTCCACCACAGCGAATTCAATACAGCGAACTGTGGAGACGGCACCAAAATGATGTCTGCTCTCGTTTCTCGACGTTAAATTGTAAAAATCGCGAAAAGAAACGAAACGCAGAAAAAAAATGTCAATACGCGTCACGGAATATCATTGCCTCTGATGCTACGTCAAAGCGGAGCGCAACAGTGGTCGACGTACTGAACGCGTTGCGGTAGGCATCGTCCGACTGTCCAAGTGGATGCTTTGCTTTTCTTCCTGGTAACAAGCCCATATCCCCCCTCAAGGTATGTGACGTAGCTGCACGATCCTACGAGCTCGAGTAGACAATATGTCTGTCCTCTTGGGCATTAGTCACGTTCGACCTTTGAGACTTTGCACGGCGCTGAGTATGGCCTTAATGACACAAGCGATCCCATTCTCGCCAGACGGGCGTAGGATGCCGACCAACGTGAGCAACAATATCACAGAACGAAAGGTCGAGATCTTGCCTCTGTCGAATTTCGTCAGATGCTTCTAAAGGTTTCTCCTTCTTGCGCGAGAAATAACAACCAACATTTAGTGCGTTTTCTGAATGAGAAGCAAATCGTTTCTTATAAACAACATATAGATGTCATCCTGCTACCCACAAGGATGAGTCAGATGAAAACGAGACAGATGAAAGAAAGAGTAAGTGAGATAACCGCCATAAGTGTTAATACATGTATCCCAGTGTGGGACAAGATCAACGCCTTCTTGGAAAAATGTTTGCTGCTGCCGGCGGAACTGTGATTGTACCCAGGACTGCACCTCTTCTTCCGACCGAGTGAGGTGGCGCAGTGGTTAGCACACTGGACTCGCATTCGGGAGGACGACAGCTCAATCCCGCGTCCGGACATCCTGATTTAGGTTTTCCGTGATTTTCCTAAATCGCTCCAGGCAAATGGCGGGATGGTTCCGCTGAAAGGGCACGGCCGACTTCCTTCCCCATCCTTCCCTAGTCCGATGAGACTGATGACCTCGCTGTTTGATCTCTTCCCCCAAACCAACCAACCAACCAACCTCTTCTTCCGAAGCAAATCGACGGACACGAAAGTTTTTCTTCAGGGCTCCAAAAAATGTGGAAATCGCATGGTTAGAGATCGGGGTTGTATGGAGGATGTGTAAGGGGTTCCCAGCGAAATTTCGCCAGCGTAAGTTTGGCAATATGTGGTTTGGTGAAGAGGAGTACGCCTGGGTATAATCCTGACTCTGGAGCAATCACAAACATTTTTCCATGAAGGATTGACAGTCGTTTCTCACATTTGGATAAATGTATTAACAGTTATGGACATTACGTCTGAAATGATAAACAGTTTACAATGGAGAAACCGGCTGCAAATAATTTTTAACACATTGACCTACGTTTCGAGGCCTCTATGGATATATTCATCAGAAAGAAATTTTAATAACAACAAATTTCATTGTGATGTAGACAGAGTTGTTGAAACCTAAGTCGAAGTATTAAAAAATGATTTGCAACAGGTTGGCTGTGTTATTTTTCTGTCGAAAGTTATTGAGCCGTGGCGCCATATTTTACTTCGCTTGGGTCTTGTCTGGCGCCACTGGCTCGAATTTGCTATCGATTTGGTATTTGTTCAGTAAAATGTAAATGTCGTGTGACTAGGGCCTCCCGCCGGGTAGACCGTTCCCCGGGTGCAAGTCTTTCGATTTGACGCCACTTGGGCGACTTGCGCGTCGATAGGGATGAAACGATGATGATTAGGACAACATGACACCCAGTCCATGAGCGGAGAAAATGTCCGACCCGGCCGGGAATCGAACCGGGGGCCTTAGGATTGACATTCTGTCTCGCTGACTACTTTTTCTTATTATCAGATTGACTTGGTATTTCCATGAAAATCAGACAACCATAGTCAAATTATCATTTAATATCAGCTACAAGAGAAAATCTACAAATTAGTTCAAGCACAAACAATTATTAAATTCTAAACGGCAAGACTAACCCATTATCCCACACTTCTTGTCAAGTTTTTAAAAATGTACATGTGGAAGAGGAAAAGTGACAAAACAAAGCTGCAAGGGAGGGGACTCAAGCCCAGGGGAGAAACAGGGATCACAGGGGAACTTACAAACACCCTGACGGTTAAACTCAAGAAAAAGCATATTCGCAAAAAGCGTTCGCTATCGTGGCAACCGCTGCCATTTCCAATGCACAGTTGCCATATAATGGTGTAAAACGAGGGGATCTGAGTCATTCCCGCCCTCAATGATATACTGAACATAGTAACCCAAGAGCCAGACAATCGTGTTCGTTTTCGTCTGAGGAAAAAAGGATGTGTCCGGATGTAGGAAAATGTTGTCTGGGAAAGCAGTTTCAGGTCCTTGAGTAGGGGAAGCTAATTGACGGCGGATCCAGAGCCAATGATGCCGTCCGCAAGCAACAAGCTTGTGAAGTAAGGTTGATGACATTCCTCACATTGATCAGTCGAACGAAGGCCAATACGAAAAAGATGATCACCAGCAGGTATCGAACGGTGAATGACCTTATACCACGTTGAAACAATCTCCATCGGCAATATAGGAAGACTAAGATGAGACCAGATCGTTTTCCAAGACGTTGATGAGGAAGCAAGTTCAACAGAAGAAAGGGGACATGATGCACCCCAACGGGATGATAGCATGTTGGTAGTAACATGCGTCATTGAAAGTATATCAGCACCTAGAATACCGATAATTAGAAAGTATTCACGAATGTGCCGCAATTTAGGATTAATCCGTCCAACATCAACAGGAGGGGTCAGACAGACTAGCCGGAGGCGGGAAAGTAAACGAGAGGTAACTGAATGCGTAGCCCGCGTACAGGTTAAAACATTGCGGCGGGCAAATAAGATGGATGTCTTCACTTTGATGTCGGAAAGACCCAATCCTCCAAGCTGTCGAGGCCTGGCCACTACTTCATACCGTACACGAAAGATATGACGGCGCCACAGGAATCGACCAGACAGCTCTTTCAGTCCGCGGGCCATCATCGCGGGAAGCGGGAAGACTTCCGCAACGTAATATACTTTACTGAAGACATAGGTCTCTAAAACCCGTACCTTGTGAAGGAAGCTAAGGGAATGGCGTTCATGTTCAAGGATCGCCCCGTGAACACGACTCGTAACCTCACTCTAATTTAGTGTCGCCATTTTGATCGGATCGCGATCCACTAAGATCTCTTAGGGCGATTGACGACCGTCGCCCAAGGAATGGCGACATGATCGAAGCCCCTCAACGGTAGGAACGTGCATTTACGATCATTAATGCGAGCACCAGCAACACGACAAAATGAATCCAAGGTATTCTTAAGCCTCGGTATGTCCTCGACATGTCGTACTAAAACCATGACGTCATCGGCGTTTGAACGGACCAAAGAAAGTTCCCCCAGTATAATCCAGCCACGTAATTGCATGGTGAAGTAAGGGCTCTAAGAACAAGACAAAAAGTGACATGGATAAGTGGCTTCCCTGGGGTAAACCCCGTCTGATCGATATCCTGGGGCTAGGGTGACCGTTCACAATCACCGAGACACTGATACCTGTAAAACGGCGAGTTAAGACCTGTCGAACATCATTATTAAAGCCGACAGCGGTAAGCACTCTCGTTAAAAAATCGATGCTGACACGATCAAACGCCTTTAGGAAATCAAGAAGAAGCAGAGCCCTTGGGATATTAGCGGCAGCCGCCACTGAAATAACATCGCGACATTCGAGAACAGAAGTCAGTATCGCGGGTTGAGGCACACAGTTCTGGTGGGTGGCAATAATGCTAACGAGCAGCTTAAAGAGACGGATATGAATTGCTCGAGTGACAGTTTTATAATCGAAGTTAAGGAGAGTAATAGGACGGAGGGAATCAATCGCAGGGCGACCTGTGGATTTCAGGAGGAGGACCAGTTTACCTTCCTGAAAAGGAGTAGGAAGTGAGACCCCGCATCACTTCATTTACCATTGACGCTAAAGTGTCACCAACCAGTGGCCAAAATGGAACACAAAACTCCTTAGGAATACCGTTAAGCCAGGCGACTTGCGGGACTGAGAACCTGTATCATATATATCATCCTTGTGAAAGGAAAGCAGAATGGCGTCATTTAATTGAGGAGTGACGACGCGTTGCAGCAAGGATGTAAATTCATCAAGAGAGTTTGCAGCCGAGACATGAGCATCGTACACATCAGTAATATAGGTGTAAATAAAGGCGGAAATTTCACGGTGAGAGGTGAATATGCGGCCGTCAGGGTTTGTGAGGAAGGCAAAGCACACACGTTTCCGGTGCGCCCATAAACGGACTAGATGATATAGCGACGTCAAACGGGAACGTGGTTGAGACCTCGTCCGCAGTCCCTCCATTTGAATGCGTTTGAGCTGCAGCAATTTTGCTTTGATGCCCTGAATGTCAGTACCGTCTGAGCTACGCAGGCAGGACTCACGACCCATCCTCACAGCTTCAATTCTGCCAGTACCTCGTCTCCTACCTTCCAAACTTCACAGAAGCTCTTCTGCGAAACTTGCAGAACTGGCGCTCATGGAAGAAAGGATATCGCGGAGACATGGCTTAGCCACAGCCTGGGGGATGTTTTCAGAATGAGATTTTCGATCTGCAGCGGAGTGTCCTCCGGTATGAAACTTCCTGACAGATTATAACTGTGTGCCAGACCGAGACTCGAACTCGTGACTTTTGCCTTTCACGGGAAAGTGCTCTACCGTCCAGAACACAGTGAAATCTCATTCTGGAAGCATGCTGAATGAGTTTTGGGGATTTCATTCTGTGGGAGAGGGATTATGTAGTTCCCTTTTTTTATTTAACTGTTAATTTAGACCCCCGCCCTGCCTTAAGTTGAGCGAGTTGCAGCTGTCACCTTTCTGCTCCTCAGCCTTTGATTAAGAAAGTTTTATACATTAACTCGAATGTAAGACATCTGAGGCCAGAAGGGATTGGAGAGAGCCTCACTTTAGAAAAATGATGAAACGTCAGGAGACAAATAGGATACAGTTATCTGGGGAAATTCATTAGCGTGAGGAAGAGTAGGGTAATTTATGTAATAATTTATTACGCCATGATCATTTACATGCACGCACTTCAAAAAGAGTTTTGCATCACCACGGTTCCGAGAGCTCCCTTACCTGTACAGAAAATTGGAATAGAGATCAACATAAACATCATTTCCGCCCCTTTTATTGGTGATGTAAACCACACATTGCATGTGTACCATTATACAGCAAGACCTTCAGAGATGGTGGTCCAGATCGCTGTACACACCGGCACCTCTAATACCCATTAGCACGACCTCTTGCATTAATGCATGCTTGCATTCGTCGTGGCATACTATCCACAAGTTCACCAAGACACTGTTGGTCCAGAATGTCCCACACCTCAACGGCGATTCGACGTAGATCCCTCAGGTCACGTCGTCCATAAACAGCCCTTTTCAATCCATCCCAAGTATGTTTGATAGGATTCATGTCTGGAGAACATGCTGGCTGCTCTAGTCGAACGATGTCGTTATGCTGAAGGAAGTGACTAACAAGATGTCCACGATGTGTGCGCGAATTGACGTACCTGAAGACCAATGTCTCGCCAATATACTGCCGATATGGTTGCACTGTCGGTCAGAGGATGGCATTCACGTATCGTACAGCCGCCACGGCGCCTTCCATGACCACCACCAGCTTACATCGGCCCCACATAATGCCACCCCAAAACATCAGGGAACTTCCACCTTGCTTCAGTTGCTGAACGGTGTGTCTAAGGCGTTCAGCCTGACCGACTTTCCTTCAAACACGTCTCCGACGATTGCCTGGTTGAAGGCATATGCGACACTCATCGGTGAAGAGAACGTGATACCAATCCTGAGCGGTCCATTCGACATGTTTTTGGGCCCATATGTACCGCGCTATATGGTGTCGTGGTTGCAAAGATGGACCTCGCCATGGGCGTCGGGAGTAAAGTTGCGCATCAAGCAGCCTATTTCGCACAGTTTGAGTCGTAACAGGACGTCCTGTGGCTGCACGAAAACCATTATTCATCATGGTGGCATTGCTGTAAGGGTTCCTCCGAGCCATAATCCGTAGGTAGCTGTCATTCACTGCAGTTGTAGCACTTGGGCGGCCTGAGAAATGCGTGTCATCGATTGTTCCTGTCTCTCTGTACCTCCTCCACGTCTGAATAACATCGCTTTGATTCACTTCGAGTCGCCTGGACTCTTCCCTTGTTGAGGGAGCTTCCTGGCACAAAATAACAATGCAGATGCTATCGCCGCGCGGGATTAGCCGAGCGGTCTAGGGCTCTGCAGTCATGGACTGTGCGGCTAGTCCCGGCGGAGGTTTGAGTCCTCCCTCGGGCATGGGTGTGCGTGTTTGTCCTTAGGATAATTTAGGTTAAGTAGTGTGTAAGATTAGGGACTGATGACCTTAATAGTTAAGTCCCATAAGACTTCACACACATTTGAACATTTTTTTTTGCAGATGCGATCGAGCCGCGGTATTGACCGTCTAGGCATGGTTGAACTACAGACAACACGAGCTGTGTACCTCCTTCCTGGTGGAGTGACTGGAACTGAACGGCTGTCGAAACACCTCCGTCCAAAACGCGCTGCTCGTGCATGGTTGTTTACGTCTTTGGGCGGCTTTAGTTACATCTCTGAACATTCAAAGGGACTGTGTCTGTGATTCAATATCCACAGTCAACGTCTGTCTTCAGGAGTTCTGGGAACCAGGCTGATGCAAAACGTTTTTTGATGTGTGTATATGAAGTGTTCACGCTACTGGTTTCGGATCTTAGTTGCCTTCTCCAGATGTGCTTAATCCACGAAGGAACTTCGTAAAGATACACAAACAAATACAGTTAGGGACTTCGATTATTTGAAGTGAAAGCTTGACTAGATCTTAGATATAATATCGTGGTTTGGGATGGGAAAGCTGTTGAAATCACCCTGGGAGGATAATTGGAAAGACATGAGTTACTTAGAAGGTAGCGACAGCACTGTTGTAACATGAAGGATGTGCGCCACATGGCATGCCCGCTGTCTGCAGCTGATATCAGAAGGCCAGCTGAAGTAGAGCAGTGAACGATGATGGGTGTATTTGAGTCAATTGCTGTGTGCTCTGTCTGAAGCGCCCTAGCAGAAGGTTTAGGGAACACGATCGATGTACGTGGATCAAGATTGAAGTGGCACGTGGTCGCAGCGCACGACAATGTTTACTTCGGCGCTGCGCCCCACCTTCCTTCCTGACAATACAAGATAACACACAGCGAACGCCGTACAGGAGCGCCTGCGTACATTGGGTGGGAGACGCCGGGACGTCCATCGTACTCGCCCGATATGGGTCTCTGTGCTTACAACATGTTCGCCAAAATGAAGGAACCTCATCGTGGAATGCGTTACAACACACGAGAGGGCATCATCCGTGCCATAGGGAAGTGCTTGCGAGTTATTGACAGAGATGGATGCGCTGGTGGTGTGCGACATCTCTGTGATGGAAGGTGATGAAGATGCGGGGCGGAGGACACGAAATACTGTGAACGTCTCTCAATAAAGTCTGGTATGAATTGTAACTGTGTTGTCACTACTTTTCATCCAACCCACGTAGAAGAAGAAGGGATGTGGCGATAGACGCATGGCACAAGGCCACATTTGCCGAGCTCGCGGGGATTCGATCTTGTGAGAGATAGAGGACTGCCGAAGTTATTCCAGTTACTTTATTTGTTGGAACTTCGTAATAAACTGGGACTGGGTACAAGTAGGCGGGGTGCATGGTGCTCGAGGATTTGAAGGGAGTGGTAATGCTCTGGAGTGTTGGTGGAAGGGGGTGGGAGAAGTAGTATATCTGTCTTTTATTGTACTTGTGTAAGGTCGCGTTATTTGAGAACTTACAAACCACGTTTACATCCAGTACGACATAAATAAGCCCCATCAATGATAGAAAAGGTCAGTTTGTGCTCGTTCATTAAAAACATATACGTGACCGACATCGTCTAGTACACTTAATTTATTGTATAATATCTGCATGTTGGATGAATGGGGAACAAGCAGAGCAGTGAAACTCGTGCTAGAACAGATCCACACTGGAAACTGTCACATTCCTTCGGACAATAGGCCGCCACAGGTGCTTCCGGCGCTTATACCGGGATCCGCCCGTGAGCTGAACAACCTGGAAAACGGGAACACGTGGCCGGCATTCAGGAGTGAGAAAACGACCTGGTCAGCCAAAAACACATGGCAGCAGGTATTCGCGTATTTTCCTACAGACACATTTATTTATTTATTTCTTTAACAGTACAGAGTAACCCACCGCCTTGAAATGTAAGGCGGATCGGATGCTTCTGAATCTAATAGAAAAGACTTCTCTTTGTTACAATCTTATTGGTATACAGTTGTTAATCATTTTTAATAACATAAAGAACATAATATATAAACATTTCTCTGAGGTTACAGCGAATTGAATGCTTTACAACTGTTAAAATGGTACTATGTAATTTGTTACTACCTAGTTGATGACAATATAATTTATGTAATACAAATGTCAAGTAAAAATAAAAAAAGAAAATGTAACACAATGAGCGTGGTGAAAGTAGTTTGTAGTATGTCTAGGGAAGAGATATGTTCTATTTGGATGTGTAATACAGTCTAAGTAGCATGACGGTTAATAATGCCCTATTTCTACTTATTTCAGATGAGAAGGTCTCGGTACAACCTCGAGGTATTCTCATCTCAAATGGTTTGTGCTAATGTATGTTTATACAGATTATACAGATTAAATGCTAGTTAAGCACGCCACACATGGAATACATGAATTTTAGCTTTACATGAGAAATACACTTATGTTTGTAACTTGCTAGTAGAAATAGAATATAATTCATTGCTACTTGAATGCATTATTCCTTAAATAACTTAATACATTTGTGATACATAAAATTCATTGATTGTACTTTTTAATAGAGAAGAGAATATACTTCTGTCTGCACACAATAAGACGAGCAACACATTACTGTTTGTGTGCAGTGTACTTCAAACACTATGCAGGATGTCATTGGGGAGAAGGAGCCTCGGAATAAAAGTTCTTCGAGCCTTCTCCTCCCAAGCGACATTACCTTACTACTACAGTCTTAGTATGTGGTGCCGGTGTTTATTTGTTTTATGATGACATAGGAAGAACTTCCAGAAACTTCTATCTGGATTCTAAACTGCGACTGGTCGGCGTTCAGAAACAAGCGCCTTCCGGAAAGATGATTGGCCACCTAAATTTAAGGGGGAGAAAAGACGATTAGTAGCGAAAAGAGGAGAGAAGTAAAAAAGGAGTCGTTGCGTGGTCGTGGAGCAGGAGAGTCGTCTTGGAGGTCCACGGCAGTCGACGGACGCCTTCGGCTGTAATTTTGGTGAAGTACAATTTTGCTACTACCTGGCTGAGGCGAGAAGTTCTGCAGTTGTAGCTTCTGACCATTACGGTGATCCTGCTTATACACCGGCGTGTAGGAAAGTGAATTTACATTGGTGAATCACGTGTTCCACTCCGTTCTGCACTGAGGTTTCGCACTGCTCTTTGAGATAGTAGTTCCTTCTTGCTATTTAGTACAACAGGGGATGTCAGTTACTCCTCGCCTAATCACAGATCGCGAGTACATTATATGGCAGAGACAGACAGTTTAAGGGCCAGTATTAATACAGGGAGAACCTGAGATTTATAATTATTATTTAGATTCTTTAAATTGGCACAGTACCTCAAGACATGCGAGATGCAAATATAGTAACAATCTATAAGGGAAAAGGCGACAGAGGTAATTGTAACAAATGTAGAGGAATATCTCTCTTGAGCATTGCTGGAAAGGCGTATGCAAGGATATTCCTGGAGAGACAGGAAACCTTGGCTGTTCGGATCTACCCTGAATCACAGTGTGGAATTCGGACTGGCAGATCCACAAGTGACATGATATTCACCTTGCGCCAACTACAAGAGAAGTGCCGCGAACACAGAGTGCCATTATATGTGGTTTTTGTTGACCTCAACAAAGCCTTTGACACCGTCAATAGGGAGGGACTCTACAGCATATCGGAAAAAAACTGGATGTCCCCCAACTTTTCTGTCTTTAATAAGATCTTTTCTTGACAATATGCCTGGCTCTGTAATCTTCGATGGCAGTACATCTAAACCATTCAGTATGAACTGTGGCGTAAGACAAGGCTGTGTGTTGGCACCTACACTTTTTGAAATTTTCCTCTCGGGTCTGCTCCAAGTGGCTTTCGAGAATTGGAATGCTGGAGTACATCCATATACTAGGAAACATGGAAGGCTTTTCAATGTCAGTCTTCTGAAGAGTAAGACAAAGCGCTACGAGATAGTCGCTCGTGAACTCCTGTATGCTGATGATGCTGCAATTGTTGCGAACTACGCAGAAAAGCTGCAATAGCTAGTATCAAGATTTACTCACGCATGCCACCTATTCTCGATGAGTGTAAACAGCAGTAAGACCGTAATTATGGTTCAGGGTACTAACACAAAGCCGAATATCACACTAGATAGCACTACTCTGCAAGTCGTAGATTACTTCTGCTACTTTGGATCTACTATAGAATCAAACATGTCTGTTGACAAGGAAATTGATGCTCGCATTGGAAGAGCTGCGACAACTTTTGGCAAACTCTCTACACGTGTTTGGAAAAACAACAAACTCTCTTTGACCACCAAAATTCTTGTATATCAAACTTGCGTCCTCAGCATCCTTTTGTATGCATCGGAAACATGGACTACTTATGCCAAACAAGAACGTCGCCTTAATGCTTTCCACATGCGGTGCCTGAGATCCATCCTCGGAGTAACGTGGAAGGACCGAGTGACCAACGAAGCAGTGCTATCTAAAACTAACTGCAACAGTATTTCAGCTATCTTGAAGCAGAGACTACTCCGCTGGCTGGGACACGTCCACCGCATGGATCCTGACAGATTACCACGTGAGGTGATGCTTGGAGAGATCTCTACAGCCAAAAGACCTGTAGGACGTCCTGTATTGAGGTTCAAGGACTCCTGTAAACGAGATATGGAGAGCTTTGGAATCGACACAAACGGATGGGAGGGACGGGCTAGCATGAGACCATAGTGGCGTGATGGCATATCATCGGGAATGTCGAAGCATCATGAAGGTTTGTTAGACAGATTAAGGCAGAAAAAGCTTCGCAATGCTACCACTGCTCCAGCCTCAGCAGCCAGATACACTTGTGACAATTGCGGCAAGAGATGCCGTGCTGCCATTGGCTTGACAAGTCATACGAAAACATGTGACGCATAAACACACAGACACTGCAACAATCATCTACCAAGATGTCGTGGCCAATATATATATATATATATATATATATATATATATATATATATATATATATATATATATATATATATATATATATTGTGTTTATGATGAATAAATGTGTTAAAATCACAGCATTTATCCTTTAGTAGATAGTATTTTCCTGTACCAATTAATCTTGCCTCTTGTGTACATTTTACAACTTATTCGTTAAAACGGGGACTGGATTTTGTCAGCTTATCCTGACATTCTGTCGTATCCACAGGATAAGATTAGGAAACGGGTAGGTTATCACTTGACAATTTACGTAATTAATCAGAATAACGTACTCCTACAGGGGGACGTATAAGTGTAAGGGCGACTTCAGTAGCGTTAAAATATCCATTGCGAAAATTATCACTTGTACGTACTCAAGGCCAGTCTCCGCCATCGATAGCCAGTAGAAGAAGTGGAGGTACTTTAGACACGAATAAGTGTAAAGAACGAGATTCTGTTCAAAGACTTCTCGTCGAAGTACTTGAGCGCCAAGCCGACCGGAATACCGCTCAGCCCGGCTCAAGCGAGTGTGCAGAATGGGCGGACCCGGGGACCACCGCGTCCGCGGCCGAGCGCCGGCTAATTACGGCGGCGTTTAGGTGGCCGGCTGCGCGCCGCCCCCAACACTAGACGTACCGCCAACCGGCACGCTGCGCGCCCGTAATATATATGCAAATGAGCGGCTTTGATAAATTATTCAGTTTTCAGTTACGCCGCAAAATTCCGCCGCATTAATTTTCCCTGCAGATAATTCGATTCATCGCCGAAGGCGGCGCCGCCCCAAGTCCGCAGTGGCTGAGCCCCGTGTTCGTTACGTCCTGAAAACACACGGCCCTTTGCCGCGCCGGAAAACTCCGCAGATTGGTCTCGCCGGCCCGTAGCGTGCTGTACCGTCCGGAGTCGGCACGCCCCGAAAAGTACTTCGCGTTGCGCTGCGCTGCGCCGCGCCGCCCGCGCACCACGCCGCACCGCCGCGCCGCGCCGCTCCGCCTCGTAAAACCAGATTACGGCGACCTGCGACTGGAATTTCGAACGACAGAGTAATCCTCCCGCCGTTTACTTCTGTTAATAACCCCGTTCCTCCTACCCAGGCGTAGTTCTGCCTCTCTCTCTCTCTCGCCTTCCCTCTCCCTGGCTTTTTCGTTCCAACTGCGGTACAAGCTTCCGAGCACCCCGCGAACTGAAGTGTTCCCGCTGCGACTGTCTGTTATCATCCGCAGTTCTACGTTTGCTGTGTGAATGAATTATTCATTCATGCTAGGAGGAAGCGATATGCAACACACAGAGAGCTTAGAACTTCAGTACGAAGATCGTCACAGAGCGAAAATGTTAAGAGGACGATTTGGGTAGTGGTATAATCATTTACCATTTCTTTCTTTCTTCTTCGGAGAATGCCATTTTGCAAGATTATAAGGTACGTCATTTGGCATAGTTACCCACTTGTTTCATTATTTACTATTATTTTACAGAAGTGAAAACACCGACTGCCGCTAAGATGAAACACATTAAAATATTCCTGTCCATTATGTCATGGTCGAATGAATTTCTTGACGAAGTCGAATGCTTAGACCACATACGCGGAAGATATTTTCAAAGCCAAGGGTTGTAACATATATGGCGGTCTGAGTCACTCAGCGAATGCGGCATAATAGCGCCGAGTATTTTAATAGTTGTGGCATGTGATGACACTTTCTGCAGGATCTGACCACCATTTTGCAAGACAATGCTCAATCATGTACAGTGCAAGCTGTTACTGATTTGTTTGACTGATGGGCCTCTTAAAATATATATCACATACTGCACTCCCCTGACTTAAGCTCTCGTGAGTTCGATTTCTAAACTGAAGGAAACACTTCACGGCATTCGTTTCACAACTGCTATAAATTCGTCGGGCAATAGAACGCGCCGCTCGAACTGTCAACACAACTGGCATTGCTAAGAGTATCCTGCGACTTCCACATCGCTGGCAACAGGTTATACACAATGCTAGTGACTTCTTTGAAGGTCAGTAAAAATTTGAAACACGTATCTATCTTGTACGAGCTATAAATAAATAGTTGCCACCAAAGTTCCAACCCTCGTATTATCAGTCGCTGTTCCACGTCAATAAGAAGGTGGACTTTCCCAAGCTTTGATAAATACTGGCAACTGCATCACGGGAGCCATGTTCTTATTTTTTATTTTGCTATTGATTACGATCACACTCGGGTCGTCCACGAACCGTAACAGATGTACTCAAACGTGCATTCCACAATTACTGCAGAAACTAATCATTCATCAGATGTTGTGTTTATATATAATGTTTGTTATAACAAACATATACTCTTTCATACGATGTAAATATTAAGTACCATGTTATAACACGTGTTAATTAATGGTTATATTGCAAAACAGAGTACGCCCAATTGAAAGTTTCAAGAATGATTAGTTATTTCAGTTAGGGACTGCACGGTTGAGTACATCTTCTATGGTTCCAGGATGGCCTAGATTTCACCGTAATCGGTAGTCAAAATAAAAGAATGAGTACAGATTTCTGTTACATGATGCGGTTTCTAACCTGATAGTCATTGCAATTATTGGTGTTTCCAACATGCATTTATTTAAATGTTTAACAACTGTGGAGGAACGCTATGAAAAACCTTTATTTGCATTAACTATAACCGCATCATATCTACAGTAATTATAGACACAACTCGAAAAAATAGAACCCCATTCTAAGTTTAATTCTACATACAGTTTGAATTTGAAAATAATACAACGCCTCTATACCAACCACCGTAGATATGAAATGCAGGTAATTCTTCTAGATGAGCGCCTTTGTGCGTTACTGATGATTTGTTTCCTCGGAGACACCGAAAATTGTGAACCGTGCATTTGTAGTGGAGAATCATTACAAGAACGGCTAGACTTAGTGCAGATTACTTGAAAATTCCTCAGAAATTAGAGAAAAGGTTATATGACGAGCAGCCAAAGCTCTATATGTTGTGAAACCGTTATGAGGAATTGAAGAACCCAGTTTGTGTGTGATGGCGTTCGTTTAGTCCCGCAGAAGTGGATTCAACTTCGTTCTCAGTGGTTCAAGTTGCCGGTATCTACCGAGAAGAGTATTTTGACGGAATATGTCACTTTTAAGAATTCAAATCTAATTCAACTCACAAATCAAACAAATGAGTGATTACGAATAGATGCGGTTTGTTAATAGGTAAAAGTAACTAATGGGTGACTCTAGCGGGGAGATCTGTGGGTCGAGCTTTGAAAACAGAACTGATGAATTTCGAGCTCAGTCCTCCAAATCGTTTTGCACTCTTATACTCGCAAATATCTTCATTCCACTTAGTGTACCTATTATACCGATTTAGATTCCTATGAGTCATCATACCAACTTAAAATCTAAAAAAGACACAAATGTATAACTATTAATAATATAAACAGTTTAAAAATATTAAAAAGTTCAAGTTAAGATAAAAATATTCCCCACATCTTTTTACGGAAGTTAAACGTCAAGCCCTTATCAGGTTCTCGTAATCACTAGAAAACAACTGCCTTGCTTGCTCATGCATCCCATTACAAAATGAAGCTGTAGTATTCATTTTGTAGTTGATAACTTTTTGTCCATGTTTGCTTTCGAACATATGATTACCGAAATATAGTTCTGTCTCGAGTAAACACAAACTCTTATTGTTGAACACCCAAACATGTTTAGATAACGTTTCACCAGCATCAGTGGTTTCGTTTATTTTCTCTCAGATAACAAGTAAAGAAATTGTACATCATAATACAGGGTCAGGTAGCTAAGTGATAACACCCCTTGCATCTCCCCAACCGCAATAGATACAAAGATGCCGTTTAGTCAGTAAATTGCACGGACAGGGGCTACTTAAATACATCGCATTTCATGTTTGTGCTATCTTTTATTACGACATATGAGACAATCTTTGGCTTATTTGAATGGAACCCTATGATAAATTTTAGCGTAACATGTTCAAATATGTGTATACCATAATATTTAGGCGAATAGTTTTTGAGACACAGATATGTTCCCGTATCGTATTCGTCCTTCGAAGCGGCGTTGTCCAATGCGACCTTTCCTGTTGACCACTGTGGAACTTAACAGGGAAGGCGTTGTTTTCCTGCTTCTCGACAACGCTGCAAGGTGACGCACGAGGTAACTGGAGAGCAGGGTATAAATGTGCTGCTGGGGAAATAAGACATCGCATTTCCGTCACAGTTTCTTGGAACAGACATGTACACCAACGAAGAAAAGTTAGATATGCTTCTAGCGTATGGTGAAAGCAGAAGAAATGCTGTTAGAGCAATAAAGCGATATGGAGAACTGTATCCTGATCGTGAATATCAAATAACTGAATAATATTTGCGTGACGTCATCAGTTAACTTTTGCGCAGAATATCGCAGTACGTATTACTATTGCCGGGTAAATGGGCGTGTTTGCGTAAGGACGGGCTCGCGACGCTTACCATGTACTCTTTCTTTAAGCAGGAAACAGGAAGGGAACTGAAAAAGAACCAGTTTGTTACTACTTGTTTCCAAGAATATATTACAAAATTTGAGAGATTAACAAGTAGACAAAAGAAGAAAAAAAAACCCACAGGAATAAATACAAGGAAAGTATAAGAAATTGTCGATAGAAGATGGATCAATTATGTACAAATGAGGGTCAATAAAGAAACATTCGAAAATTTATTACGAGAGCCCCGATGGCCGTTACGAAAATGAAACGAAGTAACTGTTGTTTCAATCGTTTTTCGTCTTTTTCAGGACTGATCTTAGCTGCTTAATAAGCCACATTATATGTTTACGATTTTTCCAGTTCTTATCTATATGTATGTTTTAGAATCTGTTCACATAGTTGTTTTATCATCTTCACATTATACCTCGCTTTATAGTTTTGTAATTCTTACAAAATATACTGTGTTTCAGTTGTATCAAGTACATCCCTAACATTCTTAAAAACTATTTATGCGCTTCTAAATAAGAGGCTTTCGTATGATAATGCGGCTTTGTGTTATTTACGTGGCAGATGAAGAAACGTTGTTCTGTAAGCGGGGCGACGGAGCACGGGCTTTACTGGACAGAATTGTTCTACCAGCGGCTCTTCCTACAATATGTTTTACTGTTGACTCTGTATGTTGCATTCTGCCTCAGCCAGCAGTGCGCGTTCGTGTGTGTGTGTTTGTGTGTGTGTGTGTGTGTGAGAGAGAGAGAGAGAGAGAGAGAGAGAGAGAGAGAGAGAGACTGCATAGCGGCCTGTCTCTAGCGGAGAAGCCTGGCGCTCTGTATGCAGATGCGACGAGATATTGCTCGGCCCTAATCGTTACGTCACACAACGACCAGCCAAGGCGCTCCACGTCGGCCGCCGTACCCCAGTTTACCTTCTTTGTCTCCTAAGCCGCTCAGACGGCGCGACATTTACATACGGCTGTGGTAACGATTATTAGCTCCGGGATTGTCGCTGTGACAGCCACGCCGAGGCCGGTGAAAGGGGAAGGAAAGAAACGCCCGCTTCTCGCGCATTAAATGCCCGCCGAGTGATACATGTAAATCTGTACAAATAATTATTCTGCTAGGTTCAAAAGTATAAGCGGCATTTTAAACGAAATGAAATTCCATTACTCGCAGCAACGTCCTGTGAGGGGATAGTGGGGGATAAAGAGCTTCCAGTTGTAAATGCGAGAGGAATGTTAGGGGTAACAGTGCAGAGCCGACGCGACGCCGGGAGGAGGGGAGCGAAGATGAGGAAGAAGGAAGAGGGGAGGAAAGAGAGTGAAGGAAGAGGCGAAGAGACGGGGTGATGCGGCGGCGGCGGCATCGCACAAAGGCGGCCTGCAGGGCCGAGCACAGGCTGCCCCACAAGCGCCAACGCCGGCCTTCGCCGCGGCTTCCGCCGCCTGCTGCGCATGCGTGGGCGCCACTTAGCTTAATGGACACTTTATAAGCTGCCCCAAGCACGCCCACGCTTAGTTTCGTCCGGCGCGGCTTGTTACGCGTCTTGTAAGTGCTCTAAAGTAGGCTTCGGATATAAAATGTCGCTTTTGATCTGGACGCTACGAGACAGACTTGTTATCAAAAGCAACTGCGCCGAAGGTTTCCAGAGCAAGCCGAATGAACGTGCCCAGAGATTATGGTTGCCCTCTGTTAAGGCATACGCTGCAACTCCCACATCTCAATTACACTACTGGCCATTAAAATTGGTACACCACGAAGATGACGTGCTACAGACGGGAAGAAGGTGCTGTGATACGTAAATGATTAGCTTTTCAGAGCATTCACACAAGGTTGGCGCCGGTGGCGACACCTACAACGTGCTGACATGAGGAAAGTTTCCAACCGATTTCTCATACACAAACAGCAGATGACCGGCGTTGCCTGCTGAAACATTGTTGTGATGCCTCGTGTAAGGAGGAGAAATGCGTTCCATCACGTTTCCGACTTTGATAAATGTCGGATTGTAGCCTATCACGATTGCGGTTTATCGTATATGGCGACATTGCTGCTTGCGTTGGTCGAGATCCAATGACTGTTAGCAGAATATGGAATCGATGGGTTCAGGAGGGTAATATGGAAGGCCGTGCTGGATCCCAACCGCCTCGTATCACTAGCAGTCGAGATGACAGGCATCTTATCCGCATGGCTGTAATGGATAGTCCCGATCCATGAGTCAACACATGGGGACGTTTGCAAGACAACAACCATCTGTAAGAACAGTTCGACGACGTTTGCAGCAGCATGGACTGTCAGCTCGGAGACCATGGCTGTGGTTACCGTTGACGCTGCATCACAGACAGGAGCGCCTGCGATGGTGGACTCAACGACGAACCTGGGTGCAGGAATGGCAAAACGTCATTTTTTCGGATGAATCTAGTTTCTTTTTACAGCATCATGATGGTCACATCCGTGTTTGGCGACATCACGGTAAACGCACATTGGAAGCGTGTATTCGTCATCGCCATACTGGCGTATCACCCGGCGTGATGGTATGGGCATTGGTTACACGTCTCGGTCACCTCTTGTTCGCATTGACGCCACTTTGAACAGTGGACGTTACATTTCAGATATGTTATGACCCGTGGCTCTACCCTTCATTCGATCCCTGGGAAACCTCACATTTCAACAGGATAATGCACGACCGCATGTTGGAGGTCCTGTACGGGCGTTGCTGGATACAGAAAATGTTCGACTGCTGGCCTGGCCAGCACATTCTCCAGATCTCTCACCAATTGAAAACGTCTGGTCAATGGTGGCCGAGCGACTGGCTCGTCACAATACGCCAGTTACTACTCTTGATGAACTGTGGCATCGTGTTGAAGCTGCATGGGCAGCTGTACCTGTAGACGCCATGCAAGCTCTATTTTACTCAATCCCCAGCCGTATCAACGCCGTTATTACGGCCAGAGGTGGTTGTTCCGGCTACTGATTTCTCAGGATCTATGCACGCAAATTGCGTGAAGATGTAATCACATCTCAGTTCTAGTATAACATATTTGTCCAATCAATACCCGTTTATCATATTCATTTCTTCTTGGTATAGCAATTTTAATGGTCAGTAGTGTACACTACTTTGCAGAGTTTAAAGACAAGACAGAGAAACTAACGTAACGTAACAGCGCAAAAATGCTCATATCGGAGCACAAAAAAACAAGAATATATTCTTGCCTATTTAAAAGACTGTGACTGAAAAGTAGGATACCAGCTGCTTCATTCTACCTCCCTCAGCACCTTAAAAACTTCCGCAGAAATGTTGGCGCTTGAACATATTTGCATTTTTTTTAACGTGCAGCTCAATGCAAACGTCAATAAACTCCCCTAACCGTGACTCACTCTCACTAGTCCATCGCTGTAAGCCACTCATATCCATCCACTCCCAGTACCCCTGTCTCACTCATATCCATCCACTCCCAGTACCCCTGTCTCACTCATATCCATCCACTCCCATTACCCCTGTCTCACTCATATCCATCCACTCCCAGTACCCCTGTCTCACTCATATCCATCCACTCCCAGTACCCCTGTCTCACTCAAATCCATCCACTCCCAGTACCCCTGTCTCACTCATATCCATCCACTCCCAGTACCCCTGTCTCACTCATATCCATCCACTCCCAGTAGTCCTGTCTCACTCATATCCATCCACTCCCAGTACCGCTGTCTCACTCATATCCATCCACTTCCAGTACCCCTGTCTCACTCATTGAGCCCAACGCATCGTCATTGTGTCTCTCTGCCATGGTCTCCTGTGTCACAGTCACAGTTCTCTCGTTCTGTCTTACTGCTGCACTCACTATCGCTGTCTCCCTCTTGCTCTCTCTTGCTGCTAATACTCTATTCCTTCCATCCTACTGCTGCTGTCTCTTCTCACTGTCGCTATCTCTCTCTACCTCTTTGTCATCCTCATACATTCTGTCACTCAATATCACTGGCTCTCATCCACTTCCAGTTTCTCCTCATTTCCTCCCCCCCCCCCCCCCCCCACACCAGAAACTGTCTCTTTCACTTTTTCCTACCACTATACTGCCAATGAGCCCATCTCTTCCTCTCACACTGCCTTCGTCTCCTTCACGCATTCTGTAACACGAGCATTGTCTACTATCTTCCATGATTTATTACTTTTTCATCTCTTTGCCACTATCACTGTCTTCTTCTCTCTCAGAATAAAGAAGCACAAATATATTCACATGCCAAAATACTTTGGAAAACTGTTAATGGTGCTGAGGAGTATAGAATGAGGCGGCTGGCGTCCTACTTTTCAAACAGAGTTTTCTTTTTTTTAAATAAGTAAGAACATATTCACATTTTTCGTGCCCCAGTAGGAATGTTTTTGAGTTGGTTCCCTTCTTTTCACTACTACAGCCTAAGCTGAACTATGGATGAAATGCAACAGGCAGATCGCATGTTTCTAGATTAATGGGAAGCATTTGACGTGGTGACATATTGCAGGCTGGTAGCGAAGGTACTTCTTAAATCATAGAACCAAGTTTGCTGTCCTCGACGGCGAGTGTTCACAGAGGCAAAGGTATCATCAGGAGAGCCCCAGGGAAGTGTTATAGGACCGTTGTCGTTCTCTAATTTGGGGGATAGGGTGGGCACCAATCTTCGGTTGTTTTCCGATGATAAAGTGGTGTACGGTAAGGTTTCGAAGCTTAGTGATAGTACGCAAGTAAAAGACGATTTAGACAAAACATCCTGTCGGTGTGATGAATGGCACCTAGCTCTAAAAGTGGAAAAATGAAAGTTAATGTAGACGAGTAGGAAGATCAAACTTGCAATGTTGGGATACAGGATTCTTATCGTCCTGCTTGACAGAGTAAAGTCGTTTAAATATCTGGGCCTGATGTTGGAAAGCAATGGGGAAAGAGTGGTTCACCTATAAAGTAGACGGCTTATAGGACGGTGGTGCGACCTATTCCTGAGTATTGCTTGGGATCCGTATCAGGTCGGATTGAAGGAAGACATCGAAGCAATTTAGGGGCGGGCTGCTGGATTTGTTACTGGTTGGTTCGAACAACACGTAAGTGTTACGGAGATGCTTCGAGGAATCAAATGGGAATCCCTGGAGGGAAGGCGACGTTCTTTTCGAGAAATGCTATTGAAAAAATTTAGAGAACTGGCATTTGAAGCTGACTACCGAAAGACTATTGCCGCCAACATACATTGCGCGTAAGGACCACGAAGATAAGATACGAGAAATTAGGGCTAATACTGATTTATGTATACAGTCGTTTTGCCCTCGCAATATTTGCGAATGGAATAGGAAAGGAAATGCTATCGTACAGTGGCTTGCAGAGTATTTATGTAGATGTACAGCAGGACAAGTAACTCTTATGAAAGGAAATGTATTGGTCAGTACGATTTAGATAGTTCACTCACGTGAAATTGAAATAACGCAAAACTAATTTTACACCTCAGACCGGATTTTACTTACAAAAAAATTTGCATGTGCTTCAGTACTGCAACATAAGATTCCCACATGATGACGGAGACATTTTATAGTATATTACTGAATGCTAAGACCCCTGACACTAGATTTTGCTTGCGCATTTTACGTGTGCTAATGAGAAGGGTAACTTTGCACCTCTGTATCTCGGAAACGCATAAATATATGAAGACAATTTTCAGGGTAGTTCGAGATTGTGATCTTAGGCATACATCGTAAAATGGAGACCGCGGCTGGGATTTGGTATCCAAAACACTCGCTTTTGGGACGCTTCTCATTAACGGATAAAGGTTTTTTAAAACGGGGAGAAGGCTCTTCTAGATAAGGCCTAGAGAATATACCGTTAAAACTTCAGCAATTTTCTGCTGTTATTTATTATTTTCTTTTCGTCTCACACCGGATATTACGTATATTAAGGGGGGTAGGACGTCAAACGGGCCGACTTGGAGCAGGAAAGGCACCACAGGACATTTCAATTTCCAGTGTCTATAATTTTACAAATAAATTTATAAAACTTCGTCAGCATGACCAGGAAGGTTTCAGAATTCACACTCATAGCAGTGGAAGTTCTAAAAGATAACGAAGTAATTTTTTCACGTGTGAAATTTCATCATTTTTTTCACTTACTAATGGCAATATTTGTTGCTATAGGTACACTTTTCTTCATAAGTAAGAGAGATTCTTCAATGAATGTTGCACAGCCTACAAATCATACTTAAAGGTGTATGAAACTGTAGAATTTTCCTAATCTATTAAAAACTGTGGTAAAAATTGAGGTAATTAACTAAAAAATTTGTGCTTTTTCTAAACATGAAGTTTAAAATATAACAGTTAATTTATTTTTCATAAATTAAATAAATTATGGAGTTTCATACACCTGTGAGTATGGTATGTATGCTGTGCAAAATTCATCGAAGAATCTCTCTATCTTACGAAGAAAAGTGTACCTACAGCAATAAATGCAGCCATTAGTAAGTGAAAAAATGATGAAATTTCTAACGTAAAAAAAATTATTTTGCTATGTTTTCGAACTCCCACTGCAATGGGTGTGAATCCTGCATCCTTTCTGGTGATGCTGACAAAGTTTTATGAATATATTTGTAAAATTATAGACACTGGAAATTAAAATGTCCTGAGATGCCTCTCCTGCTCCAAGTCGGCCCGTTTGACGTCCTACCCCCCTTAAGTAGGGCAACCTCCATGTCTTGCAAAGGGATGAAGATATCACGAAAATTTTCAAGTTTATCTAGTAAACATAGTCGTCATTGCATATAAGGTCTTAATTTTTATTTTTAGATAACAGGTTTCGAACTTCTAAAGAGATCATCAGATCTACAATCCCTGATGACACTAGGAGTCGCTGACTTGGGGCAGGTCCGATTTTGCTGGCGTCCACAAAATCCACACCAAATGCAAAGAGAACCAACTGATTTGCTCCATTTTCTCAGTAGGAGTAAATGAGTAATATTCCTAATTTCACCATATACTGTGCGGT